>NC_057936.1:20096734-20431734 GCF_018555375.3 Anguilla rostrata | reverse complement strand
GCACATTTAATTAGAGATTCTGGGATTTGTATTTTTTAGTGTAA
The DNA here is from genome assembly GCF_018555375.3 of Anguilla rostrata. Taxonomy (NCBI): domain Eukaryota; kingdom Metazoa; phylum Chordata; class Actinopteri; order Anguilliformes; family Anguillidae; genus Anguilla; species Anguilla rostrata. The sequence continues at coordinate 20,431,690 of NC_057936.1, read as the reverse complement.
GCCTTGTAATCTATTAATGATGGGAGCTACATCAGAGGGGTGTGTCCAGGTCTCATCACTGTAACTCTCTCTTCCCTCTTTGTGCACGAGGACTCCTGGGTGACCCCTGGGAGGTCCACGGCGGGCTGCAGTCGGACTTGACTTTCACCCCCAGCGTATCCACGGTGATCAGTCGCCATGCCAGCCAGTTGGCTGAGAGCCCCCTGGACCCCCAGTGGCCCCACCATCAGAGCATGGGGGCGGGGGACGAGAGGGAGAGCGAGGTGGCCGACAGAAAGCAGCAGCAGAAGAAGAAGAAGAAAAGGAGGCCCCGGGAGGAAGTGTACGATCTCCTGGAGAACAGGGGCCCCGCGGATAATCTGGGCGAGAACACCCTGCCAACCGACAGCCCCCGCAGACCCTCCCCTCGGAGAGAGGAGGGCTGGGAACGCGAAGACTGGGGAAGAGGAGGTGGCAGGGGCAAGAAGGGGAGGAGCAGAAAGAAGTTTCCGGAAGAATGGGCTGTGCTTCAGGATCCGGCCCTTTCCACTCCGGGCTTTCATTCCCAAGAGATAGCGGCGGAGCTGCTGGCGCCCTCCCTCAGCCGCCCCCAGGCCATGGACACCTCCGGCCCCGGAATGCAGGACCCCCTCGTCTGCCTCACCGAGGACTCCCACCCGCTCGGCCTGGATGACGGCCTCATTCCCAGCATGCCCTCCTCCCTCACTCAGGACCTGTTCTCTCTCACAGCCTCCTTTCCCGCTTCCTCACTGAGCCCTGAGCCCTTCCCTGCTGGCCCCACCGCCATATCTCCCAGTCTGGGAACAGGCCCCTCGCCCAAAGAGACCCCCCCACAGTCACCCGGTCTGGAGAATTCCTTTTCCGCAGGTGGCACAGGCACCCCTGTGGCCCCCCTCTTAGCAGCCGGTAGCCCCACTCCGGCGAAGGCCGAAGAAGGCTTGTCCTTTCTTCCCTCAGATCTTTTTACTGCTGACACCCCTCCTTCCACAGATAGCGAGGCTCTCCCTCCCAGTCCTAAAGGTGAACAGGCCCAGGGTATGCCCAGCCAGAAGGCCTCATTTGGGCCTGTGCCCTCTTCCCCACCATTGTCTATAGAGTCTCCTCTTTCAACCAGCACCTCTCCACAACCTGAGGCCCCCGCTGGTAAAATGGCCCCTGCTCCCTCATCAGAAACGTCTAGCAAAGACAACATCCATGTAACTACGAAAGATTCCACTCTCATACCTGTTGAAGGGGAATTGTCTCCTCCTTTAACACCCTCTCATATGGACAGCTTTACTCTTGAATCCCCACTGTCAGAGGAGCACCCTGAAGACACCCAAGGCCTCCTTCCCGCGTCCTCTCCTAAAGAGCCGAAAGAGGCTGCAGGCCAAAAGCGGAAACAGCCGAAAAAATCCCGCTCCTCCTCCTCAAAGAGTCCGACCTCGCCAGTCCTCAGCCCCTCCGCCTCAACTCCTCCGGCTGTCAGCTCACTCTCCCCGCTGGCTGCCCCCTTCCCCGCTCCGAACTCGGACCTGAACCCCACGGCCGTGCCCTTTTTCCCCATCCTGTCGGAGCTCCAGGAGCCCCCCCCAGGGGACCCCTTGATGGCAGAAGGTTTGTGAGATTGGAGCCTGGATTTGGGGGAGCCAGCCCTGGCATGGCTGTGTGGGGCTGGTCCGGGATACCGGCCTGTCCAATCACTAACACTGTCTCTTAAGAGGAAACTACCACGTTGTGTCTCTCTCTATGTGACTGTGCATGTGGCACCCCGGATAGCTTGATTTGGCTTTCACAATGTACGGGGTTCCTCTCTTTCACACAGTTGGCTGCATTCATTAACTGTATGTTGGTGTACTAATCCGAAGCTTTGAGGTTGCAGTGTGAGACCGAAGGCCTCAGTGTCACCAGCCCTGTCTCTCAACAATGCAGCTCCTCCCTGTGAGAACTGTATGTGCTCCTGTTCCTCTGCGTCACTCCAGGTCCTTCTAACACTCCGTTTCTCTTGCTTGTCTTTATGTATCCACCTGAGCTGCTGCAGAATCTCATCTACCTCGGGAATGAAGGTTCATCCTCTGCACAGAAAAGAACACCCTCAATTCCCTCAAATACACCTTTAATGCCATTTCTGCTTCTGACAAACCTGTCGTTTCCTCTGTGTGGATCTTTCATTAACCTGCCGGAATGTTTCTAATCACGAATGCCGACTCGTTAAGCCGCAGCCTAAATCTGTATGCCGTGTCTGCCAAGAGTTAACGTGAGTCTTTTTCTCTGTGTTTTCTCTCTTCTCTCCGTGTGCTGCCGACCCTTGCCCTGTCTCCACGGCCACCGTTCAACAGGTGAGTCAGATTTAGCACTTTCTCTTGTTTTTGCTGTTGTGCGTTTTTTGGGGACGTGGACGCGGCCCGGTTGTCCCATTTGTTAGTTTCTTCCGTACACTCTGCCTGCGGTGAAGTCACCGGAATGCACTCAGGTGCAGCCGTCAGTTTCGGGTCTAAGCCGTGCAGAGATTAAAGCATGAATCAATACTGAGGGCACGGTGAGGACGTCCTTGTCGTGACCCAGGCATGGGGCCCTGGTGTTTCAAAGGTAGGGGGAGGGGCAGGGAGTTTTCCTATGTGCTACGCTAACACAGCTAACTGAAGGTTAGCCGGACCACTGAAAAACGTGAGTATTTAAGTGCTGTGGATGAGAACATGGCAGGCCCCAGAACATGGACGGGACTTGCTGCATCAGAGAGTTGGCATTGCGGTGGAGATGAGAGCGGATCCTCACGTTCTCAATGCTGTTTGCTCCTCCCATTACATCACATTATAAATTAGCATGTAGCAAAAGCCCCACATTCCCAAGCCAGCTTTTTTTACACACCCCGTTTTGAGTAACTCAGTGACACTGTCATAACACAGCCTTTCCACCAGAGAAAGGCAGGTCTCTGCTCCTCACATGCCAGCTTCTCAGCCAGGGGGCACTTATTTGCTATTTGATGTGTGGATCAGTTTCACTTGGGTGTTCTTATGTGGGCTCTTTGCTAAGAATGAGGTCATTTTTATTTCAGTGTGTCACTGGCAGCAGCCCACATTCTCACTGTGAGCGAGCGCCTCGTTCACTCTGTACTTTCAAGCAACTGTTACTGACACGCCAAATGGCTGCTCTGAAGATTGATTTTAATCGTCACCAGCGGACAACACATTACGAGTGGATTCAAATGCATCCACCCTTGTTTCCAACAGGAAATTTTTAACAGGGTGACCTTTTTTTCAGTTTACTTCAGGGACTGTGTGTGCGGAAAGCGCAACGCTTATATTTAGTCGTGCCTTGTGCGAGCACTTTCTATTAATAGGTCACTGACATCCACTTGTAGGCTGAGCCTCACCAGGCACATCTATAATTCATAATAATGCAACTTTTATTTACTTTCTCTTCTCATTGGACTTCCTGTCTGTGGAGCAGCTGCGGATACTCAAATCAGGACAGTGAAATGCTCGAGAACCGGTTTATTTTAATAGACAATATGTTCTCCCGCACTTAGCATCAGTTTATTGTTAATTATGTAAATGAGTACAGACACCAAGGTGTTTTTTCTGCATAATGCAGTTACTCTGTAACATGGTTCTGGTCTTCGAGGTCTTTTGAGGTTTTGGGTTTCATTCTGCCTTAGTTCCTAATTGTTTAATTGGACTCATTATTGGGTTAAGGACTACAGTTCACCTGCCACCCCAGATGTAAACCAGTCTTCCCTCCCTGCCCCGTTCTTGTTAAAGCTCTTTCCTTTGGTGCGTCATCGTGGCTGAACTTCTGTCGCTGGGTTTTGCTTCGCTGCAAGTTTCATGTCAGCCGCAACAACACCGAGGGAGAAACAAAAGAGTTGACGCTGACCTTGAGTTTACGTTTCAAAGGCCTGTTCCAGGATTAATAGGTCTGCCTCCTGGCTGCGTATGGAGGCTGTGTGACACAGCTGCCGCTGCCGCTGCCGCCGCACTCTGTAATTTACCCCCCTCTCCATGTGCCGGGGCGGGCCCTGCCGCTGAAGGGGGCACTTATCCCATCACAGTGCCTGGAGACGGCTGCAGGGCCAGACCCTCTCACCCCATGCACTCGCATCGCACTCTCTGGCAGGGGGAAGGACAGCGGGAGATGTGATGCCGAGTGTGCAAGTGTGTGTGTGTGTGTGTGTATGTGTGTTTGCGTGTGTTTGTGCTTGCATGTGTTTGTGTGTGTGTGGGTGTGAGAGAGAGAGTGAGTGAGAGAGAGTGAGAGAAAGAGAATGATAAAGGGAGGGCAACAAAGAAAGTGCGAAACATTCTCTTCAGCATCTGTGGAACTCTGCTGAATGTTACACTTGTAATTGTGCGGTAAAGTGTTCCCTCCAGCTCAGGGGTCAGAGGACCAGACATGCAGTCTCTAAAATATGCAATGCTGCAGTGTTGGGTGTGCAGAACAAGCCTTTGGTAATTTACTTTTCATTCACTCTGTGCCATAGCACAAGTACCTCTCAGCCTCCATGAAGCAGCTATCGATCAAAAGATCATTTCAACTCAGAACTCATTATAAAAAAGATAATGTTTTTGATGTAGACCTGTTCCACTTGAGGAGACCATAGCGCTCATTTTCCATTTTCTGGCTGAGCTCGGAGTGTTCTCTTAACTGAATACTTTTCCATGAATTAACAAGGTTATCTGGCTGAATTGGATTTCCACAAGTCTGAAAACACAGCACATTAGAATTCGTTATTTCTGTTCAGAAATGGTAGGTTCCAGTGAGACATCAGGATTCAAAGACCGTCTTGCAGCTTTGCCTTCTGTATGTAGAGAGTATACATTGTATCTTGTATCTGAGTCATCGGTCTCCTTTTTTCCAATGAGCGGACTCTGTAGAAATGATTCATAGAACTGTTGAAGCAGATCTATCCGAGATGAATTGCTGGAAAGTCTGCTAGAGTGTGGCCTTGTCAAGTAATTGCTACAAGTGGGATATTTGAATTTTTATTTTTTTATGGAATGGTATATTTATTTGGGAGATTTCCCAGGCCTGCTAGATATTAACCTTTAGAAACTTGTTCTGAAATTGGCAAGCGTTGAAGATGGCTCTTGACATGTTTCCAGTCTTGCTGCATGTTGTTTAAATGCTGTCTGAAAACAGCTATATTTGTGTTCAGCAATGGCGCCTTCAGGATGCCCACTGACTGAAATGCTTCATTAACTCCAATCAAACACGTAGTGGGGGTCTTCATTATTGCATGCACCTGCTTGTGTTTGTTGAGATACAATTAACAGCTTTATCGCAATGGTGATCTCCTGCCCTTATTGTCCTATAACAGTGAAGTGTAGATGGAGGTGCACTAACAACAGTCTTCTGTCTTCATTATTCATATCCGACGCCTTGTTGCCAGATTAATGAAGGCTACAGCGGTTTAATTTGATGTTTTTGTGTAGCCCCACACAAACAATTCACTCATGTGCCTGTGCAGTGCGTGTTCGTGGCCTGTACAGTGCGCGTTCATGTATGTGTGCTTTTGTTGAGTGGTTAATGGAGAGGCTTGGTTTTGATCCCCCCTCATTGCCTACCTGGTGTGTTATTTATAGATGTCAGGGTACGTGTGCGGGGGAAGGAGCCTTTTCTCCCCAGCCGTACCCACTTCCTGCCTGTGGCCGATGCAATATTGATGGGCGACAGCGTGCGCCGTTACGTAAGCTTACCGCTGCTGCCTGTCTTTTTATAGCACCGGCGGCAGGCTCGTGGCCCTGAAGTCAGCGCAACCGCGCAGCGGGTCCGGCCTACGCGCCGCGTCTCGCTAATCGCCGCGCGCCGCGGCTCGCTAATCGCCGCGTCCGCGGTAATTGGGGCCGCTGAGCGCAGATCGGGCCCGGCGCCGCCTGAACACAGAGCCCAACGTCAGAGCCTCCGGCACCTCAGGCAGCGCTGAACGCTCCGTCTCCTCCCAGCTGAGGGAGTTATTTACTCTCCGTCTGCGGATACTGGCTCTCTGCGTTTACACGTTTACAGCAATATTCACAAACAGAAAGTGGAGCATACTGTGTGCAAAACATTTTGGCCCACGCAAAAATAATAACACAGCCAATGATTGGTGCAAAACAAATACCATGACCAATCATTGGTCACGTTTTTTGGTTTTTCGTGCGCTAAAATGTTTTGCCCATGCTAAGGATTGTGGTAAATCAGGCCCATAGTGTGATTTAATATTGCTGAATAACAATAACATATGGCATGATCAGATGAGACTACTGTATGTAGAATTATGTTTAGGAAGTATTATTTGTGATGGAAGTAAGGTGTTTGTTTGTTATAGAAGCAGATATTGGCTCTGATTCCTCAGGAACGATGTGTCTCAGTGGCTCAGTAATAGCAGGTGTTTATCTGTAGGGCTGGGCTCCTGGCTGGTTAATGTTTGGGCACAGGGACAGCTTGTGCCCTGGGAGAGACGCGCTGGATTGTCAGTCCTTCATTAGCCTTGCGTAATCACAGAGTTGGGAAGTCATTTGGGCACGTAATGCAAGAGCTCCCTTCTTCTGCACTGCACCTCAACAACCCCCTTACTCCCATCCACTCTTCTTCATTTACAGCCGTTCGCTCCTTTATCTATTTTCTGTTTCTTATCCCTCCATCCCTGCCTCTCCATTGGTCTACTGCAGTCACCTTCCTGGGTTATTCTGATTTATCACTTATTCCTTATTCCTCCCGTATTCCTTCCTGCGCACCTCTCCACCATATTGACACCCGTTCACTCTTCCGATCCTTGCACACCTTTAAGGTGTCAGATCACAAATATGTGATTGGAATGTTCTTAACTGAACATTCTAGTGCTGATGTAACAATCGCTACTGGTGATTGAAAGCAAGAGAGTTCTAGAACACTGACTTCAGAAAAAAAACATTCCAAAAAACCTACTCTTTGAAGGGTTCAGATGAACCGGCCCGCTTCGTTCTCATTAGTTTTGTAAGCCTGCGCAGGTGTTGTTCTGTGTTGTTTACAGTGTGGTGTAACCAGCCGTGGCGGGGACTGAGCGGAATCTTAATGAAGAGCCGGGGGTCTGGGTGCTGGAGAGCATACGGCGGCGAGCGTCGCTGTGTTGATTGGCTCGTGCCCGGCAGCCGGTGGAGGAGCTCAGGTGTAGGGCTCGGCCATGTTTATAAATAGAGGTCCGCACGCCGTCCCGGGAGAGTGAGGTACTGCACACTTCTCACAGCAGGGTCTCTACTCTCATTGCATTGTGCAGTTACCACCCTCAGACCACTCTCTTTGATCTGTCTCCTGTGTGGTTTTCCCACAGTTTAATATACATTACACGTTGTTGCCGGGGCAATAAAAGCCAATTATATCGACCCACTCTTGAATCAATACCACAGATATTGGAGTATGTGGTGGGCAGTGATGAGTTATAGTATTGAGTTGTATTGTAGCATTGCTAAATCGAAGCACGGAGGAACACAGAAGCTACAATACCCTGTTGTAATGGTCTGTCCCTGAGCTAATTGCTAATTTATAGAGAATGCAGCTCACGCAATTCAAAAAGGAAATTTTGTGGAGCAATGTTGTGGTGTAGCTGAGCGAAAGGTCAGATGTTTGACTTTTAGTGGTGGTAGACAATCAAGTCTGCCATTGGGGTGGGGGGTGGGGCCAGGGGCAGTGTCGTTACCATGGCGACCAAGCAGCAGTTTATGTTGCCGTGGTGATGGGGGACAGATGCTGCTGAGAAAGCAGGGTGAGGCCAAGACACAGAGTGATCGGCCGCCTCCCTCTTTGTAGGGCTCACCCAAACACGGGCACAAATACATTCCAGCATGCACCCACGTGCACGCACACAAACATGCTCCGCACACTCTTTTTCCCTCTCTCTCTCTCCTTCACACGGACACACTGGGACTGTCAATAAAATATGCTTTAAAATAGCAACAGCACAACAGCATTCAGTTTCAGCTACAATGCATGTCATACCACAAGGGACTGTGATTAGTATGTGGAACAAGAGAGAATGCTTTTCAACTCAAAGGTAGTCACGCTAGAAGCCGCCAGAAACAGCTCATTGACGAGCAATTTACTATCGGTGTCTTAATAGTGCGAGGATGTAAATTTGTAGGCCCTTGGCATGTTTCCAAAGTGGACCCTGGAATGATGTATAAAAACAATGGGCAGACTAAGACGAGAGGGAGCTGCTGCTTTCAACGACTAATCGCAGTCTGCTCTGTGAAGCATGAAGCTGGTTCAGCGCACAGAAACAGGTAGCCGTCTCCTGCACCGACACTACCGCATTAAACAGCGTATCCAGATCCCGCCCCCACAGATTACTCTTACTACGTCTGAGAAATTAACCAATCAAGTACCACGTGCTCAGCCAGACTCTGTGAGCTCAATACCCTACTAACAGTATGTATTTCAAGCATTGAAATACAAGATATTTCAACAGTGAATTTAATGTGCACACAGTGGAATATTTGAATGGGGGAAAAAAAAAATCAATTTAAAAAGGAGCGGAGGAACATCAGTCATGCGTCAATCTGCCGATCCGTTCTTGAGCACATCTGACAGAACTGAATTTATACCCGTCTACTCGCTCTGGCCCGGGTCCAGACATGGTAATTATTGGAGGCGGGATGCAAATATAGCCGATGAGATAAAAATACCCAGCCTGGGTTGTTGTCAGAGTTTTTGGGTGCGTGAGTTTGACTGTGACCCGGTCGCCTCTGTGCGCTTTCGGATTGAGGGAGCAGCCCGGCCTTCCGAGCTGATTTATTCGCTGGGTACGTGCATGAATCTGATGTTGCCAAACAAGGTCGCCCAGAGGCGGTGCATGAATATTGGATGGTACCGGGCCCAGATCTGGGGCACATTAGACATGTTGCTTTTAACCGGCGAAACCATTTGACTGCGTATTGAATTTCGCTGCCGCACAAAAGGCAGATATTTCATAACTGTGCAGGGGTTTGAATACTGATGTTCACTGTTTCTATTTGGAAGCACTAATAGCACTGTAGTGACAGTGGGGTAAGAGAAATGAGCTCCATTTCCAAACACGACAGCAAACAGTGCCTCTGTGTCTGCAGACCTCTTACATGAGTACGGTACAGTGCAGTCCCAGTACAGTACATGCTGAAATAGGCCCTTCAATGGCAGCATGCACTGTGACTTTTCTTTGTGACACAGTCAGCACTTCACTTAAATTTAACTTCAAAATAAATTGACTTTAATGAATCGATTAAAATAAGTATTTGCTTCAATTCTTCACCAATTCTATTTGACTTTTGTGATTGCAGAACTCACCAAACTGTATTTATGGAGGCAAGAAAAAACATTTTTTATGATCCTATCCACTGTCTTTCTATATCACTCATTTTCATTCTGTGAACATTTGTCCAGATGGATTATGTGCAGTGTTTTTAAATATCAGTGACTATAGTCCTCCACCTTGTTTGTGGGCCACTGGACTTCCTGATTTAGTAAAAGCTGGAACCTGGGGATTGCGCTCTGTTGTGTTATTGGTGTCGTGTCGATGCGTGCTTGCCTCCGTCAGCCCTCTGGTTAAAGCTGTACTTTGCTGTAGAGACCCTGCGGTTCTGCGCAGGTGTGTAACACGCAGTCCGCTGTAACGACACGGCTCCTCCTCTGACGCTCGGCAGGCAGGTGAGTCAGGGAAGGTAACCAGGGCAGCCCTGTGACTGGCCAGTCTGGGGCCACCTCCCGCACAGCCCAGGCTAGTGACGCCTGATGACCCGGCACCCTCACTTCCAAAAAAATCTCCCCAATTTAGGCTTGAATCCTGACCCGACACCCCCATGAGCCACTTATTTTTCAGCTGGTCTCCCACAGCCCCACAGATTCAGGCGCCACAGTCCGCTAACCTTTTCAATGCAAAACGTGTTTCATGGGTCAGCTAAATATGCAGCATTTTATTGTTGTCTATAAGCTAACAGCTAGTTCTCAGAATATCAGAGTAATGAAAGGAGTTGATTCACATGGCCTGTAGCATGGTTTATCTCTAACACCATGATTAGCAGCGTTATTATTATTCCTGAGCAGTATTTTCAGTTTTTTAACAACATTTAATGCAAAAATAATAATGGACAACCACAGGGCAAGAACTCAGAAAGCCAAGAATATGCAGACCAGGGGATTATGAAGAGCATTAGGTACAGACACCTCGTCATGCTAAGGAAGGACTGGAGTACGTAGCTAAGCCTTATGAAGCAAGCCCCTTTGAACCGCTGCGCACTTACGAGTCCCTATTCCAGAGCATTCTTTTCTTTACTGGAGAAGAAGGAGACAAGCTTTTCAGTGCTTCTCTCCTTTCACTTTCACATTTTAGCGGGTCAGGTTACTTCCCCTCAGCATCAGATGCGCCCTTCTCGTGTATCAGTGTAATGACCACTTTGCTGATGCTTTCCAGAAGCATCCGTGCAGTTATGGAATAGCATATCTAGCATGAAACATTTAATATGTGCAGATAACAAATGTAGCATGATTCCGGTAATGCACCTCCTATTTCCTTTTGTGGCCAGGGATTCAATCGTAGCATCGAGTTACTATTAACATAAAGAAATTTAGCCATCACAGTATGTCTGCCTGGTAATTTATTATGTGTCTGAAGCTATGACATTTTTTACTGTGTGAAAGGACGCTAGTGCATTAGCCTTTAATTCCAAGGCTAATATGATATAATGATTGGATTTAGGCAAAGCAAAGTTGCAGAATTGCATTAGAAATGTGACATTACTAGTTGAATCTGTGACTTAATTTGAACATGTCACTGTTTAGCTTGATATAACCCAGTTTTCTTGCCCTCAGCAGCGGCACTGTGAGAATAGAGAGTTCTGTTTCTCCTGCGAAAGACATGTATATACGTTCTGTTAGTCGTATTTCTTAAGACACTTGAATGACATACTGCATATATTCACAATCGACTGAAGTGGAAATACAGTTATAGACTGAAGCAGAATTATTTTGATTAGCTCAACATTATCATGGAACAAATTGATGCGATTTGTTTGGTCCAAGGAGTAAAGCTTTTGTGGAATAGAACCTCCCTCCCCTGCTTCTCCCCCTAATTATCTGCCTCATCTCTCCTCTCATCATCCTCCCCTTCTTTTTTTCTCCTTCTCTCCCTCTCATTCCTCCCCTCTCATCATCCACTTCCTCCGGCTCCCTGCGTCGCCCAGACGATGCAGCCCCCATCTGCGGCAGCCGATGTGACAGGGAGCCTGTTGCCATGGAAATGGGAGGTGGTTGCGTTGGAGATGCAGGGAAAGGGGGCTACCAAGGAAACAATGGGGTGTGACAGGAGAAAGGGGGGGAGGGGGGGTTTGGAGTGAATCAGCCAGAAATAGAAATACAATAGGCTCCCTGTGTCTCATCATTCTCAGCCTGGCTCCCATAAGCCCCCTCTGTTTGATTTATCTCTCCTGCTGCGTCTCTGAACACCTGCACGCCTGCCTTTACTAATGATAAATAATGCTGACTGCACTAATGAAGAGGTCTGCCATTCGAGCGCGGCTTCGTCTAGTCTCCTCCCTCCCATCGCAGTATGACAACTCAGCCCCACCTTCCCACATCGGTCCATACTCCATAGTGCTCTTTTCCTTTCTTGTTCTCACTTCTTAAATATAGCCTGGGTACTGAAGGATTTCTCTCACAACAGAGGTCTAAATGGAGCGGTAGATTTTTTTTCAGTTTTGGTTTTATTCAGATTTTTTGTTTTTGTTTTCTTGGACACACTCCATGCCATTCAGAGTTTCTTGTGTATGTCCTTCAAGAGGATGTTAAATGCTCAGTGTGTACAGTCTGATATTGAGAACATTGCCAAGTAGGTATGGATATTATAAGGAAATGCATATTTCATTTATATTTGAATGACATGGAAATAAGGAGTTGTTAGAGTATATTTCCTCATTTACTGTTATCAGCTCTTCCTTCATCTTCTTATCTTCTCTCATCATCTCATTTAAGTTAAAAAGGTGAGCGAAATAACACTTTGTCCCACCTGCGATCACGGTTTCAAAATGAGTGATGGGGGGAAAGCTGTTGTTCAGCAATGAATTAGCACTTTACTAACACTGAGTCGGCCATTGTTGTGAATCAATACTGTCCTTTGTCTAAAAGGTCAATAAAATATTCTAAAAGTAGCACTGTTGGAAGTCCACATTTTTTATTATTATTTTTCTTTTTTTACTAATTGTGTAAATGTATCTTTTGCGCTTTGTGTGGACTTGTAGGGAATAAGGCAAGCTTTTTTCGGCTGTTTTCATGTAAAACGGGCCGGTCGGGATGATGCCGTTACAAGAGAGAAGTTGTCTGTGCTGGACAGGATGCGTTGGCTGTCACTGATTTAGAGAATGGCTGCATTGTGACAGATGGACAGACATTGTGAATTCCAGGCTGCGTTTCAGAGCTGAGGGCCCAGTCCCCACATTCCTTCGGTGCGGAGCAACACATATTCCTCGGGTGTCCGAGAGCATTTCTTTTTGAGACGGTGGAAGGGAATAGGTTCTGAGCGAAAAGGTTCATGTCAGGGAAAGAACAGTGTTGTTGTGCCGGTGCTGCTATGCTTCAGTGAATTGCTGAAAAGAAGCATGTAGCTGTCTCGGGGTCAGTGAACCTGACTGTAATCAGCGATGCAGTTATTTGAGTTATTCAGAATGTCGCTGTGCCGGAATATAACCCAGCTTCTTCTTTTTTTTCCACACTTAGAGAATGATCCCATTCAGACTACATCAGTGCACAGATGACAAAGCAAACATCAGCCGCATTGATCATTGAAGGTTTCTTCAAAAACCAATTCAGGGTGCAGGCTTGGATAACAAGGAGATGAAGGCTTTCATGTACTGTACAACTTATATAATTGCCCTGCAAGAAGGCAGGTTCCTCACACATTTGTGGGGAGAGTTGAGCGGGTTGGTTGTGGGATTATGTTTTTAAAATGTTTTAGCAATGATTGGATGTCTCCAGGGGTCTTTGAAAAACCCCCTTGTGCAATTATCACTTAAAGCAATCCAGTATTTATTCATCGTCCTTTACCGCACTGTGCTTTACTCCTTGCATAATGTGTCTGACCATTGTTCAGATCCCATGCAGTAAATACACTAATGGATCGGGGATGTTATGCAACACGCGTACGCTCATTAAGGTTTGAGGAGTTTTCGTGCGATAGGGTGCGTGTGTTTAAGTGGCGCATTCGGCATGAGCTGCCGAATGGCTTGTGTCAGCAGCCTCGACCCCCGAATTCACACGCGCCAGAAAACGGGGAGCGGGGGTGGGTGCGAGAGGTTTATGTAACCCAGCCCGGGATGATGCTAGAGAGACAGAGACCACAGGGACCCTGTCTAGACCGTTCCACCTTAGCTGAGGCTAACAGATCACAGATCGGGGGGTCAGGGTTCAGACACGTCGAGACCGCAAACCGGACCCGTGCAAATTATTTTAAAACCGGACATTCTGGACGAACACCAGGCACCTGGTAACCTAGAGGTGGCCGAGTAGTGGAGCGACGTAGGTTCAGAGTGCGGGTTCCTGAGTTCAGAGTAAGAGAGCATAACAGTTAGTCGTGTGGAGAGTGACAGTAGTAGACGAGCGTGTTCCTGTAAGTTCAGAGTAAGAGAGCATGACAGTTCAGTGTGGGAGGGCGTGCTTGTTAGGGTCTGAGCCGGAGTGCAGTGGCCAGTCTGTGTTCAGTCATGGAATGAATTATGAGCGCTCTGCACAATCACACTGCCCGATCACACTCTCAGGGTCTGCAGCTGTGCCACATTACATACCTGCATCGTACTCTCACACTGTTACGAGTTCTTTTATGGCTGAAGTTCCTTTACCTGATTACTTTGCTACTCTGGAATATTCTTCGTATTGCTGGTCCAAAAGGAGTCCCAAAGGAAGTTGTTAGCATATCGCTGTTCTGTTTCTCATTGTTTTATCAACATCTCATCAATAAATTACAGCCAATCTACCCCTGGCAGTTAAAGGCAGATTGAAGGGTGCTTTTTCCATAGTGCCCTTTGATTGTGTTATAAATAAATCAGAATGGATGCGGGGGTACTTTCCTGGGTATGAAACATTCATCTGGTGGTAGTAATGGGAGTTTCCCTTGAAAGCAAACCTCCCTCAACAATCCCATATGCCCTGTTTATTCTTATTATTGTCGACCGCCTTGTCTGCTTATAGGAATGCCTTCTACTTCTGTTGACTAAATAATAGTTAATATTTTCTGAAAGATAAGACCATTATCTGTCTTTCTGATTTCAAGTGAACCCATTTCCATTGCATTACCTTTGTTCCTACGGCAATAAGCTTTTATAATAATGTACTTCCGCAGTAGCCATAGTTCTGAAGCGATAGTGTTGGCAGTAGCTCAATATGGTCAGTTAGCTTATTTATGTTTTCAAATATTTATGCTTCCCATCTTTTCTAGGCCTCGCAAGAGTTTCTGTAACTCACTCTGAGAGAGCCTCTTCCTGAACACTATGACCCCCTGTGGCCAGTAAGTCTGGCTGTTTGTCACAGAAGTCGCAGGAACCACAGATTCCATTGCATTCCCTTTTTTTCTTTTTTAATGCTTTAATCTTTCATTTTTAATGCTTTCCATGATTGTTTGGCAGTTTTGGGTGGTAACTGTCAACCATAACTTAGCCTATATTCAAACTAAAGTTATGCCCTTGGTCGCCTCCCTAATTAATAAGCGATTTCCTGTAATTCTTACATCACTGGAAGTAGAGTAAAGCATTATAGTATGGTGTTCATGTGCAACTGTTCCCGTATCTAGCTGCTTTAGATACTACCACTGTGGTGGTTTATTGAGCCCCTGAGCTAATCGTCCAGTATCATTTGTTACGATTAATCATGCTGGTGCTGGTACTAGAGATGCATCCCAAATAAACAGCTTTTCTGGTAACAGAGCTCAGAATGTTTCTGTGCTTCTTTAGCTATCTGATTGTGTGGTTTAAAACCCCCTTGATGATCTCTTCAGAGAAATTCTGCCAAAACAGTGTGCCAAAGTAAAATTTTTATTTTATTTCTTTATAGAAAATTTAATTGGTTTTTCTTGGGAACAGTTAATTGTTGCAGTTAACAGTTATTTGTGACTCCAGTGAGTGAAATACAGCATTTAGGCATTTGGTAATGTGGTGTTTGAGCTTGAGCTGTGATTATTTGTGTGTGCATGTGTGTGTGTGCGTGTGTGTGTGTGTGTGTGTGTGTGCGTGTGTGTGTGTGTGTGTCTGTGTGTGCGTGTGTGTGTGTGTGTGTGTGCGCATGCGTGTGGGTGTGCGTGGATTGCAGCAATTTGCAGTTGGAGTGTACAGTTGCTCTCATGTGTACATGGCTGTCTTCATGATGAGATTAGTGCTGACAAACATAAACACGCTTTTCAGGGGACAGATTTGCATCTGTCTGACACTCTTCCATTTCTCTCTCTTGCTCTCTCCATCTCTCTCTGTATCTATCTGTCACTCTTGCGTGTGTGTCTGTCTGTGTGTGTGTTTGTGAGTGTGTGTGTGTGTTTGTATGAGTTTATGTGTGCGAATGGCTGTATATCCTTGTCACTGTAGTGGGTATCCACACATCACTGTAGCCGGTGTAAAGAGGAAACGGCACACAACATAACAAAGCCATTGTGACACAATTAACAAAAAGCCAAAAACCCACGGCTTTGGCTCGGCACAGCTCCCAGCTCTGCCAGGAAGACAGCGAGGGGGGTGGGGGGAGCCACGAACGAGATCGGAAAGGATGGAAAAGGGACGGAGAGGAAAAGAACTCGAGGAGGGACCGGTGACATTTTATGTCAATGGCGGAGTGGAGACGGAAGAAGGAGGGAGAGACGCGATGTTACCGTGAGATGCGTCAGCGGTTCCAGAAGGCAGATTCATTCAGAGAGGATAGCGTTCTACCAGCTGACTGCACTAAAGCGGCCGCTGGGCAGCACCGTCTCCCCCAGGGGAGCTGAGAACGCTGCGCTCGGATGTCTGTGTGCTGCGCGCGGACCCCTGTCCCTTTCCAGGGACACAGGGCTGTGGAGAAAAGCCTCCAAAGAAGGGGGGAAGGGGGTTGACAAAGCTGGGGAACAGAGAAAGAAAGAGAGAGAAAAAGAGAGAGAAAAAGAGGTTTGTTAGGGGGTAGCATGGACAGCAAGGAAGAAAAACAGAGGGGGGAGGCGGGTTTAGGCCCGGGACAGGAGGAGGGACTTGTGATTCTGCAGCAGCCAATAAGCAGCCAGAGTGGAGTCATGTGACCATAATGGCTGTCAGGGAGACAGGAGGGGGCGTGTGAGAGAGAGAGAGAGAGAGGGAGAGAGTGAGCGAGCGAGCGAATAGCATCTCATCTGGCTCAGCCTCAGTGCTTCTCCTGGTCGATTCAGAGCAGAGGCACAGAGAGGATTCTCAGCGCACGACCGTACGTTCCTGGCCTAACAGAAAAACGAAAGCGCCCGCACGCACATCTGAACGAGGAAGAGCAAGAGAAGACGTAAAATCAAAGAAGCAGAGCGAGAGAGACAGCCAAAGCGGTGCTCAGAGTACAGAGAGCGAGGGAGGAAAGGATGTCTTCTCTCTCCAACCAGCAGCCGGCGGGCCCGTTCTCCGAGTACAGCGAGCTGTGCAAGGTGCCCTCCATGCCGGCCTCCTCGGCGCCCCAGGGCTGGGAGTGGCAGCACAAGGAGATGGGGGCCCCCAGGGGCCTGGGGGGGCCCCCGCGGGCGACCGGGCTGACCGACGAAGACAAGCTGTGCTTCTTCGAGGGCCCGGCAGGGGTCGGCGTGGAGTCAGAGCTGAAGGTGCCGGGCCTGGGGGGCGGCGGGGCGTCCCTCGGCAGCGCCGGCGAGAGCCCGGAGAGCCCCCTGTCCTCGTCGCCCTCCTCCTGCGGCAAGTCGCCCGCCGTCTCCCTGGGCTGCGGGAACAACGGGGCGCTGCCCCCCGCCCCCGCGTCGCCCGCCCGCCCGCCCGACATCCTCGCCACCCCCGACCCGCGGAAGCCGGCCGACGGCGGCGCGTGGAACCCCTCCTTCGCCGGGCCGGCCGCGCCCAGCCCCAAGCCCGGCGCGCAGGCCGCGCCCAACTACTGCGTCATCGGCGTCGTCAACGACAACTACCTGGAGGGCGGAGACGCGGCCCTGGGCGGGGCCCGGCTGGCGGGAGGCTCGTCGGAGGACAGCGAGGACGAGGTGGAGCCCTGCTTCATGGGCCGGGCCGAGCAGCAGCGCAAGGCCATGCGGCGCGCCATGTCCGAGTGCTCCCACCTGTCCGTCCCCGCCAGCCTGGAGCTGCCCGACAAGTACCCCGACAAGTTCGGGGCGCCCGACGAGCTGCCCTCGCCCGGGGGCGGGCCCCGGAGGCCCCACTCCGCCATGAAGCGCTCCCTCACCGTGGCGGACGAGCAGCCGCCGACCCCGCCCCCCGCGCTGTCCGCCGGAGCCGCCAAGGCCGACCTCCGGCAGGAGGCGGAGCCCTCCCCCCGCCTGTCGCCCTTCCCGCCGCTGCAGACGGACGGGGGGAGCTTCCCGCTCTCGCCGCTGGAGGGCATCGCCGAGCTGGCGGGGCAAGGCAGGGAGCAGAGCGTTCTCATCCCCGTGCCCGTCGCCAGCCGGGCCTTCAACGGCACCAACCCCTTCGGCGGCGCGGAGGGTAGGTCGCGCCGTCCGTACCCGCCCCTCCCGGCGCCTCCGGACTCCATGCCTCGCCCGGAGGTGTCGCTGAATGCGTGTGGGGTGTGTGTGTGCGTGCACGCACGGGTTTGGTAGAATCACATCAGAGAACCGCGCGCCCATCACAGGTACCAAGCGTTGCCGTGATTGAAAGCGTCCGCGACAGGACGACAGGGAAGGATTGGGGGAGAGGAGGGGGGTGGATGGCGGGGGGTTGAGGAAGAATAAGAAGGATAGAAGGATCGAAAGAGCACATAGTGAAGCTATGTTGTTTGCGGTGGCGTTTGGCCCCGAAATGGCGGCGCTCGGTGTAGAAGGAGACCGCGATTGAGGGACCGGGTCATCCATCCTGACTCAGATCATTAACTCAGACAGGCAGACTGGAACACGCAGCCGCGCCGTCTGGAATGCCATGTTCTCCAGCCCCTCCCCCGCGTGTTTTCCGCACGCGCCCAGTGAAACGCGTTGGTAATCCCAGCGGGACGGCGGTGGGGGGGGACACTGGAGACCGTGGGGTCCGGTCCTTATAAGCAAACGCTCCCACCGCAGTGGAGGTCAATGAAAAATATATGAGTCCTTTGAAGGAAGGGCTCGGCGGTTACCTGCAGACGCGTGTGCGGAACGTGCGTGGCGTGGATGGTAGAAGCGATACGCGGCCGTCCGTCCTCTTTGTGTAAGACGTGAGAAACAGACCGACGAGGGGGAGCACGTGTTTTCGGTTTCGGTTTCAAGGTCATTCGAAGAGAGCGCGGTCGCGTTATTATTCCCGACACATTCATAAATTCTCTCAAATACTCTGTCTGCCCCGTCTGTCTGTGATTTGCCTCAGTGTACTGAGCCGATGTGGTCATTGTCGACGAGATGTTTTCGTTCTGCGTGGACGTTTCGGAGGGCGAGCCTTTTGCCCGCTCCTTCGAACGGCTGCTCCCAGACCGTCTCTGTCTGTCCGTCGGTGCGTTTCCCCAGGCGGATCAGCCACAGGGAAGGATCGGCAGAGATGGAGCGTGCACGCTTAGAGGAGGGAGGCGGTGAGAGGGGCGTGTGAGAGCGGTGCTGCGCGAGACAAAGGAAATCCGACACAAACAAGCTGCAGGTCGATTCGCCACGGCGGCACGCCGCCGCAGGCTGCGCGTCTCAGAGCGCTGCGAACGTCTCGCTTTTCTGATGCTGCCATCTTCGTGGTGTCGCTGCGCAGCCTGTGGCTGTTAATAAAATTAATATGATAGCAAAAACAGTATTAAAACATAATCTTGAATGAGACTGTGATGGTGTCCCTCTGTAACTGTTCAGACAGCTGTCCAGTATTCTATTGAGCTCCCTTCTTAGCTGTTTTTCTGTATTTCTGTCGTGCTTTATTGGTGAATCGTAAGGGGAACAGCATTGTACAACGTATGACTGCTAAGCTTTCTTATTTTGCTGAAGATCGTATGAGTGTTTCACAACATCATTTCAATCACAGGCTTCAAACAAGGTGGCTGGATTACCAGTAATGTAGTGGCTTAACGTGTGTGTGTCTGTGTGTGTTTGTGTGTACGTGTGCGCGCACGTGTGCACGCGCGTGTTTACGTACGTGCGTGCGCCTGTGTGCATGCATGTTTGTCTGCGCATGTGTGTATGAGTGTGTGTGTGTGTGTGTGTGTGATGCATATTTCCCATGGGAACCCAGTGTAAGGAGGACTGTAAATGTAATGAAGTGTAACCTTTCCGCGGTTTTACTTGCTGCAGTTACCCTGTGGTGCACTAACATCATTACCAGGACATACCGCTTGGAAAGATGGTGGTAGGCAGCCAATGTGAGGGTCTGGTGATCGAAGGAAATCAACCGTTTCAGGTTTCGATCAGTCACTGAATCAGCAGTTTGATTTGCGACAGCTCAATTAACGCCACAGTGTCTGACTTGTTTCGAGGCACCCAACGTTTGCCATCCCAGCTCACAGAATTTCTTTCCTCTGAGCAATATCACAGAATGTTTTAGAGGAAGTTTGCTCCTCTAATTTGCAGTGCTTGATTAGTGGAAAGTGGCACTATGCATATTCCCAATTGGTCGGTGCAGTACTGCTCCTGTGATGCAGTGCTAGTTCTGTTCAGTCAGGTGTGTGCCGTTGTGTTAATCGTTTTGTGGAGGTGTGTTTCCATCTGTGAATTGGGCTCTCTCTGCTGTATAAACGCTGAACTTGCAGCAGGGATTTTTTTCCCCTCATTCAGTAAACTGTTTGTGTCGCCCTCCCCTCCCCGGTTAATTTCGAACCGTTTCCCAGCCATGAATGATTTTCACCTGAGCCCCACACCGTGAAAGCGGCTTAAAATGAGAGAGAGCAATCACATTCTGACAGGTTACTGCAATGAAACAAAATGAGAAATCATTTCATAGGCCCTCTGGTCCTCTTTTCTTTTGATGGCGGTGCGAGTTTCTAAAATAACCCCCCCTCCCCCTCGGGAGAAGGCTTCGGTGTGCGTGGAAAAATATTTTGTAAGCGTGATCTGCTAATTGGCCTTGGAGTAGGCGTGCTGTCGATGACGGCGTTCGGCTTTCGTGTGAAATGTCAGGGCGCCGAGCAGGTCCCAGGTTTCGTCTCCCACGGGCTCTGAGACATTTCCTGGAGGTGCCGAGGATTCGGAAGCTTCTGGAAGCCGGCGTGACTTCTCGGGTCCATTATGCGGGATTCCATGTGTTTCCTCCGCGCTGGAGCCGCTGCTCGTTAGAGGGGAATTAACACTAATGCGGGGAGAAAAGAATTGGTTTCCTGTCATCCGAGGTTGTCTTTTAGACCCGAGCGCGTGCATCGACAGCCAGATGGGCAAATGTGACAGTGCCCTGGGCCTTACCACAGATAGATCAGTCCTGGCTGGTCAGCATAACCAGCCGGATCATTGTGATGATCGTTCGAGCAGACCTTTGTTTGCAGCACCAGTACGATTAGGGCGCTTATAATATATAGTAGTGAAAGTTTGAGGGTTAATACAGTCTGAGCGGTTCAATAGTGTTACCTTACTGTTGCTGGAACACCACTTCCCCCATTTCAATATACAACCAAGCTCTCTGAATCAATGAACCCTTTGACGAAATGGTCTTGTTCCTACGGGGCACACCACATACCTGCACTAGAACTCAGCAATCAGATGCACTCAGAACATCAGCATTGGTTTGATCATTCTCAAAAGTTTGTGTCAGCCCAGTCAAACATTAGCTTCAGCTCGATCCGCACTGTTCCAGACACTGTCCAGAATCCTTGCAATCTCACAAACATCATTGACATTGCAGGCCTTTGGTTTCGAGAATTTTTTCTTTATGTAGTTTTTTCTTCATGTAAGCATTTATGTTATCCATTGAGTTGCTATATTTTTTATATTAGTTTCTTGATGAAAAATCGCCAGGTTATGATTTGACCTCTTCCTCAGGGTTTTGTAAAACACGGCGTGCAACTTCAGCATTGCAATGAAATGGGCCTCCCATTTTAGACAGCAGTGTTCCATTAAATTGGGATATGGGCATTTGTGTTCCACCTGAAAGTGGATGAGAGACAGGAAAGGAGAAACATGGATGGCAACCAAGAGGTCATATAGTGAGTTAAGCTGTACGCTGCACTCCCTGGTCTGCAGTATTCTGCTGAATATAGAATGGTACATCTTCCTTTGGACTGTGATCAATTCAGAATTCAGAATATGTCTGAAGAGAGACTTTGGCTTTGCCACTATTCAAGAGGATGAAAGTATTTTTCCCCCTTTCCTTCAGAGCTCAAATGCAGTCAAAACATCTATGACTTATAATACATTCCCATTCCCAACTCATTTCAGATGTCAGGTTCAATGTTGCAGGAAACCAGCTGCCATCATCATTTACAATGTTTGAAATTGAAGTCCTTTCCAAAAATACATTGTTTTCAGTCTCTTTCTTCGTTCATCTTTTTGAATTGGTCTCTGTCTGATCCCTTCTTTTCTTCTACTGAATTACCCTTCTGCGAACCTGCCTTTTTTGTTTGTCCTCCATTTTCCTGTCCTTCAGTCTGTTTTTCTTTCTTTTTCCCTGTCTGCCATCATGTTCTTTTCCTCATTTCAGGGGAGCACATTACCAGCTTATGTAAGGGGTCTGTACTAACAATGTGCTTTTTTGTCAGCTCAGAGCTCTGTCTCTCACTGGTTAAACAGCTAATCACTCTCCAGTCTCCTCCCCATTACTAATCTGTCCCTGTTCAGTTATTTGTCTTTTCCCAAATAACTGAAAGTGTATTATGCAAAGCGAGGGGCTTTGTTTCAGCGGACTCAACGTGAGGTTGCCGTAGTTGCAGGAGGAGCAGGCGGTGCAACCAACCAGGCCAACTGAAAAAAATGGGTCTGGTTGGTTACTCCTTTTTATGCTGAGTTTTATTTACAATAGACTTCAGTCCTTCCACTCTTAATTGGGTCCACAATATTTCTTACCTTTTACCCAGTATGTCAGAAAATCCTTCTGTACTGGCATTGGGTCCCACTCTTTGGTAAATATACAGTATCCAATATATGCCTTTGGTCTTCGTGTGTATGTGCGTAGAGAAACTGAGCATTTTCTGATGAAGATTTGCCATATCAGTGCCGTCCTCAATGTGTGGAGTCGAAGTGACATTTCAGAACTGTCACAACTTAAGAATATTTGCTATATTTACAGTGCTATCCTTTACTTCTTGAAATGTTGATCAGAAGGAAATAGAAACCTAATAATGTGTAAAATTCTGAAAGCAGGATATTAGTTGGCCAAGTGAATTCCAGCACGAATAAATTAAAGCTGCTGGTGGGATTGAATTTATAATCCATGGTTTACTGGATTAACTATTGCCACAATTTCCTCAAATGCACGCCATCGCAAAGCATGTTTTTATTCCTTCCGGTTGCGTGATATGATAGACTTAATGGAAAACAGATCGTCTTTCCCTTTGATGTGTTGCTGGTTTTATGATGTATAATAAAGTGGGTGCAATATTCTAAGGAGCGAGTGGTAGTTTGACCAGAGATTAAATTTTTATTGGAGATATATTCTAGCTTCTAGCAACAACGAATTTGAAAATAAAGTAGCAAGAAAGAAGAATTCTAAAGGGTGTGCCGGTCAGTGAACTGCTACGGTTTTTTAAATAGCCTCAAAAAATTGCTCTGGCACACACCCCATATACATAAACCCTGCAAGCTGAATTCTTTTTAGTCGATCCATAAGTGGATTCCATTAGTTTAGCAGTTCCATTAGGGTCGGTGTCCTGTTGATTGCTGTACTTTTCAGTTGTCCATTCAATAATCAATATAGTTCACAAGGTCATGTTAAAAGGCTGAATGTCTTCATTGATTTTTTAACAGCGTCATTGACATTGGCAAGGAAAAAAAACATGGCCGCATCATCTTTCTCTTTGTTGTTGTTTTTTTTTTACTGTCTCATTTATACTTTGAACAAATTCAAATGACTTAAAATTGAAGACTGCTGTATGTTGCATAGATATTTATGTGCTTCTCAGCAAATTATACAAAAGGAGTCTTTCACCATTAACTGGTATTTACACCACATATAAATTTAACATAGCAGCTGGTTTGAATGTTGGCAGTTTATTTATCCAATTCAAGATTGTTTATTCAAACCATAGAGCATATATTGGAACTGAAATTACCCTGGAGACCCATGACTGTTCCATTACACAGTAGGTATGGGCAGTGCAAAGCCAGACTTCAAGCATGGTGCTTTTCATGAGTCCTGTGGTGCTGGCGCCTATCCCAGCGTGCATTGGGTGAGAGGCAGGAATACACCCTGGACAGGCCGCCAATCCATCACAGGGTGCACACACCATTCACTCACCACTCACACCTATGGGCAATTTAGAGACTCCAGTTAGCCTATTTGCATTTCTTTGGACTGCGGGAGGAAACCAGAGTACCCAGAGGAAACCCACATCATCCGCCCTTGCATTGCTCAATTTGTTTACACCTGGTAAGAGATTGTGCTGTGGGAGGTACAAGCCTGCTATGTTGGTTACAGTTTTCTGGACAGGAGGCATGGCGACCTCTGAGCAGACATCTAAGTATGCAACCAACATGGTGTCCTCTAGTCTTTTCTATTACACGCGTCTCTTTTTTGCCATGTGTTGCCCTTAGGTTAGCGTGTGATTCACTGTATTTTGGCATACAGGTGGCTGTTAGTTTTGCCTAGTTGTGCGTGAAGGCATATGGCAGGCAGTCTGTGCGTTTCCCATCGCGCTCTGACTGCACCTGCTCTCTCTTCACCTCCATTTGAATGCGGGCTCGGTGAGGTTTGGGCGTCGCCAGGCCACAGGGCGAGACGGTCAGGATAAGCTGATGGCTGCAGCTCGCGCCGCGCTCTTGTTTCCGTCGATGCTGCAGATGAGCTGCTGGTGTAGCTCTGTGTGTTTGTGGACGGCCCTGTCATTGTTTATCATGTCCAGGGCTGGCCTGTGTCTAATGCAGCTGGACAGGATCCCTCACTCAAGTCCGGCTGGCTCAGACCGGCTGTGGACACATTCACACTGGCCACTGTGGCCTCCCTCTCTCTCTCCAGCCAATGCTGGTCCGTAAAAAAGTCAGTTTTGTAGCTTACTGTACACCATCCCATAATAATCATTGTGCTCTAAACAGACTCGGGTCATACATCATACACCACACAGACCACATGTAACCACAATTACTTACAAAAGTAACTGAATTCAAAACAAATTGAATCCATTTGTTTTGGATTCAATTACTTGTATGCGCTTTATTGATTTTGTCTGGTGTATTGGAACTTATGAAAGATTCTTAAAAAGTGCCAACCCTGCCTTATGGTCCTCTTGGCAGGCTCCAGGCAAGATCAATAGAGCACAGAAAAGTATTTGAATCCAAAACAAAAGCATATTTTACCCGGGTCTGGTCCTAAACAAATGGTACTTTTGTATTTGTTGATGGAGAGGGAGGACGGTTCAGTGGGCATATTAGGAAAATCTGGACATGGGTGCAGGTGTGTATGTGTGTGCATACATGTGTGTGTGTGTATGTTTGCTTGTCCAGTGTGGTCTATGGTGCTGTGTGCTCACTGTACACCCTCACCCAGATCTCCATGCCAACACTGATGGTGTCATTGCAATGATCTCTCCTGTTCTATCTATGACCAGATTTCCCATCTGTCACCCCATGTTTTACCACTGTAATTAATAGCTGTAATTTCAATTTAGTGCATGAGTTAGTCCGTTAACTTTGAGAGCCCTACAAAATATATTGTTTCTTTCACCTGTGTCTAATTTGTTCTGTGATTCATCTGAACTCAGCATCTGTCATTTTGTCTGCCACAGCCTTAAACAAATCGTTATTATAGTGTTTTCTGCCATATTGCACAATTCTTTTAATATAGAAATCATCAGTCCAAAAGTGAGAATTTGGTTGATGCAACATTTTTACAATAAACTAGTTGGTTGACTTCAACTCTTAAGACACTTTGCGAAGTGGTACATGTGCATTCCATGTTTTAAGAGCTTTATCTTATTTGGATTTAGCATATTCTGAATAAGAACTTAACCAGGTTTTGTTTTTTGTAATAAGGTGTTTACATGGGATGCTTCGTAATCAGAATACTTGAGTTTTCCAAATAAGATCGGAATAACGATGTACATGTAAAGGTGGTCAGTGGTTTTTTTTTTTAACTTAACTCTTGGCATGATGCAAGAGATGCATTATGTCGTCAGTGCAATTTTTAATCATGCTGCTAGCTTCTCATCAGTTCTCTTTCTGAACATGGTCGACATCATAACTCAGAGACACCATCTGGGGCAGGTCCATGTGTTACTGTGGGAACTTACAATGCTTACGTGCTGCTTTTTCTGATTCTCTCCACAGTGAAAACCGAAAAAACAGACAACTCTCAGAAGGTGGAGAAATTTGACCTGTTTGATACGAAGGAGGTGAAGGTGGAGAAGTTTGACATGTTTGAGAAGAAAGATAAGGCAGACAGTGTGGACAAGCTCGAGAAAGAGAAAACCGAGAAGGTGGAGAAAATGGATGTCCTAGAAAAAACTGACAAAGCAGAGAAGAAGACAGAGGAGAAGATGGACAAGGTGGAGAA
Source organism: Anguilla rostrata (assembly GCF_018555375.3). Lineage (NCBI taxonomy): Eukaryota > Metazoa > Chordata > Actinopteri > Anguilliformes > Anguillidae > Anguilla > Anguilla rostrata. The sequence continues at coordinate 20,406,020 of NC_057936.1, read as the reverse complement.
GGCAGACAAACAAGAAAAGATGGAGAAGACAGACAAGTTGGAGCAGTTGGAGAAACAAGAAAAGATTGAAAAGACAGAGAAAGTGGAGAAGGTGGAGAAACAGGAAAAAATGGAAATGGCAGCCAAGATGGACAAACAAGAGAAGTTGGAGAAGACTGACAAGACAGAGAAAGTGGACAAGGATAAAGAGGTGAAGTCGGAAAAGGCTGTGAAGGTAGACCAGGCCGAGAAGATGGAAAAGGTTGAAAAGGTAGAGAAGACTGAGAAGAAGGAGAATAAAGCAGGAACCGCTGAGAAGAAGGACGACACGGAAATGACAGATAAGGCCGACAAAGGAGACAAAGCCGAGAAGGCGGGGAAACCGGCTGGAAAGCCCCCGGTGACGAACGGGGTCAGTGCAGCACCCAGCAAGGACGCTACCAGCCCCGACAAGAAGACTAAGGTAGGTCAGATAGGGGATGCAAGAACCTCTGTGCTGCCATTCATCGCTCTGCACATTGCTACTGCTGATGCTATTAGTGTATGTATGAGAGAGTGTGTGGAAAGGGAATCAAAGCTGATTGCTTCTCATCACCTGGAATTACTGACTTCATTTGATTGTATTTGACTTGCAAACCATATTATCAGTAACTGAGGGATATAGCACCAAACGAGCAGCAATGTTTGGTTATTCCCTTGTAAAAGCCTTTGCTGGATTGCTTTCCAGTGTTGTGTGTGCACTGTGTGTGTTTGTGTGGATCTGGCGTATTAACCAATCTCTGATTGGCTTAACCTGTCTCTGTTTATCCTCTATGATTTCCGCTGCTTGTGCCGCCCTGCCCTGCCGCCATCGTCACACGTTTGTTTTTCTGTTATCCTTTTGTTTTTCTGTTATCCTTTTGTTTCCTGTTTGCCGGGCGTGCCGTCCATCCCACAGCCCGCCGCTGCTGCGTCAGCCAAACCCGGCGCTGGCAAACCGCGGCCGAGCTCGCTATCCACGGGCGCGGCCGCGCCCAAACGCCCGTCCCCCACTTCCAACTCCGCCGCCCCCGGCAAAAAAAGCCCCATGCCTAAGGCCACTACCCCTACCGCTGGCGCCAAGCGGCCCCCGTCCGCTGCCAGCCGCCCCCCCGCCTCTGCCGCGCCCCGTGAGGTCAAGCCCAAGGTGAGTCCACCTGCCTGCCTGCCTCTCTGGCTCTCTCTGCCAGATCACCGGCACTGCCTGTGTGTCCAGGGGCACGTCTCATCCTCCCCTGCTGACTGCCTGTTTGCTCTTCTGTCTCCCTCTGTGGACCTCTAGATCGCATGCCTGTATTACTTTAGCTATCTCCTCTGTTCCCGTCCTTCCCTATTTGTGTGCCTGTCAGCGGGATTGCCACGGTCCCAAATCTGCACACCACAAGTCTGTTGTTGCCAGTCTCGCACCTTACACACTGTTCTTCCGTCCGCCTTCCTCTATTTCCTTACTAGTCAATGGGCAAGAGAGGCTTTTTTTTTTCTTTTGCAAGGTAGGTTGGCACAGACCCAAAACCTCCAAAGAACACTTTACTTGGCTCTCCATCATGTTGAGACTGTGGTCAATATGCCCAGTCCTCAGGGCTGCTGCATTGCTCAGCCTGTTAATGCGCTATGCCAGCGCGAGGACGGGCTCCATGCTGCTGGATGTGGTCAGCAGCTCCGCAGGATGACTCATGATTGTCAGTATTGTCGCTTAGAGTTGGGGAGGGTTCAGCTGGCCCGGACCACCATCTCGTCGCTCTCTAGCGAACGGGCATCTGCGGCCGGCTTGCAAAAGCTGCACATGAAAGGTGCCAAGCATGGCCACACTGCATTATGTGCATACTGTACACTGCATAGACTGCGGAAGGTTGCCACATGAGCGCAGTTGAATAGCCTTTCTATACAGCTACTTATTTGCTATACCGTGTTTTGCATAGCAATCATTTACTATCTTGTCTTGAGGTTTTGCATGAGTACAGTCTGCAAATATTTTTTAGTTTTTCTGCTTACAATGAATGAATGATGTGCAGTGCAATCATTTGAAGCTAATAAATTGGCAGATGCAATATAATTTTATCATGTTTTTGATTAATAGACAGCAGTATTCCCACACTATAACCTAGAAACACTTTGCTTGTTTTGTTTCTGAATGAGCCTATTACCAATTGCTGAAACATGAATAATAAGACAACGTGTCAGATCAGAGACGGAAAAGTTAGGCAGGCATAGGGATGGATATTGGTTAGCCTTACCGATTTAAAAAAATAGCTATCCAAGAATGATTTACCTGTACCTGTCCAACCATAAGGATAGACCCATTACCTTGGAAACCTGTGAAGTCTGTTACCTTGCCCATTCGTTTATGGTTTAATATATCAAAGTACTACTCTGCTTCAGAAGGCAGCAGTGGACTGAATGACTGCAGTATCGTGGAGAGGCCACGCTGAAACAAAGCACTTTCATTACACCGGCTCCCCTCAGGCGGCGTAACCAGATGAGACAGCCTCAAAAATCCGCCCTCTTTATATCGCTTCCAAGTGCCGTTCTTACACCTCAGCCGTATCACCACCGGCCTGCATCACCGGCAGTACGTAACCACGGGCAACCGGAGGGAACGCGACGGCTGTTTCTCGCCGACGTCTCGAAATAAACCACTGTTCCCAGGCCTTGCGTTCGTGCGTGAGGCGCACGGAACAGCATGAGTCACATTCCTGGTTATGAGTCCAATGCCATTTAGAATGACATTTAAGCAGCGCGGAAGCCTGCTCAGTTAGAGGATTGCTTATTGCTATTATGCAACTAATATGCCAGGTAAAATAAATACATTTCTGAAGGGAATTGGTGCCTCTTTCCTGGAACCCTACTTTTTCATTTAACCGCAGCCTAATCCTAACCCTGGCTATCATGTGCAGACATATGGAGCTAATCTGTGGTCAGTGCTTGGTTCTGTCAACATACATTCTCCTGCTTTGTTTTTCTTTAAAAGAGAGTGGGATAGTCCATCCTCCTTTTGCTTTTGTATTGTTTTGCTTTGTTCAGACTGGCAGAAGGTAGTGAGGGCAGCAGAGAAGGGACCAGATGAAACCTGGGGATGGACATCCTGGGGGGGGGGGCTTATGGCTTGATAGTCAGCTGCTTTTTTTCTTCTTTTTTTGTACATGAAGCTGCATAAAGTCTGTTCTTGCCTTTGAGTGGTATAGTTAGTACCCATGTGTAGTAATATTATCAAGTATACCAAAGAAAAGCTCTGGTTAAAAAAAAAGAATTTACAAGCAGTTTTTCTACTGCATTTTTTTGTACTGCATTAAGTATGCAAAGGCATGAATGAATGTTCCAGAACAGATCTTGTGAGCCTTTTGCAAGCAGGGCTTGCTGCCATCCAGATTGCGTGAACAGAGAGATTGAATCACTGATTATTCAGAGCTCTCTGGTACCTAAAAGATTCTGGGAGTCATGAAAAACACTTGTATGAATGTATGAATGTGCATTGTGCCATTCTGGTTGTTTTTTAAAAGCAGGATCATTAAAATAAAGCTAAAGCAACATAGAGAGGACATGATGTTAATCCTCTCAATGGAAGATGAGTCTTGCTTTTCTCTCGAGTTACTATAATAGACCCTATACAGAGCTGTGCTTCATAGGTAAGTGGTGAAGGGCTCTCAGACAAATGGCCATTGATGTAGTTTTTTCAAATACAATTTCGGATCTGTTGCCCAAACTGTAGTGTCGCAGTTGTTGTGAAAGTCCCTGCCTCAGTACCGTTCATAGGGGTCTGAGGTCGTTGTAAAATCCAGTGGGTACGTATCACAGCCTTGACTGTGTTTCTCTCTCTTTACCTCATCCCCCGCTTCCTGTATCCTTTCCCTGATTTTTGTTCTTGTGCTTTCCTTCCAGACCAGCGCTACAGAGAAGCGCCCCCCTGTGGCCAAGGCCAACGCCGCCGCCCCGGGAGCGTCCGCGGCCTCCAAAAACGGCTCTTCGGCCACGGACGCGGCGAAGCCCCGCGTCCCCCTGTCCACCCGCGCCCCGGCCAGCGCCCCCGCGGCCCGACGCCCCGCAGGCGAGTGACCCGCGCGCCCCGACCCCGGCCGTCACCCTGGGCCCTGTCCCTGTCTCTCCCGGGGCCCGACCTGGGCCGCCCTGCCTCTCCCGGGGCCCGTCACCCCGGGCCCTGTCCCTGCCTCTCCCGGGGCCCACCGCTGACAGGCAGACTGAAATGCAGCCCGCCCGCGCTGGGGACCAGGCCCTCGGTTATTATACGGGCGCAGCAGCGCACTGTGCGCTGTAACAGAACGCTATACGGTGGAAACAGCTGCTCTCTGTGAGATTTGTCGCATGGATTTGCATGGTAATGGACTGTAATACACAGAAGGCACGATGACCTGAACTATGTGGATGCCAAGGTAGCAAATATAATCCCTTATGACTTTGAGCAAAGGTCATAAGCTGCATGATTCATGTTGTTCGTTAGGCGAGGCAAAGCCTCGAAAGTGATTTGAAAGGCGATTAGAATTTTCTGAATAAAACCGGCTATGGCAGTGGGTAGTGTAGTTGGGACCTCCTGTTGTATGTACGGGACTGTTGCAATAAAGAGATGCTTCAGTGCAGAGTAGTTATGATTGTTCTGCTCCCACAGCTGCCAAGACTGAGAGCAAACCAGGGGAAGTGAAGAAATCAAGCACACCAAAGACTCCCCCAGGTAACATCCACCCCCCTTTCATATACAATACAGCAGCAGCAAAGTGTACTGAATGAGCATTGCCTCAATAGCTGCAGGAGTATGGAGTATGTACTCAATAGCATATCTGGCTCAACACTGTGGATAAACTGACTGCCCTCCTGTCCACATCCCCCCTCCCTCCCCCCCCCCCCCCCCCCCCCCCTCAGCTGACTCCAGTCGCCCCAAGACCACCCCAAACCGGGGCCCGGTCGCCCTCTCCAGCACCCTCGTGGCAAGCACCGCCGCGACCCGCGCCCGAGCGGCCGCCGCCGCCGCTGCCCCTGCCAAACCCGCCGCCCCGCCCGAGAGGAAGCCCCCCGTCCCACGCGCGCCCCGCTCCAGCGCCACGCCCCGCCCCACCACCGCCCCCGCTCCGGACATCCGGAATGTCCGCTCTAAGATCGGCTCCACGGATAACATGAAGCACCAGCCGGGCGGAGGCAAGGTAGGAGAGGACTCCCGGAGGGTGGGGGGGGGGGGGGGGGATACAGAAAAGCAACAATGGCAGAAAATGGGTTTGTGGGGGAATGACCAAAGCGGAAAACGCAGGGTGCCGTGTGTGTCGCGGCATTGTTGTCCCATTGCAGGACAGGGCCGTTTGCACCTTGCGCGCTAGCAGGTGCCGCACTGCGCTTAAAGACCTTGCTCGTTGTGTGTCAGTTCTCCTCACGCCGAAAGGCTGGCTCTCTCTCCTCTGTAGCCCTGCCTGCAGGATTGAGCTCCCAGCCAGCGACTGCCTCTCTCACCTGCACACGCTGTGTATCCGCACCAGCTCGCCCTCTCATCCACAGCAGTGGACCTCGCTCTATCCCCAGCGTACTTAACGCTCACCACTTTACCCATAATCCTTTTCTGCACTTAATCAAGCCTTTTTAAATTCTTATCACCTCATGTGCAGTCCTTCCCCATCTCCTCTCATTCTGTCTTTCTTCCTCCTTTTTCCTGTCTCCTCTTCCTTTTCTTTCTCTCCCTCCACCTGGCAGAATTCCCCCTGAGGCTAATATGCCTGTGCTTCGCATAGTGACAGGTCATTGCTTTTGCTCATCTTAATACCTTCCACAGCCTACCGTCATTAACGCTACCATCACTGTTAGCAATTGCGCTGAAATATTGTCCAATACAGAGGCATTTTGTAAAATAATGTTCTTAAAAAAAATTTTTTTAAATGGGAACACATAAGGATTTTTATGCCCAAACTTATTTTTGTTTTGATGTGTCATCAGAAAAAGGGAATTACAAAAATGTGCTGTTTGGGAATGGACATACTGGAGGTTCTCTCTCCCCTAGTTACCTCAGTTCCTACTTCTCTCCCTTTGGTCACACCCTCTCCGTTCTGTCGTATTCATCCAAGAGGATTTTATTCTCATCCTTCACTCCCTCCCTCCCTCCCTCTCCCTCCCTCCCTCCCTCCCTCCACTCCGCTCATGTCCTTCCTGGTGTTGACCCGGGGGGTGCGCTGATTGTCTCCCCAGGTCTCTGCAGCACAGAGCAGAACTGACACTCTGGCACAGGGTTCCCTCACCAAAGAGACCAGCCAGAGCAAAGTGAGTCCATCCCATCTCCCTTCCCCTCTCTTGTGCTCTCTCTCCACCTTTATCCATCCCTCTCTCTCTCTCTCTCTCTCTATCTGCTTCTCTCTCACCTTCACTCTCCTCTCAGCTTTTCTTCCATGTCCGCCCCGTACACCAGCCCATCTCTCTTCATGTCTTTTCGGACTTCTCCTTTTCTCCATCCCTCGTGGTTTTCTGAATGCAGGTGGCTGGTGTGGCGTGACTGTCCTTTCAGCATCGCCACCGCTCTTATCCTCGTCTTTCTCATCTTGCCTCCTCTGTCAAGTTTTGCTGCATGGACTGAGTGATTGACAGGTCTCTCTGTGAGAACCAGCAGGCAGACAATCAGACGGTCTGACTGACTTTTGGGCTGAATAGGCCGGAGAGACAGACGTCTGTTTGCCCATATCTGCATGTGGTTGGGATATCCTGAGTGGGGAGGGGGGGTTGCTCTATTTCTCCACTACATGTATATCCTGTGAAGAAGCCAAATCTGTCTCTGTCAGATTAACATTTAGTTTGTGTTACTTTTTTTGGCATGACAAAGATGTGTCGCGCTGCCAAGGCGTGCAGCTGACTAAAAGCCACAGGAATAAAACAGCAGATGGATTCTCTCACTGTGGTCTCCCCAGCCCAGGAGCTGCTGATTCTCAGCATTAAAGTTTACCGTACCTGTGGGAACTTCCCCTGAAAACTGGCTTTTTTAAAAATGGTTATGGCTTTCTAAAAATGTACTTCATACTAATTTAGTCGCATTTGATTGCCCATCCCATGCAACATCCTCCATCGATTTGGGAGAGCTCAAACAAGTATACGTGTCTTCTGAGATATGTGCTGCCCGCCAATGTTTTGTTTCGCTCAAGAAGTGTCCTTCATGTTGTTGGCACCCAGCCGACCGGAGGTGCCATTCATGAACTGCAGACTGCAGACTGAAACCCTCCCTCCCTGGCTGATGCTACTGCCAGTTGTGCATCACCCTGTTTGCTAGGAATCGATGTCAACCACATTCCTGACTAGACATGCCTCCCAGAAGGCCCAGTCAAGGTGGCTTCCTTCATGGAAATGAATACCATGGGACATGAGAATGATTGCTGCTCTGGGAATGTTATTAGCCTGGTCTAGCACTTTCTCTCACATAACTCTGGTGGATGTGAATTATACTGCCTTTCATTGTAAGTCACTCTAGATAAGAATGTGAGTTAAATGATTGTATTGTGATGTAATGAGATGTGAAAACCTGGATGACTATTGCATCCTCTGATAGAGCTTTGCTGTGGTGCAGGATGGGAAACTCATAGTTCTCACTCTATTCCACCTGACCCACTAGTCTCTCTTCCCTGAGTTCTTCAGTTCGCCTCTCATTTATTCTAATGCACAGTTTGGTTCAGCAACAGTTCATCAGACTATTGAAAGATCGGGCCATTAAGTTTCTGCCGAGAGCGATCGTGATGAGGTATTTCTTTCTAACATCCTTTCCTATTTGAGCCCTACATCTTATATCAATAGCAGTGTGAACTAGTACCATAAGATAACACGGAGTCATCTTATAATTACAGCATATTCTGTTGTCATTTATAAAAAGGTTTGTCCATTTTCAGGTTATTTTCTCATTCATTTCATTAATCGTGAGCATGATGATGCAGTTTATTTTTTTTATTTCATGCCATTTTGGAAACGGCTCAGTGAAAGAAGTTGTCAGCGACTGCCTCTCTCACCTGCACACGCTGTGTATCCGCACCAGCTCGCCCTCTCATCCACAGCAGTGGACCTCGCTCTATCCCCAGCGTACTTAACGCTCACCACTTTACCCATAATCCTTTTCTGCACTTAATCAAGCCTTTTTAAATTCTTATCACCTCATGTGCAGTCCTTCCCCATCTCCTCTCATTCTGTCTTTCTTCCTCCTTTTTCCTGTCTCCTCTTCCTTTCCTTTCTCTCCCTCCACCTGGCAGAATTCCCCCTGAGGCTAATATGCCTGTGCTTTGCATAGTGACAGGTCATTGCTTTTGCTCATCTTAATACCTTCCACAGCCTACCGTCATTAACGCTACCATCACTGTTAGCAATTGCGCTGAAATATTGTCCAATACAGAGGCATTTTGTAAAATAATGTTCTTAAAAAAATTTTTTTTAAATGGGAACACATAAGGATTTTTATGCCCAAACTTATTTTTGTTTTGATGTGTCATCAGAAAAAGGGAATTACAAAAATGTGCTGTTTGGGAATGGACATACTGGAGGTTCTCTCTCCCCTAGTTACCTCAGTTCCTACTTCTCTCCCTTTGGTCACACCCTCTCCGTTCTGTCGTATTCATCCAAGAGGATTTTATTCTCATCCTTCACTCCCTCCCTCCCTCCCTCTCCCTCCCTCCCTCCCTCCCTCCACTCCGCTCATGTCCTTCCTGGTGTTGACCCGGGGGGTGCGCTGATTGTCTCCCCAGGTCTCTGCAGCACAGAGCAGAACTGACACTCTGGCACAGGGTTCCCTCACCAAAGAGACCAGCCAGAGCAAAGTGAGTCCATCCCATCTCCCTTCCCCTCTCTTGTGCTCTCTCTCCACCTTTATCCATCCCTCTCTCTCTCTCTCTCTCTCTCTCTCTATCTGCTTCTCTCTCACCTTCACTCTCCTCTCAGCTTTTCTTCCATGTCCGCCCCGTACACCAGCCCATCTCTCTTCAGTCCTTTCGGACTTCTCATTTTCTCCATCCCTCGTGGTTTTCTGAATGCAGGTGGCTCGTGTGGCGTGACTGTCCTTCCAGCATCGCCACCGCTCTTATCCTCGTCTTTCTCATCTTGCCTCCTCTGTCAAGTTTTGCTGCATGGACTGAGTGATTGACAGGTCTCTCTGTGAGAACCAGCAGGCAGACAATCAGACGGTCTGCCTGACTTTTGGGCTGAATAGGCCGGAGAGACAGACGTCTGTTTGCCCATATCTGCATGTGGTTGGGATATCCTGAGTGGGGAGGGGGGGGTTGCTCTATTTCTCCACTACATGTATATCCTGTGAAGAAGCCAAATCTGTCTCTGTCAGATTAACATTTAGTTTGTGTTACTTTTTTTGGCATGACAAAGATGTGTCGCGCTGCCAAGGCGTGCAGCTGACTAAAAGCCACAGGAATAAAACAGCAGATGGATTCTCTCACTGTGGTCTCCCCAGCCCAGGAGCTGCTGATTCTCAGCATTAAAGTTTACCGTACCTGTGGGAACTTCCCCTGAAAACTGGCTTTTTTAAAAATGGTTATGGCTTTCTAAAAATGTACTTCATACTAATTTAGTCGCATTTGATTGCCCATCCCATGCAACATCCTCCATCGATTTGGGAGAGCTCAAACAAGTATACGTGTCTTCTGAGATATGTGCTGCCCGCCAATGTTTTGTTTCGCTCAAGAAGTGTCCTTCATGTTGTTGGCACCCAGCCGACCGGAGGTGCCATTCATGAACTGCAGACTGCAGACTGAAACCCTCCCTCCCTGGCTGATGCTACTGCCAGTTGTGCATCACCCTGTTTGCTAGGAATCGATGTCAACCACATTCCTGACTAGACATGCCTCCCAGAAGGCCCAGTCAAGGTGGCTTCCTTCATGGAAATGAATACCATGGGACATGAGAATGATTGCTGCTCTGGGAATGTTATTAGCCTGGTCTAGCACTTTCTCTCACATAACTCTGGTGGATGTGAATTATACTGCCTTTCATTGTAAGTCACTCTAGATAAGAATGTGAGTTAAATGATTGTATTGTGATGTAATGAGATGTGAAAACCTGGATGACTATTGCATCCTCTGATAGAGCTTTGCTGTGGTGCAGGATGGGAAACTCATAGTTCTCACTCTATTCCACCTGACCCACTAGTCTCTCTTCCCTGAGTTCTTCAGTTCGCCTCTCATTTATTCTAATGCACAGTTTGGTTCAGCAACAGTTCATCAGACTATTGAAAGATCGGGCCATTAAGTTTCTGCCGAGAGCGATCGTGATGAGGTATTTCTTTCTAACATCCTTTCCTATTTGAGCCCTACATCTTATATCAATAGCAGTGTGAACTAGTACCATAAGATAACACGGAGTCATCTTATAATTACAGCATATTCTGTTGTCATTTATAAAAAGGTTTGTCCATTTTCAGGTTATTTTCTCATTCATTTCATTAATCGTGAGCATGATGATGCAGTTTATTTTTTTTATTTCATGCCATTTTGGAAACGGCTCAGTGAAAGAAGTTGTCAGTGAAACAAACACCCTGATTGGAAGGCTTATCTCTGGAATGGAGGTGTGGTGCCATGGTTGGGTCCTCTGCTAACACACGTGTAGCTGCTCTGTCTCCTCACAGGCTTTTAGAGTAACTTATAGGCTGGCTTTAGTTTCGTCCCAAAGAGCCACCAGTCTAGTCTGAAAGCTGGGGTATGGAGTACACCACTCACCACTACAGTAATAACATTGTCGAAAAGGTGATGGTAAAAGTTTAAAAAGTTGTGCATCTTTAAAATGGTGATATTTGGGGGTCATTTTGATTCAGTCTGATGTTAAAGTGGTGACAACAGACCAGATGTGGCTCTGAAGGATTATTAATTACTTCCCTTCTCTGTTCGGAGCAGTTTTGTGACTTCAATGAAGTCCCCACACTCCTAATCAGAATTCCTTGTGTGTGTGTGCGCGTGTGTGTGTGCGTGTGTGTGTCTGTCACGGGTAGTACTACAGAAACTGACATGCCGTGTGGTGCTACTAATTTAACAGCGTGAATGTACAGTGTGTGATTCGGTTAATGTTTTCTAGGTGTATGGTTGAATCCTACATGTGTGTTATTGGCTTAGCAATAGTTAGAAAGTTTACTCTTGCTCCTATTCTAGTTTTTATACTCTTAATGTGGACTAGAAAGAAAATTGTAGTCTTACTGAGTGTTTTTGTGTGGTTTTCCACCGAGTATTGTCTGTGTATGAGTACACCGTTTCACAAGTGACAACGAGAGTCACTTGTTGATAAGCATGAATGTTTCAGCAATTTTGATGACATGGGGTCAGTCTTCATTCTAATTAACATGACACTTCTATTATAATCACAGCAGTGCATGACACCAGTGACGCAGCTGGTCAAATTTGGGAATGTCTGAGGTCCCATTGAGTAGAAATATTGGCCCCCTGCTGGTGACTCAGAGATCTGCTGGCACAGGCTGTTTTTTAGTACCCTAAACATAAAAGAAGTCAGGATTAAATTAATGAAAGTGCAAGGTACGGCGAGAAAAAAAAATGTATTCAAGGAGAGGAAGAAGGAATGCTGCCACACACTGGTTGTGTTTAATTTCCTTAATACCCTAGACTATCTGAGCTGGAGGTGGATTGTGCTGACAGTCAAGGACACACTGAATGGCTGTGACAGTTTGTCTGAGGGAACATATGTGATATCTCACCGCACCTGAAGTTCCAGCAGTAAACCTGGTGGGCGGCCATTTTGGCTCTGAGAAATAATAGGCAGAATATTATTGTTAAAGCTGGGCAACCACGAGCACGTTCAAACACATTTGTACTTGCATAACTAACAATGGTGTAGTTGCGGTGACTGACCCCATGTCAGGTTTATGGGTCTTTTGGGGGGATGCGTGCTTGCATGTGGGTGTGTGCGTTTCTGTGTATTTAGCCCTGGGTTAGACCCTATGAGGTGAAATTAGCCTAGCGTGCGGCCTGTAGACGCTTTTGCATCCTTTCTTCTTCCACCCTCCCCCGTGCTCGTAACCCTGGGCCCCTGGTGACCCTTTCCTCTCTGCTGCTATGCTGTTGTAGGTTCAGATAGTCAACAAAAAGCTGGACTTCAGCCACGTCACCTCACGCTTGGGTTCCAAGGACAATATCAAGCATGTGCCTGGTGGAGGGAATGTAAGTACATGGCTTGCTGCTGATGAGTGGAACTAAACAGGAGGATCCACCCAACACTTTTTATATATATATTTTTTTTTTTTCTTTCTTATTTTGGTCAACACCAGCATGGGTCCAGCATGGTAGCAGGCTGTCTCAAGTCAGGGACTGTCTTTCTGCCAAAACTGCCAGGAGATATTATCAATCTTTCATCGTCTGTAGCCCGCCTCAACTGACACCAGGTTTTTAACTGCCCCCGGGCTGGGGTGACATTTTAAACTGCATTTCATATAGCTTTGCTGCTCAGAGTTTGTGGAGGAATTCTCTCCAAAAAAAGGCCAGCTGTTTCTGTTTCTCTCTTTGGAGCTTCACACGGGCAGAACACTTGAGAATAGCCCTGCTTTTTTACATTCCTTACAGCTCTATTCAAATGAAGTGTTATTTAAAAGTGAGTTTATTAAATAATGAAAAGGTCCTAAAAGCCTCCCGAAAACAAGAAGAAGGAGGGTGGCAAACACCAGAACAGACTCCGTGACACAAAAGCTAGCTTCCAATTCATTAGGCTCCAGTGTAGGATCACATAATGGAACCCTGAAATTGTCAAGCAAACCAGATTCAAATAGCCCTCAAGGTAGCAATTACGTCTGCACAAAAAACCTCAGAGATTAGGCAAGCAGTCTCCACCATCTTCATGGCATGTCTAACCACTGTGACTATGTTACTACTGCATGCATTCCCACTGAAAATATAACCATCTCCTGTTTCAGTTACAGTATAGCACTTCGATTGACAATGTTATGGTAAAAGGTACATGTTTATGGGACTATGGATGTGTGACGTCCCCAAGCGCGGTAAACTAATTGTTGAGATTAAATCCTCACACAACGAACTTTATGGAGCTAAAATCCCTGCCTTCTCTTATATTCTTATACAGGTCATGTCATGGGTTATTTCATGAATATAATACCCATGCACATTTTCAATAGTTAAGCTGGCCAAGAAGAGGCCCGACATGAGAAATTAACATTTCTTGATGACAGAACATGGGTGGTGAGATGGGGAAGAGTTGTTGCTGCATTGTCAGACTTACCTCATAATAACACTTTCATATTAATACCACAGTTTGATATATATCGGATGTGTTGTGTATCGCAGGTCCAGATACTGAACAAGAAGGTTGACCTAAGCAAAGTGACATCAAAATGTGGCTCCAAGGCCAATATCAAGCACAAACCAGGTAGGACACCATCGCATATACAGCTGTCTGTTTGTTTGTGTGTGTACACATGTGAGAGAGTGTGGGTGTGTCTCGTCAATATATTGATGTTGTATGAGCTACATAATTAGTTTTAGGTCATTTTATAATACCACAACATTGTCAGCATTCCTGCACAGTATTTCAGTGAATTGCAGGTGTGCCTTTAAAATGGTCCTGTGTGTCCTACAGGAGGTGGTGATGTGAAGATAGAGTCCCACAAGGTCAACTTCAAGGACAAGGCTCAGTCCAAAGTGGGATCAATGGACAACGTGAGCCACGAACCAGGGGGTGGCAACGTCAAGGTGAGACTGAGACAGAGAGCCTCATAGATACAGTAAAATAGAGGGGGGGGGGTCTTAGGAGGATATACCCAGGGGCCTAGCTAGGAATTCTGGGCTCCCTAAATTAATATTGCCCTAGGCCCCCCTTTTTAATAAAACAAAAAAAAATGTTTTTAATTGAAGCTGTGGGCCACCACCTTGCACCTCACTAGCGACAGCCCTGGGTACATACAAACATTTTCCATATTTTTGATCGCGAACACTAGGATCTAGTATCTGTTTTTAGGCCAACAACCTCCCCTGTAATTAATTGTATAGTGTTTGAAGTACCTTTGTGCTTGTTTATGCTGCACGTGGCCTCATTGGTACCACAACCAGCAAAGCCCTGACAGGCCAGATTGGAAGGTGGCACTGTCTGCTGTATTGATGAAAAACAATATAATGTTGGCTTTACCGATATCATCTGTCCACTGGCATTATGTAGATAATGTTATGTTTCAAATAGGAGGATTACATCATGTAGCTATTATTTTCTTATTTCAGAATCTGAATGTCCACAAGGAAATAATTGTTTTAAAGTGTCAACTTGAAGATTAATTGTTACGGCTTTAGACGCTGATACACAAAGACACAAAGGAGACAGTTTCAGGTTACTAATAAATCAAATTAAATGGAAATAAAATAGCACATCTCTGAGTACAGCTTTGTGCTTTTGCATGAGCTCTAAAGCTCTGAAAGCGATGTACCCAACTCTAGTACTCTATTCAGAAATTCACTGGTAATGGACTGTATACGTGCATTATTTCTTCCTGAAATTCACCAATGAAATTTGGGAGGTTTTCTTTTTTTCATTCCTTGGTACACTGTGGAAATCCCATATTACTTCAGGAAGAAACTGATTTGCGGGAAAAAAGTATTTTGTAGTGCAGTTTAAGTTGAAGCCGCATTTGTGTTCACTGACTGCTGCTCAACTTTATATGTTCCTTCACTTATGCCATGTCTTTTATTGCATGGCAAGAACAAACTCTCGCTTGCTTTGAACTTACAGTTTGCCTGGTTTATCTTTATAGCGCCTTTCGTTTGCAGACCTTTATAGTGCCTTGGTTAATTGCTTTCAGTTTTGCTGTAATCGTTACACACAGTTTGCAATGTTTTCACTTTTGAAAATCCAAGAAGAGTATAATTGTTTTGTTGTGAAATACGGACTGGTTATTATTATGCTGTGTGTTTTGGATTGCTAATAGGTTTAAACCTCTGAGGTTCTACTTTAGTTGGGGGCTGAGGGGTGGGTCTGCTGTGGGTAGACCAGAGGGGTAGACACACACAGCCAGAGGGAAGAGATACTCTGCAAATGTACCAGCTTAGTCTGAATATATCATCGGTGCCAAAAACAAAACCGGGGTTAGCAACTCAAAAATCTATAGTGTTATGCTGTCCACATTTTTGGTATCTATACTGTTGTCTTGAACAGTCCAGATTCATTGTGAACATAATTTGTTCGAGGGACCGTGTGTCAGGGCTTAGCTAGCTAGCCGATAGTGACCTAGCTAGCACAGTATTGTTTTTTTATTATCATCAGTTGACTCAGATGTAATAGGGCAGTAGACATGTGACAGAGCCGTTTGCTCCCCCAGCATCTGCAGTGTCGGCTGGGGCTCGTGCGAGCTCTAGTGTTGCTTAGACAGTGACTATTATAAATTGTAGTTGTATATAATGGCTAATCATTTATGTAAGTGTTGTTTGTAAAATATAGCCTTAAAGAATTGCAGTGCCAATGTATATTAGGATAAAACCCTGGCATTTTCTGTAGTTTGTTCTAATACTTCTGGATTAAGCCACGCCCACTTGGTTTGTTTTTTTTTTGGGGGGGGGGGGGGTGGTACTGATACAGATGAGGTTTTGTTGGTTGTACACTTACAGACACATAGTGACAGTCCTGCACACACCTACAGTAGGCTCCAATTCATTCTACTGCAAGGGCCAAGGGTGAACCTCCAAGGTGAGTGTAAGATGGGGATGAAAGAATGAACTTTTCCAGATCCTCCTTTCCTCTCCTCTCTTCCTGAGAAGCGGCACAGAGTACTCACACCATTTCATCAGTCTTTCAGTCGAACAGATGCACTGGCTCAATGCAGTGCAACAGAATGGATGGCTCTGCCTCTGTGTATTAATGTGTTTGTACAGTATGTGTTTGTGTGTTGTCCTCATTGCCACTCTGAAATACCTCTACTCAAAATCTTTTGTTTGACTTGATAAGTTTTTCTTCTGAAAAATTATCTTCATGGTGTTTTTCCTTTATGTTGTTTTATTTATTTATTTATTTATATATTTATTTATTTATTTTTTGCATCTTGATTGTCAAGACAACTTGCAGGTGGTGCTGTTTACTGTATGGGGTTCCTGAAAAAAATGTCAGCGCTGTCTGTCCCGCACGGTGTTCTGCTCTCCCAGCCACCCACGGCTTGGGCAGCTGTGAGGATGCTGGGAACGCTGGGCCTCGAGGCGTGCCCGGGGCCTGGCAGCTGTGGCTCAGGGTCTGAACCAGAGAGAGCGAGGCAGGGGAGAGGGGGAGAGAGCCAGTTTGAGAGTGAGGTGGCTAGAGAGTGTGAGATGCCGTGAGGGACGCAGGAGAACAGTGAAAGACACCCTGAAGGAGATGGAGACTGAGTGAAGAGGGTGGAGACAGATGGAAAAGGGCTCATTTGTGAAGAGCTGACTGTTAGTGACCCCCCCCCCTCCCTCCCCCGGAGAACATCCTGCTATTTTTGGGAGATAAATTGACAGTGCCTGCAGGAATTATGCAGGCTTATGGGTCAGAGACCTAGTGTGACGTCACCTGTCCCCTCAGCCTATGGCAGTCCATCATCTGTATCACATGGTCACCATCCCCATGGCTGCATCATTCATTCACTATAGCACCTGTGTACAGAATTGGATAATGGGTCATATACTGTGCACACAAAGACACACATAAAGTGCATATGGTGAGCTCTAAAATGTCTGGGATTTGGCTGTGTACTCCACTGTTTCAGATTTGTAATCAAACAATTCATAACTGGTTAAAGTGCAGGTTCTCAGCTTTCATTAAAGGGTATCTTTTTGATTTCACAATGTAGTCAACTGGGTAGCCGTAAAAATAGGATGGGCAGGTTACAGTCTGCTAGGAAGTACCTTAAAAGAACCTCCAGAGTTCTGGAAAAAGGTCTTGCGGATAGATGAGTCCAAGTTACACTTTTATCAGAGTGACGGCTGTTCAGGCACTGAAGATGACTGCAGTACAATCCTGGCAGCGCATCACCAGAAAAGATACTCAGCACCTGCTGGTGTCTATGGGTCACAGACTTCAAGCAGTCATTGCAACAGATATGCGACAAAATACTAAACATGAGTACTTTCATTTATATAACATTAATATGTCCCAAACATTATGATGCCCTACAATAGGGGGCTATGTATACAAAGTGCTGTAATTTGTACATGGTGAAATCAACATGTGAAAAAAATACCCTTAACTAAAAGCTGAGGTTGTGCATTTCCCCCACATGTGAATTGTTTGATTGCAAATCTAAAATTGGAGTACGGAGCCAAATCAAGAAAAAAAAAAGCCTTTGTCCTGAACATTATGGAGCTCACTGTATATATGTATATGTGTGTATATATATGTATGTATGTATATATATGAAAAATATAATTTTTTAACAAGAGTTAATAAAGGTAAAAAGTAGTGTTTTCAACTTGCTGTTATACTTTAATACTGGTCACTTATAGTGAATAAGACCATGTGTTATGCTGCACTCAGAAGTCATCAATCCAATGACTGAAAAAAATATGAAGCATAAATGTGACTGTGCTGTTTAAATAGCAAGTAGAGACACATAAATATATAGGGATGTGCACATAGCTAATTGCAAGATATGTATCATATGACCTCTATACAGACCCCGCAAAATAATAATAATAATAATATATAAAATTATTATTATTATTATTATTATTATTATTATGTCCTGAGCAGTATTATGTGCCTCAGTCTGATCATTTCAGTGACCCAGCCATTCAAGGATACGAACACATTAAAATTATTTTTTAACTTTGCTCTCATTGATCTTTTTTTTTTCCGGTTCTTTATGGTTTTGCTGTTCATTTTGCGAGCTTTCACTCACTGTCTAAGTGAAAAAAGAGCACTGATAAAATCCAGGGTCATATGCTGATAGGACAGGAGCTTTGAACTCCTTAGTCAGTGCTATTCCAGTGTTACAGTGGATCATTTTACGTGCTCAGCATACAAAATAAACACATCAAAGAGCTGAGCGCTGGAGGCTTGGACTGCTTATCTTGTGACCCTGGATTTCCTGACTCATTTTTCACCCTCCCTGTAAAACAGCATCCATGCACAGCCCTACCTGCCTGCCACACTCCCCTATGCTTTCATCAGCCTCTTCTTCGTTGCGGGGAGTTCCTCTACTGCCCCCTCCTGCCAGTTAATAGAATTGCAAGCCACCCTGTTTTTACCGGAATTTCATGACGGCAACATAGAGCGAGACAAACCATTTGCACACCCGTAGAGATCTTCTGTGATTCTTCCCAGTCTCCCAGCAGTCTGATGCTGAATGGTGCTGATTAGAACAGTATCAATGACTGCACACAAAGCATTACAGTACGTGCTGTACTTGCAGGTTTGAATAACAGAGGACCTTGTGGAGGTCACCTAAAAAACTGAATTGAATAAATAAGCCAAATAGTGGTACAGAGAGAACTTGTTTCAACAACAGCCCCATAAATATATCCATTATATATAAAGCATATAATAAGATTTGCCCATTGACACCCACAATCAGAGCAGTGAGTGAAACACTCCGAATAATTTAGTTGTATAGAATGAACCCTCTGGTGTGGCTGTATGGCAATGATGGAGGTGTGGTAAAGCACTGTCTGCCCTGGTCACCGTGAGACGCTTCTTTGTTCTGCTTTTTTTAATGTTTGATTTCTCTCCACCGAGCCAGACCGGAAGACACCTCCCTGCAGATTGCCATCCTTGGATGCCTGCCATTTTTCTTGCGTTTCCTTCCCTTGCCCCTCCATCCCTCGAGCACACACGGCCCCGCCCATCCCACCGCCATCTCCCTATTGACACCATGCTATCCCGCTGTGTTTCTAGGCTGAGGGGGAGCAGGAGACAGCTGGGGGGGATCTGGCTCCCTCTAGTGGCGCCCCGGCCACGGTGCCGGCGGGGAGCGCCGCCCAGGAGAATGGCATAAAGGAGGGCGCGCCCTGCGGGGGGGGAGAGGGGCTCCGGGACCCCCGGGGCCTGGACTCGCGCATCCCTGAGACAAGTAAGTGAGCCCCGCCCCACGCCCTGCCGGGCCCCCGGTCCTCTTCCTCCTCCTCCTAACCCTTCTCTCCCGTCGTGGCAGGACTCACAGTGCTGTCCCCCCACTGCTGGGGGATTCCGGCCTTCTAGAACAGGTCTCAGGTCAATGGCCTTTCTAGGCCTTAATAAGTGAGGAATGTGGGTAGAGGTCGCTTACAGTCGATTTCTGTCCACACTCTTTAAGGGCCAAATCCAGACCTATGCTTAAGTGCATTGGTTGCGTAACTCAGTGTGACTTCCACAGAAAAATGTGCTTAAGCACAGGTCTGGATTCTGCCCTAAAAGTCTACCCCCAGGGCCCACAGTGGGTCCTGGCAGTAAAAATGTAGAATATGTAAGGGATATGGCTATTAATGTTGATTTGTTTGATGACAGCTCATCATTTTAAAAGAGTTTAGAATGTCTGATGACTGAAGCAGAAAAGGTAGGGCCATAGAGGGGTTGGTGCTGTGGTGTGAGAACAGTGATATGGAAGCTGTGTCAGTCTTCTTCGGGGTGATTTCAATAATGGCTCAGTTGATGTCAAGTTGGTTTTGTAAAAGAATTAAAGAAGGAACATATGAGACTTAAAGTGATGTCTGCTGTAAGCCACAGTCTGAGGCTGCCTCTCTCCCTTCCAAAATCTGGGGAATGAACAGATGCGGAAAGGGATACAGCATCACTTTGTATCGTACATCTGCTCATATTTTCATTTATTTTTTGTCATGTTCCTTTTGTTGTGTATTCAGTTTAAGTCCCCTGACCAAACGACTGTGTTTGACTCTGCTTTACAGGCATTTAACCCTCCTTTGTACTATCGCTCTACCCTCTTCATCTCCCGACCCCCCACGAACATCCCCTCTCCCCTCTTCTTCATCCCTCCTTCCGATTCACACCCCTCCCCCTTCTCTCTCTCTCTCACTTTCTCGGTTTTCCCGCCCTTTCCGCTGCAGATTGAGTCTCGCAAGCTCAGCTTTCGCGAGGGCGCCCGGGCTCGCACGGACCACGGCGCTGACATCATCTCCTGGCCAGCCTCGGGCGGGAGCCCACACCACCCACCGCGCAGCGTCTCTCTCAATGACTCTCTCAGTTCCGCCAGCTTCCTCCGCTCGCCCCCCGCCCTCGCCTCCCTCTCCCTGCCGGGGCAGGGGGGCATCGGCGCTTCAGCGGGACATAGGACTTGAGTTCAGCCATCCCACTCTGACAAACCCCCCCACCCCCCCCCCCCTCCCCTCCCATCCCATCCCATGCCACCATACCCAGCCCTCACGGTCCCTCCATTTCCCAAACGGCTAAGCTGACATTTGTACATGCACAGGGCCTCAGGCAGGGCAGGACGCACGGTGAGGGAGGGTCTGTCTCGCAGGGTTGGGTCGGGTTGCCAGGGACCTCGCCGTCTCTGCTTCCTGTAAATCCGATTGGCTGAGACAGTGCTCGAGATCGAACCGCTCGTACAGGCGGCGCAAAGTCAGTGCAGTGCAACTGCCCTGCCTGCTCCCTGTTTCCAGCGGCAACGCTCTCTTACACAGTGTGACCCTCCCCCCCCACCTCACCAAAAGCATGATGCTTATAGTGTGGCACTTTAGTCTTACACAGTGTACAGTGTGTCCCTTTGCCATCTCGGTGACAGAGCATCTTCATGGACAGCTCTCCCCTTCCCCCTCCAGCTATGGAAACCTCCAGGAATCACATGTGGCTTATAGAGCAGTCTAACAGTAATAAAGTGTAGCACCCCTTATTGTGAGCATGTGGGGCTGTCCCAATAACCATAGACTACCCTTTCACATTGCCACAGTCCCACCCCCCATTTAAAGAGCTCTCCTCTTCATTCACCTTCGACCTCACTCACAACCAATAGAAGCAAGTAGTCTGTTTGAACTGTAGGCTATTTAAATATCTTTAAACTCTGTGTTTCGTGATGATGTGTTTGAGTAATTGCTGTAACAATGAGCTGTGTTGTTATGTTCTGTTTTTCTTTTTCTTTTTTACTCTGATTTCTTTTCTTCATGGTTTGGTTCTTTTTTCTCTCTCTCTCTCTTAAAGCAATATGATGGTTTTTGCTAATAGGACACAGAAATCCTCGAATACACGCACATATTTCAGACAGTCGTACACAGACACAGTGATGGACACACCTCCAATCAGGGCTTTGAGACTGAGGCAGATTATCACGCATGCAGAGAGGGAGATGGAGAGGCAGTTAAACAGGAAGGTGATGGAACTGGAGAGGAAATGCTGAGGTACAATATTTAGGGACAGCTGAATGTGTATTCTAGAGTTTGTACAATGTTCCTATGGTGTATGTCTTTCCTAGACTGATTTTAATGAGTATTGCTTAGCTGCTTCCAATCCAGTGGCAGATATGACTTATCCTGGAGAGTGCAGTTTGTCATTGTGATGCGAGACGTGATGTTGTCATGATTGAAACCTAAAACGGAAAGGAACTTGCTGCAAAGGAACAAGTGTGAGATTGGTGGAAGGACGTGCCAAGAATGTGCCTCTTTCCCTGATTAACTGAAACTTGCACAGGTACTGGGCATGTTTCAAAGACTGAGGAGCTCTTACTGAATGTTAGAAAGTCAGTTTAAGAAAGCATTCTTTGTAACCACCTAGTATACTCTTTGCTCTTTTGGATTCTGTACTAAATCAACTGTAATTTCAGTTGTGTTGTTAGTTTTGTTTTTGTTTGTTTGTTTGTTTTTTTGGAAGGGGGTTACATATTGTGTTATTGGCTAATATTTGGTTAACAGTATCTGAATATTTGTCAGGCGTTCCCTGTGGGTATTGGCCATAGAACACTAAGTGTGGCTTGCATTTGTAACACTGTAAAAAAAAAATATATGACTACCGTGTAAAAGTTCAAGGCAGGGCAAAACGGTCTTCACAGCTTAAGAGATTTCAGTAATCTGTAATGCAATGTTGTGGTCTGGTATCCATGTCCATTGAGAATTTTGAATGAGGCTCTCGTTGTTCAGTAGAGAAGTGGTAATAACTTTGAAGCTTGCTGTGACGCTACTCAGTGCCGTTAATCTTTATTTCAGCTCACCTGTATTGAGACAGTGGGCAGGAGGTCTAAGGCAAGGTTACTGCTCTTGATTTGACCTACTACAGTGATTAAATTTCTCAGCTAACATTACTAATTAGCCTATATGAGCTATACAGGTCCCCTAAACTATTTGAGGGGTGGGAGTCTTATGCATTGATTAAGAGACCATGCGGGGTGGCCGGTAGTTTATGTGTGTGTGTGTGTGTGTGTGTGTGTCAGTTAGGATGGGAAACCCTTGATCTTTTCAACATCCACTGAATGTAACTAGTGCTCTGCTACATTCTAAAGTCAATTTCAGAAGGCATCCACCCTGAGTAATGCAAGAAGGAATATCCTGGAAAGCAGGACACACACATATAATCAGTCGCTTCATGTCCGTTTCCAAGGATTCTGTTAAATTTAATGATGTTGGCCTGTTGGTACAATGTTTGCTAGGCAAAAGTACAAATGATCAGAAAAGGCATGTTATGCTTAAATAAGAGATAAGGGTACACTGTGATGAAGAGCAGATGGGATTTCTTGTTAGTTCACAGTGCGGGATAGAGGGCCTCAATCTAATTAAATGAAGGAAACTCAATGCACATGTAAGTCAGAAAATGTATAGTAATGGAAATCAAAGTGTCGGGAAAGACAGCAGTTAAGAAAACTGAAAATAAAATTTCAAACGATAATCTTTTTCACGCTTGAATAATCCCTTGAGTTAAAAACGATTTTAAAAAAGGAAATTCGCAATAATGTTTACTATTAATATCAAAGATGTTATTTTGAATGAAGAGAGGTTTGTAGATATTTCTATATGAGCTATTTTGTAGTGTGGCACTAGCGCAAGCGGTTGCTGTAGACCTGTCTTAGTCTCCTGGTGGTGAGCCTGCACACTGTGGATTTCAATGTCGTGCTTCTGATGCCACGGTCGTTCTCAAACCGAGTACTCCTTGTGCCTGTCCGCGGCCACTTTAAGATCACTCACCTTCCCCAGTCTTTACTACAACTCACACTCATCCCTCTGTGATCACAAGGTTGTATATAGATATATATCTTACTGTTTATACACTATATCACCACAGGGAAAAAAAATATTTTTAGGATCATGTGGATGTCGAGTACGAGTTTTACATTCATTTAGCTTTTAACCATTTCTGGGAAGTGTTTTTCTTTTTTTTTTTTTTTTGGAAATTCAGTAAGTTTGCCTTTTTTCAGAAAAAGGGCTGAAGAAAAAGAATGTTTTTGAAACGTAATGTAATAAAGATGCAAGACGCTTTTATGTGTTTTCGTTTCGTTCTCCGAGCCACGGTGTGGTGGGTGTGTGGATAGGGAGCGGGTGAGGGGTGTGTTGTGGGTAGCGGGTTTGTCAGCACGGAGGGGGCTAACTGTTTCCTCCTGTCTCACATGGCCCAAGCTACCCACCACTCCCCCCTCCTCAGCCCCAGTCTTAAAACTCTGCCATTTGCAGGAAAGGCCTTTCCTATCAACACACCGGGACACTCTGGCTTTCTCACACCCAAAATAAAATGGATTGAAGTTTTAAGTGTATAATTTGAGATGTTTTTAATGTGCCATTATGGAACGGGGTGCTCTGTGCAGTCGGAAAGGTGAGCAGCGATGTCTGGAGTAATCTCAGATCTGGGAACAGTTATGCCTCCTGTGTCCTGCTCCGTACATACGTGGTCCTGGAGTGTTGTGGTGATGTTGGTGCCCTTCCGTACCCCTTGTGTGAGACTAACAGTAGCTGTCGGTCAGCCTGTGTTACTTATAGTGCTCCGGGGAAAGCGGCAACAAGCCCCGTAGTCCTGCTTCTGCTAGTAGAGCGTACCAAATGTGCACACATACTAATAGCACACCGTATGAGCATGCTGAAGGGGTTCTGTTAACTAGACGGTTGTCATTCACGGGAATTGTTTGTCGTTATTTTTTTCTTTTTCTTTCATTTTGGATTACTTTTTTTGGTTTGAAAGAAGTGTTATTGTGGTTAATTGTTAACTAGTGATGTGATTATTAAACATGAAATAAAATTTAAAAAATTAAGAATTCTGTTCCTTGATTTATTTTCAATGGTTTCTCTAGACCGCATCCCATTTCAGAATTCAGTCACAGTCATTCAGTGTTAAATGCACAGTATGTATTGTACGCTGTATATACACAATGTAATGTAATGCAATATTAGGTAGCTGCGAGGTACATCTTGTAGAGAGCTTGATGAAGATAAGAGCATTTTTATGATAAAGCTTTAGTGGTTTATTTTGGTGAATGTCTTTTAGATGTAGGTGTGGTTTAGGCAGGCGGTAGGAGGCTGGGTCAGAACTGACGTCACACTTGGGGGGTGGTGGCATTGATTCATTAGCTGCCATGAGTCGCACCTGTGGAGAGAGGTTTTTGGGGGGTTTTGAGCTGGATCGCACGCTACGAGGAAGACGCCGGAGGCAAGACATTTTGGAGACCAAAAGACTGAGAAAGCGGAGTTTGTCTCACACACCACCACGAACTATCACTGTATACACCTTTTAAACTGAACATCCACATCGAAGAGCGGGCTGGCCGACTGGACCGATGGAACTGCGCCCGAGGGGGGTCTAGAGGAGTCGCCCGGTCCCAGGGAGCTGGTCGCCGGAAGCAGGAACGGTGGCCTGGTGGTGAGTCAACCACACACACACCCCCCAGATAGGAAAGGTTACCTTCACCCAGGAAAGTCCAGGTAACATCTTTCACGTCTAATGCAACACGTAGGGAGAGGCACTAGGTTACGGTCTTGCTAGCCATAGATATTTAGGATTTACGAGCCTGGTTAAGCATAGCAGCGTAACAAGCATACATAACATCTATGGCATCATAAGGGAAATCTTGAAATTCTCTGAGTCTTTTGATGCTAAATTTAAATAATGACGTGTATTGAATTGTATAAGAAGATATCTATAGAGCTTGAAAGCCGTAGAGAAAGGGTATAAATTGTACAAGAGTTACTGCTCTGATGTACTCTGGAGGGGTTCCCATCTCATGTCCAACAAGTGCAGTACAATACAGAGACATGGAAAGGCAGACAGACTCTAATTTTTTTATTCTAAATATATTTAAAGCAACTAACAAGCAAAATTATACATATTAGTGACTAGCTGGTAGCAAATGTACATTGTAATTTAACTGCGGGAAACCTAGGCCGTTAAGTAAGCTCCTACCTTAGGAATGGTGTTATTATCATGGGATTATATTATAAATCTGGGTAATATGAAAATTGTTTTCACGTCTTAATGGAAAGATCTCTGCCGGGCCGATTTCATACCATACAGAAGTGAATAGAAACCGACACAAATTCTAAAATCTGAAAAGCTGTTGTATGCTTTGGTTTGCAGCTGGATAAAGTACACAAAATAGTAAGTAAATAGGCTTTTACATCCAAAAGACTGACAGGGTCCTTTAAAGTGGGTGTCCAAAGCGTGTGTCTGGGAGAAAAGATTTTTGTTGGTGGTTTTCAATAAGTCAATATGTTGGTTATGTGTGGTGTATTTAACAGAGGGAGCTACATGGCCACTGGTAGCACACTTGTGGTAATCCCAATTTTCAGGTTTAAATGAATTGTGATGTAAATGCCTGCTATAACTGTATGATATATTCTTCTAATATATAAACTATTCCACTGCCTCTATGGCTGTGTAAAGAAAGGGATACAGAACTGACTTCGTGCCTCCAAAGCTGTGGGTTCCATTCCCAGGTGAGGCATCACCACAAGGTACGTAAACAGAACTGCTTCAGTGAAACTAGAAGCTGTTGAAGGTGTAGGATGGAAGGCGCACCATGCATAGGGTGTAGGGGATAGGTCTTATGGTGTAGGGCATGGATACTCACATCTGGACCTCAAATCCAAATCCCCCCCTGGTTTTTTCCCCCAGGTAATTAACTGAACAATTACTGCTACCGATTCAGCAGGCTGTATTCACACCTGATTCCCAGGTAAAAGGGAGGGTGGAAATCCAGCATCTTGTCTTGGACCTGGAAGGCCATGATTTGAGCAAGAGTATAGGGCATTGTGGGTGTAGGGCAACGGAAGTAGGCCAAAAAGGTGTGGTTGGGTTTAGGGCACAGAGAGCAGGGCATAGAGTGTTGGTTGAAGGATAGAGGGCATCGGAATAGGGCACAGAGTGTAGGTTATAGCGCATAGTGTAACCTATGCAGGTTTTAGTTTTCTTGTGAAGAATTTTGTTTTCATGGATATTCCACATGACGAAGCTAGCTAATGTCTGCTTTGCTAATGCTCTTTTGGGAAAAAATGTTCAGTGCCGTACAAAGACACAGTATTCTATGCAGACAGAAAAATAAAGCCAAAAATGAAACAAATCAGGCTAATGGTGTCATTTTGCCAATCAACACAAAATTCAGAAAGCAATTCAATGCATAGACGTATTTCTATTCTAGATTTTTTTTATTATACTTTTTTTATCTGGCTGAATTACAGGAAAAGGAAGACAGGAAACTAAAGCACAGCAAGTCAAAGGGTTTCAGAAAGGTCCATCTGAGAGCTTCACTCTTCATCATGCCCTTTCTGTAGCGTGAAAAGAGAGATGGGGAAATATGGTTAGTGTCTTCCTTTGAGAATCCGCTATGAGTTTGTTCATTAGACATAAACTGGACATAGACATTATCCTCCATAGTTAGTTTGTGCTTTTAAACGATTAATTTCTGAATAAATAATGTATACTATAGACTTTAGGCCTCAGACTTGCATTGGATCATAAGTATACATCACTGTAAGACAAAATTCTGTATGTTACATCAGATTTTCTCATAGAAGTGTTCTAATTTCTTACAGTTGGGGTTATTTTATGATTATACAATTTAAAATTTAGCAGTTATTCGAAAATGAAAGCATCTGTACATGTGTTACTGGACCAGGGAGGCTTGCAGTCAACTACATCGCTAACACAAAAGGAGAATGAGGAATAGACAACAAAATTAAATCAGTGAATTAACAGTAAATAACTTCCAACCTTGGAACCTGCATCACGGCTCTTGGCACGCAGCTTGTTGACCTGAGACTCTGCGATGTCGGCTCGCTCCTCTGCCTCATCCAGCTCGTGCTGCAGCTTGCGGAACTTGGTCAGATTGCTGTTAGCCTGTTCCTCCTGAGACACAGAGAGCACACACAGCACATGATGAAAGCCTGGCTGGGAGACACTGCTGTGAAATATATGAATCAGTATACCGAAGGGATGTTGGCACTTACAGCCTCCTCTGCAGTTCTCTTGTAGGACTTGACCTTCAGTTGCAGCTTGTCCACCAGGTCCTGCAGACGAGCCAAATTCTTACGATCCTCTTCAGTCTGCAAAGAAAAAAGACAATTCATAATACACAAATAGACAATGTGATTATAAAAAATAATAAAGCACTTATATATTTTGAAATATGATAGATAACTGAAAGGAAAGGTACCTGGTAGGTGAGCTCTTTGATGCGTCTCTCATATTTGCGGACTCCCTTCAGAGAATCACTACTCTTCTTCTGCTCCATTTCCACCTCATTTTCTAGCTCTCTCACCTACAAATTCAAATGAATATGAATTCTGTTTCTAAATGTATCACTATGTAATTCCAGCAGAAGACATAAGCGGAAGTAGTAGACACTCACACGAGCTTCCAGTTTCTGAACTTGCTTCTTGCCTCCCTTCAAGGCAATTTGCTCAGCTTCATCCAGACGGTGCTGCAGGTCCTTGATGGTCTGCTCCATGTTCTTCTTCATGCGCTCAAGGTGAGCACTGGTGTCTTGCTCTTTCTTCAGCTCCTCTGCCATCATGGCTGCATCGGTAATGGCCTTTTTGGCTTTTTCCTCAGCGTTCCTGCATTCCTGCACAGCTTCCTCCACTTCGGTCTGAAGCTGTGCTGTGTCACCCTCCAGCTTCTTCTTCTGGTTGAGCAGGCTGGTATTCTGCGACCAGATTTGAACAGCACAGTTTCAATGTCATCAGTTTGAATAGTGTGAAACTATTAAATGGATGCCATAGTTTTCAATCTTACCTGAGAGTGCAGAAGCTGTACTCTCTCGCTGACATCCAGCAGTTCCTGCTCAGCCAGCTTACGGCCTCTCTCTGTCTGCTCCACCATAGATCTCAGTTCATCCAGCTCTGCCTGTAGCAGATTGTTGCGTCTCTCAACAATGGCAATGTTCTCCTTCAGGTCATCATTGGCACGAAGAGATTCATCCAAATGCAGCTGAGCATCCTGTTGAAGAAGGAATTTATAATTAAGTTTTACATTAAACTAATCAATATGAAGCCACCATGCGATCTTCAAATTACAAATGTAAACATTTCTACACAGTATCAGTCCAAAAATTATCTAATTGAATTCATTAATTATCCCTGGCACATTGGCACAAAATTTTGCATGCAAAAACTGGTATTAAAATACCTTCAGGTGAGAGTGGAGACCCTTGAGCTGCTTCTGGGCCTCAGCTGCCTGCCTGTTGGCCTGACTGAGCTGTATCTCCATCTCATTAAGGTCACCTTCCATCTTCTTCTTCAGCCTGAGGGCCTCGTTCCTGCTGCGAGTCTCAGCCTCCAGGGAGCTCTGCAGGGTGTCCACCACTCTTTGCTGGTTTCTCTTAGCCTGCTCCATCTCCTCATCCTTCTCAGTCAGTTTGCGTTCAATATCAGCTTTCACCTGATTAAACTCCAACTGGGCCCTCAGAATCTTGCTCTCCTCATGTTCCAGGGAACCCTTCCAGAATTCAAAGTTTGTTGTTAATTTAATTGCTATATCTAGACTGTATGTTAGACACATGTATGCATATATACATTGTACAAATGTATGCCCTGTATATGTCGTAGGACGGCGTGTAGCACAGTGGGTAAGGAACTGGGCTTGTAACCGAGAGGTCGCAGGTTCGATTCCCGGGTAGGACACTGCCGTTGTACCCTTGAGCAAGGTACTTAACCGAAATTGCTTCAGTATCCAGCTGTATAAATGGATACAATGTAAAATGATATGTCTATTTAAATATAGCCTATCACTCCTGTCTGACCTGAGCAAAGTATGATGTGCTTTGTCATCCCTCACATTCTGCTGATTGCCAAGCTTCACTAGCAATACTCCTGGCACGTTGGTTATGTGTGGATTTCGTGTCATATTACCAATACAATTGACATCTATTGATATCTGTTGGAAAATGAACAATAACTAGTGGCTAAACATCACAGCTAACAAAATATCAAAAGGTGATCTGTGTGTGTGTGTGTGTGTGTGTGTAGGTGCTGTATCAAGGAAGGAAAGGGGTGGGGGGTTGAATACCTGCCACAGTGAACAGTGGAAAAAAGAAAAGAAAATTCAAAGTAAAAATATAATTTTCTAGCTATTAGAATTTCCATATCATTTGGAAGTTAGGTAGCTTTTTGCCAGTCACGCAGTGACATCAGTTACTTTTATGGCTATGACCCACCTACCAATCATTTGCAAATCAACAGTGGTATGATACCAATGAAGGAGCTTCGCTTTGAAATTAGCTCTGATTCAAAATGAAATATACAGAAGGAGTTGCTGTCTCAACCCTTTTTTCAAATGGATATTTCTTCATGGATTAGCACCCCTTGTAGCAAACCAAAATAAAGCCTTTGGATATTGTTTAATATCTTTACAATTGACTATTTTAAGAAGGGCATTCCTTCAATTCTGTAACATTAGGGACCCCCTAAAAATTCCATCCAGTTCAAAGACTGAATATGTATAGTGGTAGACATACATACATTGTGACATTATGTATTTAACATTTTTTACACTCACCTCTGCTTCCTCCAAGGCAGCCTGGATTTCAGCCTTCTCCTGCTCCAGTTGTTTCCTTATTTTCTCCAGCTCATGGATACTTTTTCCTCCTTCAGCAAGTTGCTCAGTGAGGTCAGAAATTTCCTCTAGTTAAAAAAACACATAGTTAAATATGTGGCTAAAGGTTAAATAGTATTTGTATGAAGCATCAAGACTGCTTGTAACTACTTACCTTGAAGGTTCTTATTCTCCCTCTTCATCGTCTCCAGATGCTCCAGTGACTCCTCATAGGAGTTTTTCAGTTTGAAGAGCTCAGTACTGAGAGATCTGGCCTCCTTCTGGGCGCTCTCCAACTCACTTTGAGCCTCTTCATATTTCTGCTTCCACTCAGCCAGGACCTGTTGGGATCACAACAGCAAACTCAATCAAAACAATGCCTTAAGAAGACTTCCATTAATTGAGAAATTCTGTGGTGATCTCAGTTCTTCAGAACCTTGTCAAAGTTCCTTTGCTTCTTGTCCAGAGCGGCAGCAGCTGCATTAGATCTCTCCACATCCACCATGAGATCTTCGATCTCATTCTGCAGCCTGTGTTTGGTCTTCTCCAGGGAGGAACATTTAGCATTTACGGCTTCCACAGCCTCTTCTGCATCCTGCAGCCGCTGAGCCAGTTTCTTCCTGGATACAGTAAAGGGGGATGAATAAGGCTGATAAGACTGGTTTCCTTCATCACACTGAATTTCCTGCTTGCCTCTTTAAATATGAAAACATGCTGCTCTCATTCCTTACTTTGCTTCCTCCAGTTCCTCAGTCCTCTGGATAGCATCAGTTTCATACTTGGTTCTCCACTGAGCCACCTCAGAGTTGGCCTTGGAGAGACTGCGCTGCAGCTCAGCCTTAGCCTCCTGTTCCTCCTCATACTGCTCTCTCAGCAGGTCACAGTCGTGGCGAGAAGACTGAACCGCATGGGCCAGGGCATTCTTTGCCTGCAGGGTACACAAGATGATTCTGAGAGTAATTATTTGTTCAAAGGTCAAAAATTAATATGCAACGTGTGGAAATATTTTATTGTACGTCTCTAAATAATGTACCTTGACTTCTTCCTCCAGCTGTCTTTTGAGGTCTTCAATTTGCTGAGTGTAGGACTGCTTGCCTCTCGTCAGTTGAGAGACTAATGAGTCCTTCTCTTCTAGCAGCCTGGAAAGCTCCCCTAATATTTAAAAAACAATCAGTGATGACACTTTCATTGCTTTTAGATAAATCTGCAAATAGAAGTATAATGGATATGCTTACCATTTTCAGTCTGTAGCTTAGCTTTCTGCATAGTGAAGTCGTTGATGCTGCGTTGGCCTTCCTCAGCCTTGGTTCTGTACTCAGTCACCTGATCTTCTAGAGTTCTGCACATCTTTTCTAAATTTGTCTGAAATATTTGTAACAATGAGACATGCCATGATGCTGCTTTGATTCGTTCACGGAACGTAAACAAATAGCAAATTGTAATTCTAAAATGGACATATCAGAACAGAATCTTGGGATACTGTACAGTAAATCTTACATGAAATCACTTTACCTTGGACTTGACGATCTGCTCCATGTTGGAGACCACGTCATCTAGCTCCAGTCTGAGCTCACTCTTCTCCTTCTCCAGCTTCTGCTTCACTCTCTGCAGGTTGTCAATCTGCTCCCCCAGGTCAGCCACGCTGTCAGCATGTTTCTTCCTCAGTGTGGCAGCTGTGGCCTCATGCTGCAGAGTGGCCTCTTCAAGGTCTCTGCGCATCTTCTGGAATTCTGCCTCCCTCTTCTTGTTCATCTCAATCTGGGCAGCTGTGGCCCCACCAGCCTCCTCCAGCCTCTCGCTGATCTCCTCCAGCTCTCTGGACAAGTCTGCCCTCTGTTTCTCCACCTTCGCACGAGCAGCTCTCTCTGCTTCAAGCTCTTCCTCCAGCTCTTCAATTCGGGCCTAGAAAACGAAGAAAGTTAGTTTTATATAACTTATATTTAAGGTGGTACCTCAGCATTCATGTCTATTCACAAATCATTCTAGATTACTTTCAGATAACAGTCAAATAACCTGCAGCTCCTTCAGTTTCTTCTGGAGCTGAGCACCCAAATTCTGTTCATCCTCAACCCTGCTGTTGAGCTGGTTGATCTCAAAGTCTTTCCTGAGTAGAAACAGAAGAGGGAGTTCTCAGAGATACACTAGAAGCTTAAAATTACTGTGCGTGTTTTTTTGTGGAAATGAGCACATTCATAGTGATCAATTAAAATATTTCTTGTGGGTATAAACGGCTTGTTTTGCAAAGACACCAGGCTCTAAATACAAGTCAGGAGATTTACCAGGATTGAGCGGAAGCTGCTAGCTTTTTGCAATAAGTGGCATACTTTTAGATTGTTGTCCACATTTTCCATTTATTTATGTTTTCGTAACATTTATAGATCATTACTCAGATGAAATTACATGTACGTAGGATTGGTTGTGATCTTACTTCTTCAACTTTTCTTCCATCTGCTGCTTATCATTCTCCAGGTCCATTAAACTCTCCTGAGTTAACTTTAAGTCTCCTTCTAGCTTACGTTTAGCCCTCTCAAGATCCATTCTTATCTTTTTCTCTTGCTCAAGAGATCCTTCAAGCTGTTGAAAGACAAAAAATGGAATTAACAGGTAAAGTCTTGTTTACTCTTCCTTGGCAATATTCTATTCATTGTAATTTATTATCAACAGTCATGCTGTAAAGATTCACATCGTGTTATATAATATTTTTTGTATGCTTCTGTATGCCACTGTATTAAACTGTCACTACATTACAGGCCGGCATTGAAAAGAGGAATCAACAGTTAGCCATTACGTAGAGACAAGTATCAGTATCAGTTATCTGTCTTGTAATTAAAGCTTTGGGAACCCTTCCCCCAACAGCACAGAAAGCTTTAATTATTTGGTGCTATCATTCTTTTTTCTGGGGTGCTCACATCATCAACCTGCTGCTCCAGTTTAGCCTTAGCTTTGGTCAGCGTGTTGACTTTGTCCTCCTCACTCTGCAGGTCATCCAGGGTTTGCTGGTGAGCCTCCTGGAGAGCCTTCTTCTCCTTTGTCAGTTTGGCGATGATTTCATCTAGAGCTGCCATTTCCTCAGTCATGTTCTTCACCTATAAACACAAACCAAAGAGTGAACAGACAGTTCTCAGCCTCATTTATTAGTTTGAAAAATGTAGAAGTACAGACCTTGTTTTCAGTGGCATGTTTCTCTTTCTCCACTTTAGCCAGAGTAAGCTCCAGATCATCAATGTCCTTCTTGAGCTCAGAACACTCATCCTCCAGCTTCCTCTTCTTAGCAGTCAGCTCTGAGTTCATCTCCTCCTCATCATCCAGTCTTTCTGTCAGCTCTTTGACTTTGGCCTCAAGCTGGATCTTATTCTTGATCAGCCCTTCACATCGCTCCTCAGCATCACCAAGATTATCTTGTTCCTGATGACAGTGTGCATATATTAATCGAGGAAATGAATGACCAGGTCACCTCATACCTTTGTCAACATTAAAATTAATCCTGTAAAGTAGTATTTATATTAATAGACTGTTTGTTGTTTACTTACAGTTTGAACTTGCAGCTGAAGGTCATTCTTCTCTTGGAGAAGAGTGACCATCTTTTCTTCCAGCTCCTTCTTACGGGCTTCAGCCTTTGCATATGCTTCTTTGAGCTTTAGGAACTCCTCTTTCATGTTGGCCATTTCTTTCTCGGTCTCTGCAGACTTCAACAGAGGTTTGATCTTGAAATAAAGTTTCATCCAAGGCCAGTTCTTCACACCCATGAATGCTCGCACATTCCATTGGATCACAAGCAAGGAGTCCCTAGGATTTCACACAAAAAAAGGGTATAAAAATGCAATCTATCTTCTATTTCATTTTAAGGATAGAGATATCAACATCCTGACCTTCGCTCCACAATCTTCTGGAACTCAATTCTTGAGAGAATACCACGGGACCTGGCTTGGATTCCAGTGATAATGAGAGCCAGACGTTCATCTCTCATCTCCTCCAGGGTGCCCAGCAGACCGGCTTTGAAGAACACCTGATGTACAGAGATACGGTGTGTACTTATTTTTCTTGTCATTAAAATCACATCAACGGTAATTAATTCAGTTTATACCTTGGTATGTCCTAATCTATATTGGGTGTGGTCAATGTCCAGAGACCCCAGAAGTTTCTCTGCCGCCTTCTTATTGTCAATGAATTGTCCCTCGGGTATAGCGGATGGGTTCAGGATACGGTATCTGTAATGGGATGTATAATATTAAACCATTCAGTTATGCAAATACATTTGGCACCTTTTGGCTTGGCAATATACACTACTTAAGTTAATTTTCAACAATTACAAGTTTGGAGTGTACATGTATGAAAGGACCGCAACATATTCTTTTACTTAACTTTTCAATTTTAATGTTGTTCTGTTCAATCAATTGCCTATTGGAATCGCTACAGTGAATACCACATGGACTCACTGTACTATTCACTATATGAACATCATCACAGAATTGGGAGTCAGCTTATTCTTTGTTTGCTGAGACCTTCATGCCTTCTGTATGGTAATCTGACACCCCTTATTTTGCCTCGATGCACTATGATGATTAATGATCACAACCTCTGTTTGAAGTCTCCATACAGGATCCTGTTGGGGAAGCCCTTTCTGCAGATCCGGATGCCTTCCAGCACACCGTTACAGCGCAGCTGGTGCATGACCAGAGGGTTCTCCATGGCCCCAGGAGTCTTGGTCTCATTGGGGATGAGGCAGCGCACAAAATGCGGGTGAGTAGATTTTAAGTTGGTCATCAGCTTATTCAGATTTTCCTTGAGTTGGAAAAACACATAATCCTCCGATTACATAATTCATTAACAACACATCACTGTTTTGTGAAAACCTAAAAACAGCAGGAAGAGACAAACCCCAGGTACTGCCTCAGCAATACCATGTAACTATGCAGTAGTAAATGACCTTGTAGTTTTTCCCAAGATATTAAACTGGTTATGAACAGAAAGTGCCAAATGTTTTATATCCTTAACAAACAGATTATCCTTGGTTTCCAGAAAGAGCATGCACACTGGCTTCCCTTGCATATCATCTCATTTCTTACAGTAGGCCAAGGACTTATATAGTGACAGGAGAGATATAAATGATAGCAGTAAAAACATTATTAGGAGTAAGGCCACTCCTGTTGTATGATGGTGTTGTATTATTGCTGAACAATGTCATTTGATATTTAAACTTGATTAAAATCTTTGGTCATGTCAGCGAGATTTCAATTTCAAAGCCAGATTTTGGGGCAATCTTTCAAAAGGATTGTTAGCCAGCGATGAAAGCATTCATCTTCTTAAAAAATAACTTTAATTATTCTGTACTTCTGTAGCTAGATTAAACAGAACCACCAGCTGATGTATATCGGTATTAGGTTTCATGCACTGCTAGCAAGCATAGCGGTATTAGTCACAATGGCTTTAAAAATTCCACTCAAAGCATGTCAAAGTGTCATTTCAATGATTCGTCTCTCTCATTCTTGCTTGTTGTTGCCTGACACATAATTGGTACTGACTCTGCTACATTTCTGTAAGATGGATCAAGCTATCTATCAGAGTCAGTTAGGTAGGGGAAGTTATGTAACTCCTTTAGGGCCTCTTCTGCTGCTGTTATGATATAAATGTATGAAACAGTATTCCATGATGAGGACAAAGTTTTCCAGAACGTGTGTTTTATTCTGGTGAAGCATCTAATCATGCCAAAGGATACTTTAAAAATGTTTAAGCAATATTTAAGCAATGGTGTTTTAACAATTTACTCATAATTAATTTTTTTAGAAATGTTTTCACTCACCCTGTGAAGAGCTGAAACAGTCTGGAAGGAAGAGCCCTTCTTCTTTGCACCACCCTTGCCTTTCCCTGAATCTTTTTGTGAATAATACAGTATAGGAAGAACATAAGATGTTAAAAAACCAATTTTAAAGCACAACGTTTTTTTAAATCATAATAGCCCCTGCCCTTTCTTCCTGTTATTCATCATTTCTGTCTATTTTGGAGACTTAGCTCTTGCCACCCATGCCTACGCAGAATAAAATGGAGCTGAAGCCCATGACTCTTTTTCATACTTGTGTATTATGGAAATGCTAGCTGCTAGCTCCTGTTCAAGGAAAGGCACTTGTCTAATGACTTGCACCTTGCAACATGTAGGCGTCTGGGGCCTTACAAGGAGGTGATGATGCAGAGGTTACCTGTGGAACACTGGCTAACCTAAGCCAACCCTCGGCTAGCAAGACGTAGCCAATTCTGGCCCTTCAGAAACTAGCAAGGCTCAGCCTTAATCAGAGATACTCGGGAGTAAAAGCACACAATTTTTTGGGGTTATGAGTTTCCTTTACCAAATTTGCCACTTTGGAGTCTCCTTAAAGGACAGTTTAATTTGATGTTGTTGTTACTCACAGACATGGACTTAAAAGACATAAGGTACTTTTAAAGCAAGTGAATTAACTTAGCATGCAAGTTCTACCATCAGTGTCTTTTTCGCATTAAAGAAACAAACCTGCTTCCGACCCGGCATAGTTTACGAAGAGGAAGGACAGTAATTTAAGAGTTGATTTCTGGAAAAGCCCAACCACTGTTTCATTCAGTGGGTCCTTGTTCTTCACCAACCAATTAGAAATATTGTAGTCAACAGTGCCAGCATAGTGAACCAGGGAGAAATGGGCCTCTGGTTTCCCCTTGACAATCCTGGGCTTCTGGAAGTTGTTGGACTTCCCCAGATGGTTGTCATACAGCTTAGCTTTGAAGGTGGCATCACTGGCCTTGGGGAACATGCACTCCTCTTCAAGGATGGACATGATACCCATGGGCTGAAACAATAAAATAATTGACTTCTCTAAAAAAAAAACATGTAAAAGCTGGAAGGTGTTTCATGTCAAACATTTAACCATTTTGCTGTTAAATGTGGCAAGGCAATGTATCCTATAAAGTCATTACGTTACATTACATTTGGCAGGCACATTTTTCCAAAGCAATGTACAATAACTGCATACTGAAGGTCATTGGAACAACTACAAAACAATGGTCAAGGCTTGCCTAGCTACATCAGCCTGTGTCCACATTACAGAACAGGATGATTTGACAAATGTCACTTTTACTGACCCACCTTTTCAATGAGCTCAATGCAAGCCTGCAAGTCCATGCCAAAGTCAATAAACTCCCATTCAATTCCTTCTTTCTTATACTCCTCTTGTTCCAGCACAAACATGTGGTGATTGAAGAACTGCTGCAGCTTCTCATTGGTGAAGTTAATGCAGAGCTGTTCAAAGGTGTTGTACTGTAATAGAGACATTGTTTGTTTGACCCAAGGATAACAATGTATTATCTGTTTTGACATAAACTGTATTACCTGAACAAGTCATTCATTCAAAAGATACTCACATCAAAGATCTCAAATCCTGCAATGTCCAAAACACCAATAAAGTATTGGCGAGGCTGCTTTGTGTCCAGCGATTGGTTGATTCTCACCACCATCCAGAGGAACATCTTTTCATACACAGACTTGGCCAGAGCACCAATAGAGTAGTTCACCTGTTAGGATGGAGATGATAGTTTAAGCACAAAAAAGTCTTAAGTGCAGCTATGACTCCAGTGCAGCTGGACAAGAAGCACGGTACTCTAAGATTGATCTCAGACTAGGAGTTTACGATTTGCATTTAATGAATAATAGTGTCATGTTGCTTTACAGCCTCACAGCATATAAGTGGTCTACTATAGCTTAATAACTGGTGAAAAAAGTATAAATATATGTATAAATATAAATGTTTAAATCAGAAGTAATTATGTTTACAAAGATCATTTTTGAAAATAATCAGTATTGCTTTTCTTTTTCTAAACTCTTGTACTCTATTATCTTATCTTGCAGATTATTTTACTAGCATCTATAAAAGTTTATTTTTGTGTTAAAATCTTTACTTTTGTGTCTACTTTATGCAGTAGCATGGGGGTTATCTGAAATGAAAATGGGGGTTTTCTATTATACCTGCTGGACATTTTGTCCTTTGGTGACCCATTCATTCCCTACTTTGACTCTTGGGTGACACAGACCCTTGACGAGGTCAGCAGAGTTCAGACCCATTAAGTAGGCAACCTTGTCTGTATCTGCAAAGTTAATTGAAGATTCCCGTTAATTTGTGGCTCCAGAGCCCCTCTGCAGAAGTACTAGGGACCTTTAGGGTATGAAATAGTATGGTGAACATGATACAGAAAGCTGCTGCCTGCTTTGTGCCATACATAAATTCTTTTATAGGGTAAATTGGGGAAGTCCATTGATGATTCTCACCCTCAGTGCCATCAGCTTCTGCCTGCTCCTCTCTCTGCTTCTGCTTGAACTTCATGTTGCCATAGTGCATGACGGCACCAGTCAGCTTGTAAATGCCATTCTTCTCTTCCTGAGTGAACCCCAGCACATCAAAGGCACTCTAGAGAAAATGTGCACGTGACGCATTGTTAACTGTGAAACCATAGCTATTCCAATTTACCTCAAGCTTTAGGGACACTTTATGAACCTCATCCGTGAATATGCCTTTCATAGATAGGGAATTCTAGAGGTATATTCTACTCACGTCAGTGGCCATTAACTCATCAGCATCATCAATAGAAGCTACTGTCGTCTCTCCTTGGGAGATGAAGGCGTAGTCATAGGGATTGTTGGTGATGAGCAGCATTTCTAATGAAGAAGAAAAAGGTGTTAGATTTTTGTCTTTTGCTTTAAGTATGGCATTCATCCACAGTGTAGAAGAGAGTGCTGTACTCACCCAGTAGCTCTGGTTTCTTTTGGGATAGGATCTGGTAGAAGATATGGTAGTCTCTCTCAGCTTTCAGCTGGTAGGTTACACGAGACTTCTCCAGAAGGTCTTCAACATAGAGCACAAGACATATGGTCGGTACAGAGAGTTTGAGGGTTAGGGTTAGGGTCATTCTGTAAATATTAAAAATAAAAGGTTTCAAGAGCTGTTCTTACAAGTTTCAATGTCGGCAGAGGCCAACTTTCCACTCACTCCAAAGTGAATTCGGATGAATTTGCCCTGATGATAAAATTACATTGTTATAAATATGAATTAAAAGGCATTATGCAGGACAAAGCTACCTTGCAAAATGCTATGCTCTGTACATACTTCTTTAAGACGCAGCCAAAAATTACTTACGAATCTTGAGGAGTTGTCATTTCTGATGGTCTTGGCATTTCCAAAGGCCTCCAGGGCTGGATTAGCCTGGATGATTTGATCTTCCAGGGTACCCTGAGGATCAACACACATTTTCAGTACATGCGTTTTAAAGAATGAACATACATACGAACATAGACACTTAGCTCAAAAAATTACAGAGCTGTAAATTATTCAGTTCTTCCAACATCATTCATTACTTAACACACGCCAAGCCACCTTTTTCTCAGAAGCTGCATCCTTCTTTCCCGGCATAGCTGCTATGCTGGCAAAGTACTGAATGACCCTCTTGGTGTTCACAGTCTTCCCAGCACCAGATTCTCCACTGAAAACAGATGCACAGTTTGGACATACTTAAAATGGAGAAGTACATAAAATCATTGTAAAAAAAAAAATTGAATGAACTTACGTGATCAGGATGGACTGATTTTCCCTGTCTAAGAAGTGGGAAAACATTGTATTTAATAACTAGTCACATAATAATGAAGTAAAATAAATGTCACATTTATTTATTTCAGATTTCTGAAGTGTTTTGAGTAATCTGAGGCATAAAATAGTGATTAATAAAAATGACTGTAGGTTACATTTCACCTGACAGCATGTACTGATAGGCATTGTCAGAGATGGAGAAGATGTGAGGAGGAGCTTCACTCCTCTTCTTTCCTCTGTAAGCCTTGACTACAGACTGATCATACACTGGCAGCCACTTGTAGGGGTTGACAGTCACACAGAAGAGCCCAGAGTAGGTCTGTAAATGAAAGAGGTTGTTAGAAGGTCTTTAATGCCAGTCATTGTAACGGTCATGGAGAGATCCAAAGAGTCAAACTCACGTAGATCATCCAGGCTGCATAACGCTCTTTGAGGTTAAACAGCACAGCAGGCTCATGCAGGAAGGTGAACATCGCCATGTCCTCAATTTTATCGAACTTTGGCGGGTTCTGAGGGTGAACATCGCACTCCTTCACAGTTACAGTCTGAGAAAGAAGAGAAACAGTTACATGACATTAAATCAATATATTCTGAGACCTTAATCTTACAGTATTAGCTTAATAAAAATTCTAAATTGGCAAGATAATTTCATGATCATGATTTTTCATGATTTTGATTATTTCAAAATAATTTCATGATTTTGTTGTTGCATAAAGTATGCAACAACAAAAATGAGGAATATGACACTCATCAAATTCTATACCGAAATAAACCTGGTTTCTTTGAGATTCAGCATTCTCTGTGGATTTCAGAATTTCCTAAATTGCATCAAGGTTAAAAAAGTACCTTGAATCAGTGTACAGTCAAATTTTGGTTAAACAACGCTGATTAGCCAAAATGATGTTGTTCTTCGGAATTACTGTTTATTTTCTCACCACATTGCGTGTATTAATGAACATAATGTACCTTTCCAAATTCAGTCTCAGCGGTGACTTTGTCACCATCCCGGCTGGTGACGGAAGCCTTGACATATTCCACCTCAGGGTCGGGGACAAAACATTCCTTCTTCATGTCAAAGGGACGGGTTTGAGCCTCCAAACGCTCTTTATCAGATTTTCGAAGGAATGGGGCTGCCGGCCCAAATTCTGCCATCACTGCATCACCCATACTTAACTCTGTGAAACACAATAGAAAAATAAATGTCAAAGAGGACATTTAGCTGGTAATTAGCAGTTAATTGCAATGATAATCAATTACAGTGATCATTTTCTGTGTACATCTTTGTATTTTGACTATTCCTATGAATTGAACACATTTCACAAAGTATGAACCAATTTGTTAAATTCTCTGTTATGGATAACATCTGTAATTCATTTTTCATTGAATTCTAAATTTAGTCTTCTTCATCTGCTTATTAAGGCTTGGAAAAATATCTAAATGCATAAAACATAAAATTTGCCTGCATGTTATACTGTAAATGGTCAAAAATGTAAATCTAAATAAGACATTGTTGAAATCCTTTTGCTATCACACATCAAATATGGAAAAATATATTTTTAAAGTTGACTTACCGACAGTTATTCCACACTTCAAAATACAATGTCTACTGAAACTCTTTCAGGTCTTCACTTCCTTCAGGTTGGTCTTTTCGTTATCTGTTTGGATCAGGGAAATAAATGTAAATCCCAACCACACAATTGAATGTAAGATCCAAATTGTGGTTTTTATTATGTATTTTACAGTTCCATCATCTGAGTAATACCATTTTAGTGATTCAGTAGAATAGTTGTTAAAAGTTCCAATTGGTGTGCCTTATGATGCTGTGCTAGAATGAATTAGACTCTCCGGATGTTCAGTGCTTACCTTTAGATTGGTGGTAGATGGCAGACCTGCTCACTTCTAGACCTGCTGGTCTTGTAATAAAGGGAACTGCTTGTCCTAATATGGAAAGGGGCCATGAATACTGTACGTCGCCTTGGTCATTCAAAAAAGAGACTCCATATTTGGAATGAGGGGTGTATACCTATTCTTTGTATTTGGCTTGTATGTAAGTAACTGGTCTCAGTAGACCAAACTGGTATGTTTTTGGAATCTTTATTGTTTTGACCCATGATCTTACTAAATTGGAGCAAAGAGCTCCAGGCGTAAAGGAGTTCACTTAAACAACAACACAATTAAGTTATTTTGTTATCAAAATGTTATTCAA
Organism: Anguilla rostrata; assembly: GCF_018555375.3. Classification (NCBI taxonomy): domain Eukaryota; kingdom Metazoa; phylum Chordata; class Actinopteri; order Anguilliformes; family Anguillidae; genus Anguilla; species Anguilla rostrata. Next base: position 20,364,398 of record NC_057936.1, on the reverse strand, counting down.
CTGGAAATGCTACAACAATCAATAGAATATTTTACACTAGTCAATTAAGGAATATTAATCTGAAGGCGTATTTTTGTTGACACACACAATATTAAATTAGGTCCTTTTCGTTTGCCTTAATTGACTTGATTGAGTCTCTTATTCAAGTCCAATGGCATTGATCACAGGCTGTAATTTCATTCTGCCAGTTTCACAATTCTCCATTTTACATTCAGCCATTGTATTGCATAATTTGCATGTGTTTTACGTGATTGGTTTTCAGCTAAAGACATGAAGCTGTTTACTTATTGTCCATGTGCACACTTCTTAAAATGATACAACAAATTCACACATTCAAATTTCTATCCCATAACAATCCCTTATGTTACATGTGTGACTGTACGGCTTAAAACCAATCAAGCTGCAAGTGTCAAACAATGTACTCTAAGGACTGACGTGGGTGTTAGTGTGTGAAACCTGCAATAAGAACAGGCTGTGATGCGACAGGCACATGCAGCTGTCTTCCAGTCTGGGCAAAGCTAAGGCCAAGGTCGCAGGTGGTCAGTTGTCTATTACCACCTACCACCCACTGAAGGCTTTACCCTTAGCTTCATGCTGTTGACATTGTATTGTCTTTTCCCTTTATCCTTTAGTACAAAGATAACCCTGTGAAATTTCTTGCAGGTTCTTCCTACTGATTGAGGAGCATGGCTTGTGAGCACATAAAAGTCTGGCCATGACTCGTTGAGTTTGTTTAAGATCAACTGTAGCAGCTGATCTGCTTGAAAGGTCTCAATGCACATACATTTACAAACACAAAGATAGATGTGGCACCTTTTTTCTCACATCATATGACAGAATAATAATACACTGCTAATTTGGGGGGATGGGGGACATCTTTATTTTGTTAGTTACTGTGGTTAGAACAATTGAAACATAAGAAAGCCAGAATGGCTTTCCTACAGAAGTATCTTATTTCAAGTAATTAACTTAAACTTTTAATGGCCCTTTTCATAAATGACAGCTTAGTAATTTTTTAAACGATCAGTAGAAAGGCAAAAAAATGTCATTTTAAAGGCATTGTCTGAAATTTTATTATTTTAAAGGTACAGAAGAGACACACAATTGTCAAATTCTCTGAAATGGTGAACTTTTTTGGTTTCAAGGTTTGGGAGTTGCTCACCCGAGACTTCATAGGAAACATTCTCCAATTAAAGATAATGTTTGAATATGAATTCACGAGCACTATCATGTACATTATTACATACAGTATAATCGACTTTGTGGTAAAAGTTATATTGGATGTGTTTAAAGAACTTGCTTTAGCACAAATAAAAAAAGGATCTGGGATTCAGCTGGCAGTGGAAGTTAAAAGACAGAGCTGAACTATGGGTCATTAGAGTTCCTAGCACCAAGTGTCTGTGTTAGAGGTCAAGATAGCTGTGAGGATAGCACTGTTCCCTAAGGAAAGTGTGAAGCCTTCTACAGGGTGATAATATTATGATTTTCAGAGAGTGTTTCCTTTCCTTCAAGTCTCCTGTTGTACTTTGCCCTTGTCACCTTGTCCTCGCTCTCCGTCTGAGCTTTCATTAGCTGCTGGAGGAGAGCGTGGCCTCTGCAGAGGCTCATTCTCAGCTGTCCTGGCTTCTCCTAATTTGAACCTAATTGTTGCTGCATACAGTACTTGACTACTGTTTGTTTCTCCAAAGCAGCATCCCAGCTCCGCACACGTATTATTAGAGTACATAGCGCAATTTGCACAAACCCTTTGTTTTTTTAAAACAGCTTTTCATCCCTGTTTTTTTTCATGGCTGTTTTTGTGCATTTTTATAATTCCTTAAATAATGATACAAAACACAATTTTCCATGTTAATCATGCTCATAAATAGGCAGGTTATATCCCCATCACAGAGAAACACTCAAACCTTTGAAAAAGGTTTTTGAATGAATGCCGGCCTTTCAATTACATTGCTTTTTCGAAACAAATCATAATCTAGTTAAAGGATCATTTCAGTTTTTTTCAACTAGGACCCATTTTTCCAAACTATTTCCACCCTGCTGATTGGTAATGATAAAAATTTTGTCACATCTATCTTTGTGGAGCTTTGCTCACCCCAAGAACCACTCCACTCTGCTTTGCAATCTGTGTCTAATGAGGCCACACAAACGAGCCACGAAATGCCCATAAAATTACCTCCCTCAAAATAATAATTGCGTAGTCTGAAGGTGACGTGCATTTACGTAATTTTTCCATCACTCCATTACCAGGTACTTGTTATTCCAGTTTGAGACAGACTATTTTTTTAACGGAAGCATACATTGTTCTTAGTGAGGACTACGGCAGAGAAGTCGCCTCAATATTGTCATAGTTGGGTAAATATTCAGCCATGTTTAATGCTGTGGTAAGCTCCTGTACTGAACAACTCTACCAACACATATCATGTGTGCCTGAATGCAGCATTGCAAATAAAGAAGTGTTTCTGCAGGGCAAAAATATATTGACAATTACTATTATTAAAGTTTGGAGCAATAACTATTCACAGTTATCTATTAAATACATTTGTATATGCTTACATATACAATATGCAATATGATTATAGGCTACATTTGTATATGTTTTATTTGACAGAAAACCACATTTAGAAGGCTTATTTGTGTGGCCCCATTATACTCCATTGCAAAGCAGAATTGAGCAGTTCTTGGGATGACCAAAACTCCACAAAGAAAGATGTGACAAAACGATTATAAAAACCAATCAGCACGGTGGAATTAGTTAGGATAATGGGTCCAAGTTGAAAAAGCTGCAGTTATCCTTTGAGGCGGACCTGTTTGATCAGCAAAATAGCAAGCTTTAGAGAGTGCATAGGAGAGAGGTTATCAGCTGGAGAGCTGATGACCCCCCACTCAATACTTTATTTATTTGATTGAAATATGATAACAAATGCGGCCGTTAAATCCATTCCTCTATGGTATGTTCATGGAAAACCAATCGGTTGAAAATACAGAGCACAATACAAGCTTGCAAATTGTAGCTTGGCAACAGCAACATAGCTAATAGCTAAGTGGTCCATTGACAGGCTAAATTAATTTTTTCAACTTGTTTGTTATTATAATAAAATAATAATGAGCAAGTAGACTTAACTACTAGGTTTAAAAGTTAGAGAGTTGTAGCATCTTAAAACTTTACCAGAATAACCTTACAACCAAGTGAGATTTTCTTGACTATCAAATAGTGTCATGAAATTGCACCTTTTTTACCGTTTACAAACATCCAGAAAAAGCACCTAAATGTAATGTTGAATATCTCAGACTGGTCTACAGAAATGACAAACTACTCAAAATGCATTACAATTGTACTAATCATAAGCCTTACAATGGCTGGTACGTTATTACGAAAAATATTCACATATAATTGCTAGTGTTCCACTTGTCACCATAGAGGCCTTAATTTTGAGATAAAATTAAAAACTATGGCATGTAGAGCTTTGCCATATTCCTAGTTTTGTGCATATCGGTCCAGTCATTCTGGAGAAATTGTCATGTTAGTGTTTTTCACAAAATTCTGAATGGTGGAAAATCTAAGTAGGCAGAGCTTTTGCATTCTTGAGGCAAATTTGTGAAGAGAGGGACCTATGTACAAATTTGCATGACTCAAATTCAAGTTTGAGTTCAAACAAGGTGAAAGTTTTCACCTTAATTTGGCTATTATAGCACCACTGCATAGACAAATTTAAAACAAGCACACAAGCATAGGCAAGCTGAATATTATTCAGTCTAGCATCAAAATCTGTCAAAGGAGTAGTGTGCAGACATTTAGGCAGATGGATTAGATTAAGTTCATAAGTATGCAAGAGAACACGTAGTGTGATGCTGAAGCAACCACTCAACTATAAAAAGCAAAAATAAAAAGTGTAAATCTGGGAAATGCACAAAAAACCCTAAAAAATGGAGTCCCAGGAAAGAATGTATTTCATAATGCCTTTAATATGTGCATCACAGCTATTTACTGTAGATGAAGTTTGTGTTGAATTTTTTATATTAGGCTTAAGAAAAGTTACCTAATTCTCCTATTAAGGCTACAAATTCCGAAAGATCGTAGCAAGAATAATCTCTGAGTAAATTTTAAGAAGAGGCCAAATTTGTGGCTAGGTGCTTTTTGGGAACAAAAATTATTTCTAAGATTGGTTAAATCTAGCCACTCAAAGTGTGTGGATATACTGAAATGTTAATTATGACTCCCAAACCAGGTAGTTATCCCAAAGTAAACAGATTAAATGTAAAGTGACTATATTTAGTTACTCATCCAAATGGTAATAGATAAGTTTATGAAGTTGTATTAAGTAAAGTCGTATTTATTTTCATATTTTAAAGTGGACAACAGTACATCTATTTGCATTGCCTTGGCTGCAGTCGGAAAACATAGGCCAGAAGATCTAGCATGCTATAAAAATCAAAGACCAGGGTCTCACATTTCCCCTTTGTGGAATTATACCTGATAATGACAGTTAATACCTGTGAGCGGGAACCTGTCATGTGTCATGCTTCTCTCTGCAATGTAATATTCTTCATCTTGAATGAATATGCTACAAGCACAGCTGCTATCAAGTCTTACAGAGGGGAGTGCATGATCATCTCAAATTAAGATCAGTTTATGCCTACTATTGCTCATTCCAAATTAGCAACTGCATAGTTTTCTTTTTTTATCCATTGGTCAAGCAAAAATATTACAGATGTGGTGCTTCTGCTTTGTGATACTAGTTTTGCTTTCTTTTTCTGAGTAAAAAGCAAATATTCCTAACGTATTCTACAATATATCAGTGTAAGTGCTACACCAAGCAGAGGTAGAGTTCTTATTCTTTCTTTCTTTTTTACTTTACGGTGTTTCCTGTGTTTATTGACACATTAAACTGCAAAAGAAACATTTTAATGCATTTATATGGAGTACATACCACATGTATAGATCATGATATGTTTTGTATACTTCTTTTCCTAGCATTTTGTAAATTCTTTACATAAAATGTATTCTTGCATTTGTACAACACAATACTATAGATAGTTAGGGTTTATGGTTTATTATGGATTGTTCCCAAGGATTGTTTTTTTTTTTTTTTTGCTAACAGTTCCTTATGGTCCCCTTTGAACCCCAAAGTGATGTTTGCACCCTCCAGTGGAACACAATGACATGACTGTACAGCTCTCAGGGAGGGTGCAGCTATAACTCTTAGAGACCACAGTGTTGTTGGAAGGATTTAAGACGTTTACGTTTATTTTGAACCTGGGATTTTCTCCCGTACAACGTTAAACTTGACAGCCTCTTGATGTATGTTGTTTTCAATGATTTTTTGAATAAGGAAACTTGAGAAAAAAATGAGGAACCATTTAGAGGAGGTTGTTAACTGTTAACTGTTGAATTGTGATGAAGGCTAGTAATCATGGAAAATCACTAGTAATCTAATGTTAAGTAATGAAGTGCCACATAAACCCTATGCAGCGACATTTTAAGCTTTCACTGCAAAAAGGTATATAGAAAATCACTAAGATCTTTTTTGTGGTTAATTATGTATTTTATAAACTCCACAGAACTGACAGTGTATCCATACAGTATGGATATTCTCTTCTGATGTGCTGCTTACTGGTAATGATTTTTACGCACTAAACAAGGTCTCAAAGTGATCAATGCCAAATTATTCTGTTGTGGGCGATCAGTGTGTGTGGCTTTTAGGACAGAATTTTTTTTTTTTAAACAAATTTAAAATCTTAGCTGAATAACACAAGCTTAATATCACACTATTTATTTTATTTTGTTCTTTTTGTATAACTATCAAATTATGAGTTTGATTACACAGTAATTCCATATGTTATTTAATCAAATTATTTATTAATCTCAGTCACTGGCTCACTTTTAACTCATGCTGACACATTAAGTACACACCCTCATCAGTTTTCAACCACATCCAACCACATTTTGCATTTCATTATTATTTTTGTGTGTATAAATATGAACTTTCCTGACTTTAAAATGCATAATTATTTCAAAATTGATCCTAAGTCAGGAGGAAATTGTCAATTTTTGGGAATGTAACATTTTACTCAAAAACCTTGCAATGTAGAGAAAGATAACATTACTTGTAATTGCCATCTGACTGTTTTGTTAAGTATATAAGAATCCCTTTGAAAACCAGCCAATTTGAATAGGGCCAAGTTATGGTGCACAATTATCACAACGACCTTGGACACTCTGTAAGATGGCACTGTATACAATGGTGGACACCAGCTGTCCCCTTATGCGGACAAAGACAACACCAAGGTGACCTCTCAGCCGGCAAAAATCTTAACAAGGGCCATCTTACTGAGGCTGCATTGTTTCCTTTGGGTCGTCCTTGAGTACAAAGATAACCCTGTGAAATTCCTACTGAGTGCCTTACGCTGATTGAGAACAACAGCTTGTGAGGCATACTGAGAACTATACTATAGTTGTTGAATATGATTTGTTTGCAAAGGTCTCAGTGCAGATAAGATACATTTTAGCACCTCGACATATTTGAGATTTGGACAACTTATGTTACATGGTGATCTGAGGTAGCGATGTCATCCAGAGTTACTACTGTTGTATTTATAGCATCTCTGTTACTTGTTTCATTCAAAAGTTGTTTGTTAGGATGGAACAGTGACAAAATGCTATTATTGAATTATGCTATAACTAAGCTAAATGTCAAAGGCTTTATTGTTTATGCCATGGATTCAATTAAAATTGTGTCCTTAATCTTTCATATACAATTTAGAAAACTAATTTTGTTCATCACTGAACTCACCAACCTATATTTTGCAAAGAATATAAACATTCTTAATGACAAATCTTAAACTATTCCAGGCCAACACATATCTATATCACCACAAATCGACAAATAATACATAAATTAATATTTATTTTTTACTAAAATCTTTGTATCGTAGGACAAAGTACCATCCTCATATTCTTTATTCCTGTTCCCTTTGCTACATGGGTTCTCCCATGTAACCCACATTCTTGAAAGGTCTTGGCTTTCACTAATACAATTACATTTTGCTTGATTTTTGCCAGAGTTTTAATTTTCCTACCAGAAAATGTCTAAAATAATCACAACCCATGGTAATATTTTAATTTTCAAACATGAAAGCTAAAACTTGGAGAATGGTCATTCATTAAAGTAGTTATATATGCAAATACAATGCCCAATAAATGCAATGGCCTTAAATGAGCATTTCAAACTTTTTTTTTGTCATTCTACAGTTGAATTCCAGCTCAACTACAGGATGAGTTGTAGCAGTAATCAATAAAGACAGTAGTCATATAATAACACTCATCATTTTCAAGCTCTCACATTTCCACCATGTGAGCAGCGATAACTAATAAGCAGGCAAAAAGGTATTTTTAAATCTTTTTTATTGCTTTATTAGTATGAGCGAACAAGCAAGGAAAAGGAAAAAAAGCTGCAGCATACATTTGCAGTATGGCATAATAAGCAATAGTCAACCTTTATGGTGTAGTATACCACTCCATATCTACCTAGACCTCCAGTCATTAATGATTGCATTTGTAGCTGGCTGGGTGGCGAAAGATGTAGTAAGGGGAGAAACAGGCAAATTTCTGTTCAAATCCAGACTTATGATCAGCATCAGGTAGCAATTCATTTGTTTTCTGTTCAGTGATTAAACCAGTACTTGTCTCACTAGTTAAATCAGGTACTGACATGTACAAAACTGTACAAAACATTCCAGACTGGTCCTGTGTCCATTCCAACCTAGATGCACAATTGGTTGATTGTCTTTGCATGTAATGTGCCCAGAAGTGTTATTTGAGTTTCTGTGCCAGTTTAGAGCAGAGTGTCTGTTACATGTGTCGAGATTTGATGGGGTAATCTGCTTCTCGGCACCTGCACTGATAGGTTTCGGCGCATACATGTACATAGCTAGTTATTAAACTTGTCTTACCTCTTAAGGCTTGTATTTTTGCTTCGATAATAAGGAGAAAATACGAATTCTGCGTAAAAAGAATATTTCCATGCCATGTTCACTTTTACAAAATCTAGCTTTTGTGTTAAGGGTTTACTTGCTGCTCATGACATTATATGCAAAGGAACCGTTTATGAATGAGACTTTTCGTTTCTAAATTAAAGTGTACACAATGCCATTCTCAGCTGTGAATGCTGTTGGGCTTCTCAAGTGCAGCAGCAGGTGCCCTGTCACTCTGAAACAAAGATACCAATGCACTTGACTGCCTACTTGTCAAATACTGTAACCCAATTCTGTGTGTCTTTCACAGGGACTTATTATTAGACTGGTTTTGCACATTTGCTGATTGAGAAAGCACACATGAAAGCTCTCTTACCTAGTTGTCTTGACCCCACCCCCGCCCCAGTTTGTTTTTCACAATGTTTTTTGTTCATCAATGCAGCTGGACAAAATCATACCCTCACACACATCATCTCTCCCAGGCTCCCCGTGAGATAAGCCATTACTTTAAGAAACTGACAAAAAAGCAGGTCTGTAAAATGGAATGTTACTCTGTGTTATGTATTTCCTTTAGTTCCTGCTACATTCATGACTGTAAAACTTTGAATGTACGCACTCCCTGAAAAAAAAAACCACATTTTCCTTTTTGCAGGGGTATCAGGTTTTGGCTATATGCAGGGAGAATGCAAGCTGCCCTATTTTTACATGTCTCAATCTCACTACATGTTCCATAATGTGACCTGTGCAATATGAGCAGTGAGTGAGCCGTGTGAAGATTCAGTCTAAGGGACACTGGGGCCTTAATTAGCATCCCCTCTCTCACTCCTCCCTCTGACTCCTGCTGGCACAAACAAGTAAGAATCCCTCAAGGTGACTTACTATAAAGGCGAGGGATTGAGCTGCTCTGCAGTTTCCTGATTCAAAGGACTGAGGGGTAAGCAACCATTATCTGTCACTCTCTCTATTCAGTTATATGTGTACTGATATAACACCTATTATTGCTATATATAAAGAGTTGATATATATGAAAGAACTGTTGATGTTCCTCAGGACTTTAAGTTAAGTGAAATGCTGTACCCAAAGATTGAGTTTACTTTTTAGAAAGCTGTGAAGACTGTTGCCATATAATTTTAAGCTGGCCTGATTTTCTTCTTTTTTGTTTTTCTTTTTTTTTTTTTTACAGTGAAATTGATTCAATATGGAGATAAATAATTTTATGATTTCATAACTAAAAAGGATAATTGTAAATGCTTAAAAACAGATGGATCGGATTTTATAGAGAATGGCACTTGTATTCAGTATTTTCCTGAGGCCATGAAATATTGGTAAATGGACTGCATTTATATAGCGCTTTTATCCAAAGCGCTTTACAATTGATGCCTCTCATTCGCCAGAGCAGTTAGGTGTCTTGCACAAGGACACTTCGACACGCCTAGGGCGGGGTTTGAACCGGCAACCCTCCGACTGCCAGACAATCGGTCTTACCTCCTGAGCTATGTCACCTCCTCATTATAAAAAAAATTATAATATAAAATATTTTGAGGGCTTATTTTATTTTATTTATTTAATGTTTATTTGATAGGGACAGATACATTTAAACATAGATTATTGTCAAACAATATCCAATGCAATGTATCACAGCATTTATAGCATATGCTAATTTCTGATGCTCGTCCCTAGATGGGCTTTTCAAACACACACATACAGCACAAAATCATATAATCATAAAATACATACAATAACCTACTAGAGCATTATTATATACATTAAAATTGAGTAAAGATATCATTCAATTTGATGAATGGCGGTCGCATCGCACCGCACATGGCGGTCAGAACAGCAGAGAATCTGACTACCATCAAACGCAGACTAAAGACTCATCTCTTCAGGCTGCACCTCTCCCCACCCCTCCCTAGCCTATAGTTAGCATCTCTTCAGGCTGCACCTCTCCCCACCCCTCCCTAGCCTATAGTTAGCATCTCTTCAGGCTGCACCTCTCCCCACCCCTCCCTAGCCTATAGTTAGCTCAATGTACCTAGTTAGGCTAATACGATTATGTTAGTTTTTATTTGGCAGGATTGCTTTTGTCTGATTAGGCAAATGTGATTCCAGTGCTAGTTTGTACTTGGTAGGATTGTTGTTTGCTGAACAAGTTACTCTACAGGGTTGGAGTCCTGATCTGTGGTCACTTCTGGCACTACGATCTTTACTTCACTCTAGCGTGTTTCTTTTGTACCTCTGCACCTTGAACTAATGCACTTGTTGTACATCGCTCTGGATAAGATCGTCTGCTAAATGCCTGTAATGTAATGTAATAATGAAAGCCTAGCAATTCATAATCACATATGATTACATGACTGAGTGCATTTTAAAAATTGCTTGAAATATATAACTCAATCATTCCAAGCTTACCAAAAGATGGAATCATTAGCAAAGTTATTATTATTAACTGTGGATTTTGGTATATCCAGAATGCCTGAATTTCTTCTTGGTCTTGAGATAACAATTTTGGTGATATGTATTTATCTATTTATTTGCTTGTTTGTTTGTTTGATTGATTATTTTAATACATTTTGTGCCAAACATGAGGCTGCACATCCAATTCCCACACTAATTTAGAACGTCCAATTATCTGCAACTGCAGTCACACTCATACACGAACCGTACTGCTGATTTGGAACAGTGTAGCTGTGGTTTTCCTAAAAAAAACACATTGTGTCACCAGCTGCTTCTTTTTCACATCGCAGACTACAGCTAAGCTCACCCAGATTGGAGTTGTATGACGATCTTTCATATGTGGCTTTAACAAGCTGCCTAAGGCCACCCGTTTGACAAGCAGGGGTCACTAGATAGTGATGAAATACGGACCCCTAACTGACTGGCCCTTCCTGTACTGCAATAGCAATTGCTTGTTTCCCTATGGAGCCACTGGTCACAGTTAGCACTAGCATGGTCCGGATTTCAGCCCCGAGATCGTGGGGCTCATCCATGCACCACAGCATAGTGCATTAACCAAAAGAGCCGCCCAGCAGCTTCCATCAATTATTCTTTGTTCTCATTGTAATGGACTAATATCTTGTTCTAAAATCAGGGATAATCACAAACTAGTTAATCTACCTAGGTAATCTGTATATCATTTGATCTGTTAATGAAAATGATTCATGTTAACGTTTTATAAATTTAATTTGAAAAATGATTGGTCAGAGTGACGAGAACATACTGCAATACTTACAGTCTATATGGACCGGATCTGGGTCAGAAATACTTCAAAAGTATTTCAAGTGAAAAATTTGAACCAGGTCTGATACAGACCCTGCAGAAAATAATTAATTCCTCAATGTTATTATAAGTATTGAATGCTAAATTTAAAAGAGGAACACTGTCACTTATAACTGAAAATATTTTATTTCAACTCAAACTCATGATACTGCAGAAGTATGGAAAAAAGTAAAGGCATTTATACTTTTTAGCATACAACAAGGTCATTCCCTTCATTTATTCTAAACAGTCTTCTTTGCACATCTTTTTCAAGGGTGGGGATAGTTTTGGAGAGCCTTGCATGTGCTGTATGTATCTTGAATACAGTACAGTTTTTATTTTATTTTCAACCACACATGTAAGTGCACATGCAAGAGGGGGAAAGTCATGCTCCACTGTTAAATTATGACAGAAACAGTTTTTCATTGCATTGATTTTATTCTACAGGGTTACAGGAAGTGGAAGACTAAAAACTAGAGCAGATCAAGTCAAGAGGTTTCAGAAAGGTCCATCTGAGAGCTTCACTCTTCATCATGCCCTTTCTGTGAGGGGAAAGATTAAAAGAAAATTAAAACTGGCAAATGAGTCATAGAAGAAACAAAAGAATAGGATTGAATTATGTGCTCATTACTGTCGGAATAAATTTTCACACACTGCCAGTACAATTTCTTATAGATGAGGGCATATTATTTATACTTTTTCCATGGTTAGAAATTAAACTATCAGTCATGCATGCATGTATCTTCACAAGTACATTTCTTGAAAAGAAATTTATGTTGATTAAGGAAATCATTTTTTGTGCCCCCTGGTGGCTGAAATTTATCAGTGTCGCAACTCTTCCACTCACTAAGATTCTTTGAAAGTATTGTCAGGATATTACACTATAAGGATCCTATGCTATGCATTTTATAATCCTTATTGGAATAATGCTTATCATGCTTACATGCTTATCAACATGAAATCACTGAATTAGTAAACCAACTATGGTGCATACAAAGAAGATACAAATGGGAGGGCAACAGGTCGAAATAACTAGTTTTTGAGATAATAAATATTTATATTTTCTTCAATAAAGTTTTTGGTATTGTAACTGATGTGGCTTTCTCAGTTACATTAACAATCTCTCATTAACAATATTCTTAGAGTTACAAGAAAATGGTGCCATTACAATTAACATTGTGACAAATTTGAGGATTTCTAGCAGCCGAAGGTGACCTGTAGCATATGATATGAGGATACAAGGTACAGAATCAATATGCAAATTGATAGGTAAGATTACATTTTGTGAACAAAAAGAGTAAGACTCCAGAGTACATATACAGTACAGATATTTTCCCAAATGTTTTACTGTACGTGTTGTAGCAAGGACAAGAAAACTGGAAATGTGCAAAAAAAAGTAAAGAAAAGAAAACCCATCCATTCAAAAGTCCAAAAAACATCTATAATATATGTAGCAGCAGATTTAGACATACTGTTTGCAGACTTGTGATGCTTCACAAACGTAAAGAATGTAAAGGTACGAGGCTACAGCAGGCTATTGTCCATAGAGACATTTGATATGTAGAGTGACAAAATGATCCTCTAAATACTGAAGCAATCTTAGCAGGGAAAAACATAGAATTGGATACTCTGGTGTAAGAAAGACATGAAGGCACCAACCTTGGAACCTGCATCACGGCTCTTGGCACGCAGCTTGTTGACCTGAGACTCTGCGATGTCGGCTCGCTCCTCTGCCTCGTCCAGCTCGTGCTGCAGCTTGCGGAACTTGGTCAGATTGCTGTTAGCCTGTTCCTCCTGAGACACAGAGAGCACACACAGCACATGATGAAAGCCTGGCTGGGACACTGCTGTGAAATATATGAATCAGTATACCGAAGGGATGTTGGCACTTACAGCCTCCTCTGCAGTTCTCTTGTAGGACTTGACCTTCAGTTGCAGCTTGTCCACCAGGTCCTGCAGACGAGCCAAATTCTTACGATCCTCTTCAGTCTGCAAAGAAAAAAGGCAATTCATAATACACAAATAGACAATGTGGTTATAAAAAATTATAAAGCACTTATATATTTTGAAATATGATAGATAACTGAAAGGAAAGGTACCTGGTAGGTGAGTTCTTTGATGCGCCTCTCATATTTGCGGATTCCCTTCAGAGAATCACTACTCTTCTTCTGCTCCATTTCCACCTCATTTTCTAGCTCTTTCACCTACAAATTCAAATGAATATGAATTCTGTTTCTAAATGTATCACTATGTAATTCCATAAGAAGGTACAGCAGAAGTAGAAGACACTCACACGAGCTTCCAGCTTCTGAACTTGCTTCTTGCCTCCCTTCATGGCAATTTGCTCAGCTTCATCCAGACGGTGCTGCAGGTCCTTGATGGTCTGCTCCATGTTCTTCTTCATGCGCTCAAGGTGAGCACTGGTGTCTTGCTCTTTCTTCAGCTCCTCTGCCATCATGGCTGCATCAGTAATAGCCTTTTTGGCTTTTTCCTCAGCGTTCCTGCATTCCTGCACAGCTTCCTCTACTTCGGTCTGAAGCTGGGCTGTGTCACCCTCCAGCTTCTTCTTCTGGTTGAGCAGGCTGGTATTCTGCAACCAGATTTGAACAGCACAGTTTCAATGTCATCAGTTTGAATAGTGTGAAACTATTAAATGGATGCCATAGTTTTCAATCTTACCTGAGAGTGCAGAAGCTGTACTCTCTCGCTGACATCCAGCAGTTCCTGCTCAGCCAGCTTACGGCCTCTCTCTGTCTGCTCCACCATAGATCTCAGTTCATCCAGCTCTGCCTGTAGCAGATTGTTGCGTCTCTCAACGATGGCAATGTTCTCCTTCAGGTCATCATTGGCACGAAGAGATTCATCCAAATGCAGCTGAGCATCCTGTTCAGAAGGGAATTTATAATTAAGTTTTACATGAAATTAATCAATATGAAGCCATAATGCAATCTCCAAATCACAAATGTAAACATTTCTACACAGTATCTGTCCAAAAATGATCAAATAAACAATAATGTGTGAGCAAAATAAACTATATTCATCCATTCATTCATTCATTATCCCTGGCACATTGGCACAAACTCACAACTTTGCATGCAAAAACTGCTTTTAAAATACCTTCAGGTGAGAGTGGAGACCCTTGAGCTGCTTCTGGGCCTCAGCTGCCTGCCTGTTGGCCTGACTGAGCTGTATCTCCATCTCATTAAGGTCACCTTCCATCTTCTTCTTCAGCCTGAGAGCCTCGTTCCTACTGCGAGTCTCAGCCTCCAGGGAGCTCTGCAGGGTGTCCACCACTCTTTGCTGGTTTCTCTTAGCCTGCTCCATCTCCTCATCCTTCTCAGTCAGCTTGCGTTCAATATCAGCTTTCACCTGATTAAACTCCAACTGGGCTCTCAGGATTTTGCCCTCCTCGTGTTCCAGGGTAGCCTGCCAGTTGAAAGATTTAAATATGTCAAAAATATATTTTTCAAAATGAAAAGCACGAATAAACAAAAAAATCACAAAATCAACTGAATCCATAAAAACTTATAGAGAAACAATTTTACCTCTGCTTCCTCCAGAGCAGTTTGGATCTCACTCTTCTCTTGTTCCAGCTGTTTCCTTATTTTCTCCAGCTCATGGATACTCTTTCCTCCCTCACCAAGTTGCTCAGTGAGATCAGAAATTTCCTCTAGTTACGAAAAAACCATTTGATAATAGTTACTAGAGTGGCTTAATTGTGTAGACCAAAAGAATTTCTGCAGATAATGATTACTTCTAAAAACTAACCTTGAAGGTTCTTATTCTCCCTCTTCATCGTCTCCAGATGGTCCAATGACTCCTCATAGGAGTTTTTCAGCTTGAAGAGCTCAGTACTGAGAGATCTGGCCTCCTTCTGGGAGCTCTCCAACTCACTTTGAGATTCTTCATATTTCTGCTTCCACTCAGCCAGGACCTGTTTGGATCACAAAGGAAACTGATTCAGAACAATGTCTCAAAACACTTCTATCAATGAAGAAATCTTTTGGCAATCTCAGTTCTCAAGAACCTTGTCAAAGTTCCTTTGCTTCTTGTCCAGAGCGGCAGCAGCTGCATTAGATCTCTCCACATCCACCATGAGATCTTCGATCTCATTCTGCAGCCTGTGTTTGGTCTTCTCCAGGGAGGAACATTTAGCATTCACGGCTTCCACAGCCTCTTCTGCATCCTGCAGCCGCTGAGCCAGTTTCTTCCTGGATACAGTAAAGGGGGATGAATAAGGCTGATAAGACTGGTTTCCTTCATCACACTGAATTTCCTGCTTGAAAACATGCTGCTCTCATTCCTTACTTTGCTTCCTCCAGTTCCTCAGTCCTCTGGATGGCATCAGTTTCATACTTGGTTCTCCACTGAGCCACCTCAGAGTTGGCCTTGGAGAGACTGCGCTGCAGCTCAGCCTTTGCCTCCAGTTCCTCCTCATACTGCTCTCTCAGCAGGTCACAATCATGGCGAGAAGACTGAACCGCATGGGCCAGGGCATTCTTTGCCTGCAGGATAAGCAAAGAGCACAGCATGCAAAACATCATTTAAAGAGTAAGGCTATGTTTAAAATAATATTTTATTGGTACAACAAATAAAAAATTAGGTTTCTGTACTGCTGTGAATAGTTTACCTTGACTTCCTCCTCCAGTTGTCTTTTGAGGTCTTCAATTTGCTGTGTGTAGGACTGCTTGGCTCTAGTCAACTGAGAGACCAGAGAGTCTTTTTCCTCCATTTGCCTGGTCAGCTCACCTGGTGTGGTAATATTATTAGCAGTTGTTATACATATTATTCTTTCTTAAAACATGCTATTGCTAAATTTATGCCTAATGATGTGCATACATACCATTCTCAGTTTGCAGCTTTGCTCTCTGCAAATTGAAGTCGTTGATTGTGCGCTGACCTTCTTCATATTTTGTTCTGTAGTCAGTCATCTGGTCTTCTAGAGTTCTGCACATCTTCTCCAAGTTTGTCTTAAAGAGTTATGAAAGAACTTAGGTCTGCTAAACTTGGGAATATAATAGGAGTTTAAGGATTCCGATAAACAAATATATAAAAAGGAAGGCTTTTTGAGTCCTTACTTTGACCTTGACGATCTGCTCCATGTTGGAGACCACGTCATCTAGCTCCAGTCTGAGCTCACTTTTCTCCTTCTCCAGCTTCTGCTTCACTCTCTGCAGGTTGTCAATCTGCTCCCCCAGGTCGGCCACGCTGTCAGCATGTTTCTTCCTCAGTGTGGCAGCTGTGGCCTCATGCTGCAGAGTGGCCTCTTCAAGGTCTCTACGCATCTTCTGGAATTCTGCCTCCCTCTTCTTGTTCATCTCAATCTGGGCAGCTGTGGCCCCACCAGCCTCCTCCAGCCTCTCGCTGATCTCCTCCAGCTCTCTGGACAAGTCTGCCCTCTGTTTCTCCACCTTTGCACGGGCAGCTCTCTCAGCCTCCAGCTCCTCCTCCAGTTCTTCAATGCGAGCCTAGTGCAAGGAGAAATGTAAGCTTTTAAATGAAGTCAGGGAAATACCTCAGCAATAGATTTAGTAGTATTTTTAACTCAATTACCTGCAGCTCCTTCAGTTTCTTCTGGAGCTGAGCAGCCAGGGCCTGTTCATCTTCTATTTTGCTAGTGAGCTGGCTCATCTCAAAGTCCTTTCTGTATACGAAATTGTATAGGAATTTGGTTAACTGAGCTTAACTACTGAAACACCAACTAAGCATATGATTGTCACCAAAAGAACACATCCATTTACTTCTTCAGTCTCTCGTCTAGCTGCTGCTTGTCATTCTCCAGGTCCATTAAACTCTCCTGAGTTAACTTTAAGTCGCCCTCCAGCTTCCTCTTGACTCTCTCAAGATCCATTCTTATCTTTTTCTCCTGTTCCAGGGACCCCTCTAGCTGTACAGGGAGAGGTTGAGAAAATAATGAAGGTCAGTTTCATTCTACCTCCTTGTTTATTTTACTGTATGAAAATGAAGATGCTCACATCATCAACTTGCTGCTCCAGTTTAGCCTTAGCTTTGGTCAGCGTGTTGACTTTGTCCTCCTCACTCTGCAGGTCATCCAGGGTTTGCTGGTGAGCCTCTTGGAGAGCCTTCTTCTCTTTAGTAAGTTTGGCAATGATTTCATCTAGAGCTGCCATTTCCTCAGTCATGTTCTTCACCTATAAACACAAACCAAAGAGTGAACAGACTGTCACCCAAACCTGTGGTTTATTAGTTTGAAAGATGTAAAAGTGCAGACCTTGTTTTCAGTGGCATGTTTCTCTTTCTCCACTTTAGCCAGAGTCAGCTCCAGATCATCAATGTCCTTCTTGAGTTCAGAACACTCATCCTCCAGCTTCCTCTTCTTAGCAGTCAGCTCTGAGTTCATCTCCTCCTCATCATCCAGTCTTTCTGTCAGCTCTTTGACTTTGGCCTCAACCTGGATCTTATTCTTGATCAGCCCTTCACATCGCTCCTCAGCATCACAGAGATTATCTTGTTCCTGTGGAGGTGTTAAGTTGTCCCGTCACCCAGTTGTTATTAAAACATGAACTAATTATAATTTTGAATGTACATGTAATATCTTTTAGACATTAAACTCTGAACTCACAGCCTGAACTTGGAGCTGCAGGTCATTTTTCTCTTGGAGAAGAGAGACCATCTTCTCTTCCAGCTCCTTCCTGCGAGCCTCAGATTTAGCATAAGCTTCTTTCAGCTTCAGGAACTCCTCCTTCATGTTGGCCATCTCTTTTTCAGCTTCAGCAGACCTCAATAATGGTTTTATCTTGAAATAAAGTTTCATCCAGGGCCAATTCTTCACACCCATGAAGGCACGCACATTCCATTGGATCACAAGCAAGGCATCCCTATGAATCATGACATAGACAACTCAGATAATCAATCATCATTGCCAAAAATGCAATCAAAGATTTTACTGTCAGTGTTCTTCTCACCTGCGCTCTACAATCTTCTGGAATTCAATTCTTGAGAGAATACCACGGGACCTGGACTGGATTCCGGTGATAATGAGAGCCAGACGATCATCTCTCATTTCCTCCAGTGTGCCCAGCAGACCAGCTTTGAAGAACACCTAGAGATTGCAGGACAGAGAAACTGCAGAATTACATCATCGTTTACTTCTGAAGTATATGCATTTTCATTTGCAGAGTTATGATGTTAGCTACAGGCTTAAATATTTCTAATGCAACCAGCAACAACATATTCAGCAATGATGCCGTGCTTTTTGTTTAAACTTGTGTACCTTAGTGTGTCCAAATCTATACTGGGTGTGGTCAATGTCCAGAGACCCCAGGAGTTTTTCGGCACCCTTCCTGCTGTCAATGAACTGTCCCTCAGGGATTGCAGCAGGGTTCAGAATCCGATATCTATAGAGAGATCCAACATTACAGGAAATCTGGAGAAATTACATAAATTTAATTGACACCTATCAAAGGAAATCCTTTCTACCTCTGTTTGAAGTCTCCATACAGGATCCTGTTGGGGAAGCCCTTTCTGCAGATCCGGATGCCTTCCAGCACACCGTTACAGCGCAGCTGGTGCATGACCAGAGGGTTCTCCATGGCCCCAGGAGTCTTGGTCTCATTGGGGATGATGCAGCGCACAAAGTGAGGGTGAGTAGATCTTAAGTTGGTCATCAGCTTATTCAGATTTTCCTGTCACCAGAGAAGCAAAATACAAAATTGAGTACATTCATAACTGCGCCTCACAGTTGCTATACCACCTCACATAAATTGTTCATAGATCTTATTTTGCTGTAATGTGTATCTTTGATTTGGAAGTATTAAATGTTTCTTTTTATATTTGTATCACAACAGTATTGACATTTTGAGATCATTGGCAGCTATCACTAAATGATACATTAATATGTTCAGTGTGTTCTTCTCCGATAGAGATACTGTTGTCAAGATATGTATTACATATTTTATACATCAATACAATCTCATGACCGGTAAAATATTTTTTGTCAATGAAAATATTTAACATTTATTATTGCGTGTTCCGCTAATTAAGAGGCGGTCTATATTTGAGATCTGTATTTATTGTATACATCTGTTCCCTGCTACTTAGAAAGCCATAGTTTGTTTTCTACCAGGGCCCTGCACAGGCCTGTCAGTTTTATGCAACTCATTTTCACCCTGTGGAGAGCAGACACAGTCTGAAAGGAGGATCCCTTCTTCTTTGTACCCTTGCCCTTGCCTTGTTCTGCAGCTGCAAAGAATCATTATAGTCACATTATAGTCACCAATAATGAAACATTTCTCACAGCAGACCATAAACTAAGTGCAAAACCAATCCTTTCCATTAGATGTTATATTTTGTTACATAGCTCTTCAGACGTACAACAATAAGAATACCTGCATCAGCACTAGCATAGTTTGCAAAGAGGATGGACAGTAACTTCATTGTAGACTTTTGGTACAGCCCAACGACAGTCTCATTCAGGGGGTCCTTGTTCTTCACAAGCCAGTTTACAATGTTGTAGTCAACAGTGCCAGCATAGTGAATCAGGGAGAAATGGGCCTCTGGTTTCCCCTTGATCATCCTGGGCTTCTGGAAGTTGTTGGACTTCCCCAGATGGTTGTCATACAGCTTAGCTTTGAAGGTGGCATCACTGGCCTTAGGGAACATGCACTCCTCTTCAAGGATGGACATGATACCCATGGGCTGAAAAACGGAAATAACTGGATTCAAATTGATAGTATGTGAAAGCTATAAGGTTGCGTAAAGCTGAACACGTAGCCCCTTGGCTGTGAATTGTAAAACATGTAACCTATAAAATTATTATCTAGCTACATCAGCCTATAGCCTTGCACACAGGATGATTTGACAAATGTCGCCTTTGCTGACCCACCTTTTCAATGAGGTCAATGCAAGCCTGCAAGTCCATGCCAAAGTCAATAAACTCCCATTCAATCCCCTCTTTTTTATACTCCTCTTGTTCCAGCACAAACATGTGGTGATTGAAGAACTGCTGCAGCTTCTCATTGGTGAAGTTAATGCACAGTTGTTCAAAGGTGTTGAACTACAAGAGAATCAAAGGGTCAGTGGTCAAGTGTTATTTTTAAGTAACGAGATAAATACAGATAAATGTGTTTTTTTCTTTATTTTCATTGCCATATTTAAATATGCTCCAACTAGTGAGCTATAACAAATTTGTAAATAGCTATGAACCATACTAGGTATCCTGATACATACATCAAAGATCTCAAATCCTGCGATGTCCAAAACACCAATGAAGTACTGGCGAGGTTGCTTGGTGTCCAGAGATTGATTGATTCTCACCACCATCCAGAGGAACATCTTCTCATACACTGATTTTGACAGAGCACCAACTGAATAATAGACCTAAACAGAAAGATGAAGCCATATTTGGGATGTTAATACATATTCAAGAATTCCCTTACAAAATCCCACACCAGAATTTTTACAAAGACGAGTGCAAAGCAATTTCATTTAGAGTTAACATGTTTAGCATTAGAACATATTATCCAAAAGTACTACACAATTGCATTTACATACAATCAATTTATATCGCTAGATATTTTACTGAGTCGATTAAGGTTAAGTAATTGTTCAAGGGTACAATGAAAGTAACACACTTGGGAATCAAACGTACAACCATGAAGTTACAAGCCCAGTTCCCTAACCACTATGCTTCACTACTATCCAGGGGTCTTAAACTGCAGCCCTGTATTAAAAGCAACACACAGCTGTTGCCTTAACAAAAACTGAACCGTGTTGTCTATGCTGTACTCTCTGGAAGCCATAGCTTACCTGTTGGACATTTTGTCCCTTGGTGACCCATTCATTCCCTACTTTGACTCTTGGGTGACACAGACCCTTTATGAGGTCAGCGGAGTTCAGACCCATCAGATAGGCTGACTTGTCAGCATCTGTAACGCAAATGTATAGGAGAAAACAAGTTGCAATTTTCATATAGCTTAATGTTCCAACAGAAAATATAGTTATTTTCTGAGTAAGTGATACAATAATAACATCATATTCAGTATGAATTGCAATGTTTACATTGTTTACATTTGATTAGCATTTACATCCCTGCATATTTTTATGGGTCAAATTTTATAAAAGCAGGAGCTTATTTAAATTTAACAGTAGTTTCACAATACAAATACCTGTGTTCTACATTATGTGAGAGTCTTCTTTCAATGCCTGCTTTAATTAACTCATGTGTACTTGAATTAGTATGAAAGTGTTTTCTATCTAGGTCATTAAATATGTTGATGCCCAATACAAATGAAATCCACAGACTGCAGAACTGGCTGAGTAAAATCCTCATTTCTTCTATATTTTATAGGGATTTGTCATTTAACAAATAAAAGCATTTTTTGAGATGTTGCACTGAAATTCATAAGTGCAATCAGCCAAACTCACCCTCAGTGCCATCAGCTTCTGCCTGCTCCTCTCTCTGCTTCAACTTGAACTTCATGTTGCCGAAGTGCATGATGGCACCAACCAGCTTGTAAATGCTGTTCTTCTCTTCTTGAGTGAAGCCCAGCACATCAAAGGCTTCCTGCAAGACAGAGATGGACATTTGTCTGGACTGAATCATGAATGGCATGTCAAAAGTTGTCTATCACAATGAACAGCTAGGAAACCACTCATTTGTATATTTACAAACACTACTTGTGTATCATCTTTCCTTAATGTAAATGCAATTAATTTTCCACTAACATCAGTGGCCATCAGCTCCTCAGCATCATCAATAGAAGCTACTGTCGTCTCTCCTTGGGAGATGAAGGCGTAGTCATAAGGGTTGTTGGTTACGAGCATAATTTCTATTGGAAAGGAAACAAAGATATCATTATCATTTAGACTAGCATTTTGAATATGATTATATAAGTATGAATACACAATACATTGTAAATTTACAAGAAATTCTACTGTGTAAAAATACAAAAATAGAATCCGCTGTATAGAAGACAGTCCCACTCACCCAGCAGCTCTGGTTTCTTCTGAGACAGGATCTGGTAAAATATGTGATAGTCTCTCTCAGCCTTAAGCTGGAAAGTCACACGTGATTTTTCCAAGAGATCTTGAAAGAATAAATATCAGAGGAAGACATGAGCACCATTTTTTAGTCAAGTCACAGTACAGCTATACATTTTATAGAATTTTTAAATGTAACTGCTTACAGGTCTCAATATCAGCAGAAGCCAGTTTTCCACTGGCTGCAAAGTGAATTCGGATGAACTTGCCCTTTAAGAAACAAACAAACAAACAGAATAGTAAATATATTTTTTTTAAATACACAAAGATTGTACACCTTTTAATCTGTGGAGGTTGCCCAAAAAAGCACTTACAAATCTTGAGGAGTTGTCATTTCTGATGGTCTTGGCATTTCCAAAGGCCTCCAGGGCTGGGTTGGCCTGGATGATTTGATCCTCCAGGGTGCCCTGAGAGGAATCACAAGTACAATCTCAGTCACATAAGAAAGGCAGGAATCAAGTAGACACACATTTTATTGTAGATCAGCTGGAAAGTCACCTTTTTCTCGGAAGCTGCATCCTTCTTCCCTGTTCCTCCAGCTGCAATGCTGGCAAAGTACTGAATTACCCTTTTGGTGTTCACAGTCTTCCCAGCACCAGATTCTCCACTGGGGGAAGTAGACATTTATTTACTGAGGTTAATACAGAAATATATAAATGGAAGGAATCTCTGCACTTGAATATAGACCCAAAACTGCTTCAGAATTGTCCATGTTTCTCTGGGTTATGACTAAAACATGCTAATCAGCTCACTATGCCAAACTATGCACTATGCAAGACAATTGGATAACACAAGCCTCATGCAGTTCACAGCATGATGTTGCACTATATTTTTTATTCATGTTTTCATTTTAAATCAAGAAATCAATCCTGTTTCTTTACTTAATCAACTTTTGTAAACCATATAAATTGTTTGTGGTATCCACTGTATTCCCTTATTTTTTGCTTTTCTGTTATTGCCATGTTACATTGTAGATTGAAGACTAGAAAACTTTACATACAATGACAAGTTTTCTATTTAAGAAAAAATATTATAATTATTGAAAATAAGCACATACCATCATGGATTTGTAAATGTAAAGAGGAATATGTAGTTTACAACAAAGAAATTTAGCAGGACAGAATTCAGAGATATAGCTCTTGAAAAAAGACCACAGAAAATTTTCACTTTATGGTTATATGTATGTGTAAAATCCAACATTTGATACTCTTTCATGAAACAGTAGCCACATCTGGTTTTAATTCCAAAAAACAGATCATCAAAACATTTATTTGCAGAAAATGATAACTGGTCAAACTACTACAAATCGACAGAGTTATTATACATTGAATAATTTAAACTAAACAAGTTTAGGTCCATAAATAAATAATAAAACTAGCAGTGACGTCACTTAGAAAGCAAATATTCAATCAATATTTGGTGGAGTAACCCTAATTTTGTTCCAAAGCTATATTATGAACATACAGTTAATCGAATTCTTCTACATGAATCAAATGACTAGTTTTCCTGACAGGAAAGGACATGCACGTGGAGAAAGCACAATCTCTAAATGTTAAGACATGTACAGAACAATGCAATCCAAAAAGTTTTGAAAGAAACTAGCTCATTGCCAGTAGAAGTAGTTTCCAAATAATCACTTAATAATGTACAGTGGATTAAATTAGATAAAGCATTCAATTTGTAATCCAAATAAAAGGATGAGCACTTACGTGATAAGAATGGACTGGTTTTCTCTGTCTGAAAGAGAAGTGGGTGTCAGGCACTGCCAGATTGTACATAATATTTCACCTTAAAATTCATGTCTGTAGTTTTTGTTTTGTTTCACATTAACATGTTCAACATTGAACCCCATTTTCAAGTGAGTCTAGTTTGCAGCATAGTTTTGAGCCATAATGTAAGAATGGTAATGTGGGACAAAATGACGACAAATAATTGTTTTACATTTTTTGTATACTGGCATAAAATTACATTCCATGGTGACGCGTAGCAGTCATACTAATCAGAAACTCTTAACTGCTGAAACTATACTTTAGATAAAGGTTATATGGGCTAATCCCACGATGCATATAAAATAAAATGTTCTCCCTCTTGCCCCCAGGCAAAAAGGGCTGTTCTTTTCCAAAACGCACTGTCTAACTCAAGCAGGCTAAATACTGTAGCATGTTACCTGTCAACATGTTCTGATATGCATTGTCAGAGATGGAGAAGATGTGAGGAGGAGCTTCACTCCTCTTCTTTCCTCTGTAAGCAAGGACCACCTCTTGATTGTACACTGGCAGCCACTTGTAGGGGTTGATAGTCACACAGAAGAGCCCAGAGTAGGTCTGTAAATGAAAGAGGTTGTTAGAAGGTCTTTAATGCCAGTCATTGTAACTGTCATGGAGAGATCCAAAGAGTCAAACTCACATAGATCATCCAGGCTGCATAACGCTCTTTGAGGTTAAACAGCACAGCAGGCTCATGCAGGAAGGTGAACATCGCCATGTCCTCAATTTTATCGAACTTTGGCGGGTTCTGGGGGTGGACCTCAGACTCCTTCACAGTTACTGTCTGAGAAAGAAGAGAATAGTTACATGACACAACTATGAAACATAAATATGTTTTATGTTTGAATATGTATAAGTATTAAAAGCCTATTTCACTGTAATTAAAATGTTATGTTTTCCCAATCTTTTCACAGTCTGTACATACAGTACATATCAGTATATACTAACTTCAAAGGAGTCTAGCATTTATTGCAACTTTTTTCAGTGATTATGAAATCCTCCACTTATTTTAAATTAAAGAATATAATTAAGATGTAATTTTCCCATTATTTTTAAAGGGTCAGGTTTCATAATGTTTCTAATATGGCTACAGAAGTTGTCCTACCTTCCCTTTCTCGGTTTCCGCGGTGACTTTGTCTCCATCCCGGCTAAGGATGCTAGCCTTGACAAACTCTTCTGCCACATCAGGGACAAAGCACTGCTTCTTCATGTCAAAGATGCGAGTCTGAGCCTCCAGACGCTCCTTGTCTGATTTTCGCAAGTAGGAGGCTGCAGCCCCAAACTCCTTCATTTGAGCGTCACCCATGTTTCACCTTTTAAAAGCAAATTCTTACATCACCATTTTGCAGAAAACTCCATTGTAATACAAAAACTACCATGTCACATTATTATCAAGCACTATATGTTTAGCTTATTGTTTTCACTCATTTATTGTATGTATACAGCTGTATATTTGAGAAAGTGATCCAGGTAAGCAAATTGCTCCTCCCCTCCTGCATGAGCCCCCACTGGACCCACCTATCTCAACAGAGAAGAATGCAGTTCTTTTCCTTTGTGCAACGGGCAAATGTGCCGCTCTAAATTTCAACACAAAACAGTGTACATTTCCAATGAACAGCCTTTATGTTTATTACTCAACTGTTTCAGTCCATCTTCAGTTTAAATGCATCTTACATTGCTGACCCTAACTTAAGGAAATATTTCCTTTTTGGCTAACAATCTGAGTCTGAGATGTTGTAATACCATTCATACCACAGGCCATTCATACCATTCATACTCATAAAATGAACTCCTGGAGTTGGATATCAGAAAGTTTAAGCATAATTCTTTGGAATCCGGCGAGTCTTACCGCCTTGCAATGCCCAGAAGAGAAGACCAGTAATGTGGAAGTTCTGTGGAGACACAAGGAATATACACAGTAAACATCAAACATTTCTCAGAGCTACAAAACTCATCAGACTGCAGAGCTACAGTTGGGGGGCTCACACTGAGGAAGAGACTCACAGCTCCCTACAGTAAGTGTGAGCACTTGCTTCAGATATACTGACATATTTTGATGCATCTAATCACACAATGGCTTGTACTCAATCGGTTACAGTTCAAGCAAAATAAATAAACTACCTCTGATCACAACTTCCTTTTAAAATACGCAGTGGCCTGTCTGCATCAAATCCTGTTCTCTCTTTATAAAGGCCGCCGCTCTCCCAAATAGGGAGGTGGCATCCCAGGAAGCAGGAATGCAATTGTCTCATTTTGGCTGGGGAGCAGCAGGGAGAGGGTGAATTATGTCTGGCCTTCTGTTGGATGTAATCTGCATGCAAGTGAGGGGCCAATCAGAACTAGAGAAAAGAACTGCATTACAGAAACCGGAGTACCTTATCTGAGCCAGGGTTTATCCCTCATTCATATTGGTGTTTCCTTGCAGCAGGGAATAGACAAATGTTGATATACAAATACAAGTATGCATAATAGTGTTACTAATTTTATCATTAGTATTATGAAACCATGTGATACACTATGTATGATTGTTAATTTTTTATTATCCTAATAGACAACTGCCTTCATAAACATCAATTTAAATTGGCTTAAAAATGAATTTAAATGAAGAAGAAACCATAAAATGTCCCTCATAAAAATAATTTTAGATAATAGAGATTTATCATTGAAGCATTCAAAAAACTTTTGTTGAATAGACAGCATAATTAAGTTATGCCATTATCAAATCATCTTCTGAGACAAGAGCTCTGGGAAAACTTGGGAGACAAAGTTGGGAGGCAGAAATAGAGAGTGGTACAGCTACCTTCTTAGTCTTCACGGAACCACTCTTTATCACCAGAGAAGACTGTCTTCAAATCTGATGCCTACCTGCTGCAACTCTTTTGCAACCTTGTTAAGTCACATAGTGTGTTCTTTACAAAACCTTTGGAAAAACTTTGTCCTAAAAATGTCCTGCATATTATAGTTTTCAAATCTTTGTTGAGACTAGTTGAGGAAGGAAATGATTTAAATTGTCAAAATGAATTATCATAAACAAAATATTATTATTTTTTAAAAAGCTATACTTAAAATGTGAAAAAGTAGATACAAATTAAATGAAATAGTGAAATGCATCTCTGTGAATCTCATGGAAGAATAGTGGGTACAGCAGAAGTTTGGAAGTAGTTGTGTCACATAAGCTCTGTAACGTTTAGTGATCCTGTTCCAGACCCTGGCTCTACAAGGGCATGAACAGCAATAAACAATACCAAATGGACAAGAGTCTAAATAAAGTTTATTAATGCGGTGGGATTAACTAGACAGAAAGTGCCAAATATCACAGACAAGAATGTCACAGGGGCCAGATTGTGGTGGCGGCCCACTTGATGAGAGGGCTAAATGTACTTCAAGGCTGCAGCTGTCCCCTTATATGGACCAAGTCAAGGCCAAGGTCGCCCAACAGCAAGTAAAACTTTACCAGCATTGTTATCTTGTTGACGCTGCATTGTTTCCTTTTGGTTGTCCTTGAACACAAAGATAGCCTTGTGAAATTCCTCCTGAGTGCCTTGCACTGATTGAGAACAACAGCTTGTGAGGCATACTCAGTTCTTGCCCATTGTGTTGGATCTATCATGGCAGGTGACCCGCCTGTCAGTACAGTAGGACCGATACGTGCACACTCTGTGATATAAATGTGACACTCCAGAAAGGTTCAAGAGTCAGTAATTAGCTGGACAACAAAAGAAACGTGTCACATTCTCTATTTAACCCTTGTTAGTTGATGCATTTTACAAAAAAACTTGCTGTGATAAGACTGCCTGTAATTGTAAAATGTAATAATCATATCACAAAACATCTAAATTGTACGTACGTTTTGAAATTCACAATATATTCACAGAAGAAAAAAATTTGTGAAACGCACTGCATGTACAAACCTTGCAGTTGGCTTTACATTGTATGTAATGATTAGTTTGCATAACTTCTAGATTTCATACAGTACCAATTGTATGAATGTAACCAATGTATGTTTTTTTCAAAGGATTATGCACAGTGTACTGAATAAAAAGTATTCAACATTATGAGTATTTGCCAGCTTTTCTATTCTTGTAGATCCATTCAGTTCATTTATAATATTTTGTTACACATTAGCATGTTAACATGCAATGTGAATGGTAAGTCTCGATAAGGGTTACCAAAGACATTTGTACATTTATGATAGCTGATGAGAGACTACATATTACATTATGGACAAACAACAGAGCTTTTTAACTTAGTGAGGACCAATTTATATGTATATTGTGGAACACATAATGGCTGCAGAAGGTAAGTGATGAGGTGATTCTATTTTTGTTCACTGCCAGTACGTTAAGGTTAAAAAAGCAAAACAATATATGGCAAAAGTTTTCATAGTATGTGAGAAAATGTGTATGCTACTAAAATACACTGCTGAAATGCTAATGTATGGGCCTTATCTCTCAGTCTGCAAGCATGCCAAGAAACTGTAATACACTTAAGGTCCAAGTCAAAGCCAACGTCAAAATATTTCTCCTTTCTCATTTGTAAGCTACCATTGATCTAAGGTTGTGGTCAGACCATAAAACACCCTCCACTGTCTTTTAATTTATACTTTACATTTGATGGCTCTTTGGCTCAAAAGAGTTTTGAAATGTATGTTGATATTAAACTACTTTATTTTAGTATGCTTTCAATATTTGCATCATTTTACATATAACTGCCCCATTAGAACATCTTGATTATAAAGATTGTGTCTTGATACTAAAAAATAGTTTCTAATACTTTCTAATGAATGGTGAGGTTCTGTACTGTTGAACACATTAATATGTTCATCTTGGAAGATCTTACTCTGTAGAAGAGATTGTACCAACATGAATCATAGTGACAAGCGAATGAAAAACTGAAGTAAATCACTGTGTCAAAAGAAGGCCAACAAAGTTCAAAACATAAAACAAGCACAGCAAGTGTCTGTGGCAAAAGCTCAAATCATTTTCACTTTGACAACCTTTTCAAGGGTCACAGTTGCAAATGCTCTGCAAGGCTGTGAAAGACTTTGCACTTGTTAAGAAACATTAAGACGACAAGACTTGAAGATGTGTAAAAGTCAAACCCTACCAAGAGAACAGAAGTAATAATTCATTCAGGTGTAAACTGATCAAATAGTTGTCCAACAAACAGTTTAAGAAAACTATTTGACTAAAAGATGAAAGATGATGAAAAGTTTACCCACTCAAATTCCTGTCTGCCCCCTTCCCCTTAGTGAACTTTATAATGAGCCCCGGCACTTGAACACCTCATTCTCTGACACTAACATCACTCTCAGCTGTCCACATCACTCCCTTGAAGAACATTCTGACACTGCTCAGACCTTTCACCCTGACAGAAGGCCTCGCTACCACTCACTTGTCACCACCTGTAATCTGATTCCCTTTTCTTTTTATAAGCCGCAGAGCTCTTTTCAATGACTAGAAGGGCAAATAGAAGTCACCTCATATTTCAGTTGTATTAGTACAGTTGCTATATTTGGCCAATGACTGTAGCCACACATAGAGTGCGATTGCACAAATTTATGATTATAAGATCCTTCTGTTTAATTCTTATTGTGATGTTAACCCGTGTCAAGAAGCCAACATAATCTAATGTAGAAACTAAACGTTTACAAAATATCTTTCACGCCTTTTCATTGTTGTCCAAAACCATCAGACAAAATTCACATATTATTTATGGGTTAAGTAAACAATATCGTATCCTCATTTTTATTCTCAACTAACATGGTCGAGGTAATCCTTCGGGGTGAGTGACACCTATCTAGGATAGCAGCGGAGAAGTGAGCGGTGTGAAGATTCAGTCTAAGGGACACTGGGGCCTTAATTAGCAACCCACCTCTCTTACTCCTCCCTCTGACTCCTGCTGGCACCCACAGGCCCTGCCTCCTACAGTAAGAACAGCCTCCTGAAGGCGACCTGTTCTGAGGGACAGACCTCAGCTTGGCAGCATTACTTCTGGAGGGACTGAGAGGTAAGCAACCACTCTGTCTGTCACTTTCAACCAATAATACCGTTTCACCTAAATATTTCATATATTTATATTGTTTTATATGGTTATATATTGTCTATAAACTTACCCCATGTGCACTCAAGAAACAGTTACAATTGCATGTTTCATTGACAGATAGCTTTATGGCAGTATATTTGCCATTTAAAACCCTGAAACCCAAAGTAGAAAAGACTAATTCCATAATATAATACAAGAGAGTTAATATTTCGCCATGACTTATTTATTAATTGATTGTTAATATCATATTCCTAACAATAACTTTGATTATACTGTTTCATAAAGATTTAGAAATTACTAATTTTTAAATGAAGAGGTTATGCTTACTTGGAATCATAAATCTTTAGAGAATGTTATGGATATTATAGATAATTAAGTCACAGAATATGATTCAATTGATACAAGGTTTTTCATAGGTTTGGTTCACTATTTTGTATGGTAATAAAAAGAGAAATAGCTACAACAGTAGTATCGTAAAAGTAGTATTTAAATTTTCATTGTTCCTAATTTATGGAAAATTCTGGAGAATTACTGTAATCAAAACAAAAGGTACTAAGCATGTAAAAATGTTTTTCTGGTGCACTATGTAAGGACCATACAGTAATTAAATCCTTAATTGATATTTATGCACACAATTTAAAAGGAAATTGGAGAAACCCTGAGAAACTGGTAAATATTATCAGAAAAAGTAGACTCCATATTTGTTTCATCTACCACTGGTTATGTGGGGGTGAACATTTTGAGTGTCCTCTTATGTCCCTTTCAAAACTCACTTGAGTTTTTAGCACTGATACCCACAGATGCTACAATGCAAACACTAACTTCTACATCATAAATATTTTATATCATATATCATAAACTATATATCATAAATCAGGCAAAAGGTAAGAGAAAGCTGTGGAACAACACAGAGAAGCTAGCAGGAAAGGGCCATACAACATCCACAGGGGAGTTGCAACATAAGGGTTTAAGTGTTTTTTAAGTTCTCAGATTTTTAACAACTTTTTTCAGAATGTTTGAAGAAGTTTACTACGGGACATCAGAGCATTGAGCAAAGTTATTTTAAAAAAAAAAATCTGGTTCCAGCTAATGAATTGTCCACAAGAGTATAGTCCTTGAGAAATTCCAATGTCAAGGATCTATTCAGTCTGGATACAGCATTTTAATTTAAATTATAGTGACATTTTGTTTTATAATACATCTGATAAATTTAAATTTTGACAATTTTCCAAATGCTTGGTAATCAGCAATTTAGCCCTCTTTTGGAAGTCTGGAGACTGTTTTGAGATAAATAACTACAGACCTATTAGCATACTACCAATCATTTCCGAAGTAGCAGAGAAAGTGGTTGTTAGGCATCTGACTACACCCTGAACAAAATAAATTTCCCATTAGGCCCAATGTAATTCATCTTTAGAGCAAGCCACTATCCTGGGATTACAAATGATATTTCCCAAGAGAAAATAAAACTGCAACGTTACAAAAGAGGGGTGATTGGTGATGTTTTTTTTTTTTTGTTTGTTTTTGTTTTACACTATAGTCCTTTACACTATTCATCACAATGGTCTCATATCAATATTACATTTCTCAAAAAATGTACTTGAATGGATTGGTTTGTCGTTCATATTTAACAGATAGGATAGTGTGTGCAAATCCTCACTCACTTAAAAATGCACAATAAGGGTTCCACGGGGATCTGTTTACGATCCTTCGCTACTTAGCCTATATATTAATTTTGTTCCCTTATATACATGTATTATGCAGAAGACATGCAAAAGATGCCAAAATGGCACAGCAATTTGCCACAAAGTTAACTAGTCATGACACAAGTTGGCATAGTGGCCTGATCATTTAGCTTGAATGAACATATCCACAAAGAATAAATCAGCACTTTTTTAAAATAATACCATAAATATGGTTTTAAAAAATAATTATTTTTCACCCATGAAATTTCTGATTCATTAGAAACTGCTTTTCTACTGATGCTGCAAAGGTCAATAAGTGATTTTTAAGTGACTTACTCTCACTTGGGGAAACTGCAACTTGGTCTCAAACTGCGACATAACACCATCATAATCTCCATACAAACATGCTCAACAAGAAAAACAAGCAATAGCAGCACTGTAATATACTCTCAAATATATAGATTATTGAGTTTTGCCAGTTTACATTTCAATTCAGATGTCTTGTATCAAGAATTATCCACACCATTAAGTGAAAATACAGTCAGACTCTACTACACCCACCAGAACATCTGCACACCTCTACTGTGTGACCTCTACTGTACTTTAACATCCTGCATTTTCATCAAAAGCAATCAACAAATGGAATCCCCACTCCACTGAAATAAAATTTTAAAAATCCTGCTAATCAATTTTAGCTACCTTACAAATGTAAAGGTACTTAAATGCCAACCATATTTGTACACTGACTCTGTACAATTGTTTCTGTGTTGTTCGTAAACTCCCCTGGGACTGCAGATGAAAATAAGAAATGGCCGATTTGGGGCAGTAAATGAAAAATGTTAGCTGCCCCTGACAAATAAATGAATCAGATTTAAAAAAGTATGGAGTGCAAATCAATTACACATAGCTTGCCTGGACACAAGCCAGCACAAATAATACAGTTTGCTACCTGCATTCAGTTTTACTTTGCTGTCTTGGGATTTTGTAGCCTTTAATTGATCACAATTACCTTTGTGTATATTCATGAATAAAACAACATGGGGTGCATTACTGCCTTGCGAGAGTAGATTGCTAACTAGCTGGATTAGCTACCAAGCAGAGCAGACGCATGTTTGTGCATTTACTAAAAAATATTAATATTAGTTTATATTTTTCATTTAACTTCATGTAGAAGTAGAATTGCAGAAAAGGGAAGCTAGCTAGCAAGCAACCAATAATAACACGCTCAGTTATGTGGAAGATAACTTAATACTGAATGTAAAATAAATATCTGACAATATGAGACAATTCATGCTTAAAATGTGGTCCAAACGGACTCCCTAATAAGGGTGCATAAGTACAAGCGAATAGGCCTATACCTCACTCTCCCAATTCGCAGAAAAATTGTGCCACAACTTCAACGTCAACACTTCAACTTAGGAAGAATGGCGTTCGTCTTACATGCATGGAGAAGCAGAAGACTAACACATTATTTTGTGATCACGCTCATCCATTTGATTCTTTTTCAGATATTGAATTGATTTCGAAATAAAACTACTGCCAGAAGAAATAAACATTTCAAGAATTTGTGGTGGGCGTTTGTACACGTGCCATTTGTAAATTGCGTACGGCCCCGTGCATTATGTGGCATTAGCCTAATAAAAGTCATGTTTACCTTTATGCAAGCGCTTTGTTTTTCAAATAATTTGAAAACTTGGGAGTGAGCACCCACACAAAAAGACGTCTTTTAAGTTGGGTTCTCAAAATTTTACCCATAAATCTTGGCTAATTACTCTTCATCATAGTAGTGTGACTTATTTGTTTTATTACGATGAACCTCATTACAGCACACAATAATTGTAAACAATTATTGTTTAGAGCCAAAAAGGAGCTGTGCTCACCATGCACTCGGGACCAGCTATCCGTAAGTGGAATGTTCAAGCGTTCACAAGTAGGCTACACGCGTTGCCAGTGAGGTAGGGGGACTGCATTGCATTCCGAGCGGCCTATTTCCAAGGAAGAGTTTTGCTATGTGCTCTTCTGATTCGTATTCTGTTTCGAGAAATATAAGATAAAAATTGTGACATCTCACGTCGCATTTCTTTATTTTCTTTTTTTCTTTTTTTCTTTTTTTGTCAAACGAGACGATGCGCAAACACCGATACATGTAATTGGCTGAGAGAGACACTGGCTTACTCACCGTCCAACTGTATATCTCCATAGTCACAGTATCTCCATCATGACTGGAAATTGAACCGCTCGCGCTCTCCATGTCAGGAGAAAATTGAAGTGTTGATCTACCAGACTGCAAACAATACGAAAGATGATTGATGACACTGACAAACTGATAGATCGCAACAAGTAAGCTAGGCTAGTAACAATTCAAACACAATGACATTTGATTAGGAAAGAAGCGATGACAGAACACACTAGCCCATACAAGAACACTGCTGGTCAGCTGTGTGGGTCACTAACAGGTTGGTAAGTAATGAAAATGCAAGCCACACAAACAGCAACACACAGGCATACAAGGATGGAGGGACATTTAAGACAGACAGGAAAGCAGAGAGCATAGTCATACCAAAACCATGCAAGGCTGTTGGACCAAATGCTGAGCAGAAGTCGGATATATACTCTCCAGCTGCTCTGCCCTAAAAGGCCATGGACATTTGTGCCAAAGTGCCCATCCTGCCCCTTCCTGTGTCGCTTTGGGTGACCCATTAAATATCTCAAACCATTGTTTCAAACCACTGTGGCCTGTGTCTGGGCCTGTGCCTGTAATTCAAAATATCTTTGCAATGAGCTGTATACATAGACTCTGGGCAAGCTATTAATCTCTCTTCATTGTTTACCTGTTACTCATCACCTTTATATACCTGCTTCCATATCCCCTCTCCACATTCCCCTCATATCTGTGCTTCTGGAATCTTTCTGATAGCCAGGGTGCTGAAGTTAATAGGATCTAGTCTTATGAGGCACTTTTCTGCATGGTGTAACTCTTGGCAATAAATAGTGGGGACATTATAATTGACACAGAATATTGCAGTGGCACTGTAACTAGGATAAGTAAGGCATTTCATTTTAATCGAGCCCTTATGCTGAGCGGTCTCCATCTTTGCCTTGCAGAACTTTTAGTCTGAACACCAGTGCAGAACTAACCTAATCTGAATATAATACAATCACCTTGGCAATCACACAGCAGACTCTAAGTATGTGGCCCTCAAAGTATGGGCTGGTAAGCATGAGGGAAATGCACATTGAGCAGTAAAAAAGCAAAAACATAAATGGATTCAATTATGCAGAAAGTTCATCTCCAGCAACAATACTACTTTTTAATCTGAATTAATTAATAAAAAGAACAGCTCATAGGTAACTATTATCCCATTCAGTTATTTTTTATTAACTGACTAGCGATTTACTATCAAACTGTGCTGAAATTGATTCATTCTACTGCTACTGTGAGGACAAGTTTAAAATAAGATTTTGTGACAGAAAAGTGAAATTCTTGGCTATAATTCCTTGCTGTTGTTGTGACATTGACAGAAAGAGTTTAGCAAGTTTTAGGCATTCTAGCATATTTGTTTGTTTTCAAAATGTTTCATATGTTAAAATTTGAAATTATTTAGTCGTAAATAAAAAATAATTGATATAAAAAGGCCAAACGTGAAAGAAAAAGGATTGCAAAGCCCCCCCCACCCACCCACCACCACCATCTAACTGAGAGTTTGGAGACAATAGAGGCTGTTGACAGTGGTGCGCAGATCACCTGGGATTGACAGCAGCAGGTGAGAGGTAATCTGCCTGGTGCAAGGGTACATTATTAATGTCATCTCTAACCCAATGAAGCTACAGAAATCCTCTAAAATGCTATTCAACAGATTCATTAAAGAAAGAAGATGAAGGTAAAACGTAATGTTTTATATCAGTAGCAAGTACTGTAGATTTAATCACACAGTTTCCCTATAGGTTACAGTAAATCCCTAGGTTGAAAAATGTAATGTAATGTTATTCCAGTATCCTGTTGACAGGAGTACAATTTAACTACATATCACACCTTTTACTCATTGTCCATTTATACAAACTTCCTCGTCAAGTGGCCATAAGCTAAATTTACTATACTGAAATTTACATAAAATTATGTACAAAATCTTTTATCAATGGAATAGAGGGCAGTCTTTTATAAACGTGTAAATATTACCAGTTATATCAAGACAGAAGACAAAATAATTTTTCTATAGTTTATTTTCAATTAAGTCAGATCAGAGAATTATTAAGATAATTACATCACTTGCTTTATAGTTAATATAACAATAACCATTTGAGTCATACATTTTATTACTGTTGTCATTGTTATTTATTATGATTACCATTTTGAGAATATGAGTGCATCAAAATGAAACTAATGAAGACAGAAAGAGAACTTAATAAGGACAGGTGACACCCCATTGACCTCCCAACTCAACCCATACATTCCCATTATACGCTCAGTCTATGTGTTCAGTCTAACCAGTCATGATATGCTTCAAATACTTTTCTCTAGAGGGGAGCTTGGATGAGTTCAAAGGACAACTCAGCCTGTCCTCCAGATGTGTACGTGATTCAAGTGAGGCAAAACTTTCAAAGGTTAAATGTACTATCGATGTGACTATACTGACACGTTCAGAAAACCGAACCTCTACACACACTGCAATTCTGCAGCATTGTTTTCTCTTAAAGTCCAAGTCTCACAACACAGGCTTTGTTTAAATGACAAATATATTTAATCATAATTTGATTTGTAAAAAATAAAATAAATAACTACAGCAGGGATTTTAGTAAAGTCACAGCCAAGATCAGAATTTCAAATTCAAGAAAGACCACAATGAAAAGGCAGTGAGCCAGGTATAATATTTTTTTTTCATCTGAGGCAGATAGTTAATCCTGGTAACCATTAATAGCTTATATATCTAGTGTATAGCCATGGGAAAATACCACTATTTACTGCCATGACAACCTAGCAAGAATGTTTTGTTCACTTAAATACACCGATCAGCCACAACATTAAAACCACCTACCTAATATTGTGTAGGTCCCCTTTGTGCCGCCAAAACAGCTCTGACCCGTCGAGGCATAGACTCAACCCCTAAAGGTGTCCTCTGGTATATTTGGATTTCTGTATATATTTGTATCTACTGTATATTTGTATCTGATATTTTGTATCTATTGTAAATTTGTATCTGATTGTGTTACTTTGTTGTCTTTGATGCTGCAACAGTGCAAATTCCCCCCGGGGATCAATAAAGTACACTACTACTACTACTACTTATTACATTATTGGTTTTTATTACATAAAAAATTTGAAATACATTACATTATTGGGAGTTATTACACCATAGGTAGTTTATTACATTATTAGTTGCTACAGGGCTATAAAAAGCTACGATATTGTTAGAGGGTGAATTATTTCCACATGATTTTAAAAACTCTCGAAGGGTCAGAGCTGTTTTGGCGGCACAAGGGGGACCTACACAATATTAGGCAGGTGGTTTTAATGTTGCGGCTGATCGGTGTATATTTCAAATTGCACTTATTTAAATATAAATTTTTTAAGCTCCCAGCAACACATGCATTTACCAGCCTATTTAATGCAATCCCAGACAATGTGAGCTAGCTAGCAAACCAATTACCTAGATTTGTAAAACAAGCCAGAAGACTTTGCCATAGCCATATCCCTTGTAACTTTTGTCAAGGCATTCTTCTTTCCATGAGAGAAGGCAGAAAAGAATTCTGAGTTTGAATGAAATGCCATTTTACAAATTCAACCTAGCAGACAAGAATTAGACAGTATCTATAATGATGGATAATAATCTAATCAAGGAGAAGTGAGGAGAGCTTTGTATCTGAATCATATACATGTAGCATGTAGTAGAAGTACCATATAATATGCTATTGTCTCCTGCTGCTCCACTCTGCATATTCCAAGGGGCTGCTTAAGCGATATCAATACAAACTCTGTCATTAGTTGCCAGCATTTGGCAATAAAATGCTACATTAATTTCAACAGCTTCTGATTGGTACCAATGACACAATCTTTAAAAAAAAAAATCCAACTCAACTGTTGATGGCAGAACAAATAAATTAAACAATAAGAATAGGTTTTCAACAAAATATTTCAACTTCAAACTTTCCAAGACTTGGATTTTAAGGGACATACACAGTATTGATTTGCTAGACACAGAAGAGTCTGGACCTGGGTAAATGCTACTGTGGAGGGGGGGGGGGGTTGTTCAGCTCTGGAGATACACTCTCTGTGTTCAGTCTGGTTGCTTATATCATAAAGTCCAGCCCATGGAGAGAAAACCTCAGTACAAAGTAAGGAACAGAAACACAAGTGAACACCTTCATTTCAAGGACGACAAAAAAGTGCCTAGAAAAAAAAAAAAATTGTGTTTTAATGATTCTCTCTCATTCCTGATATGTGAAACCGTATCAAAGGAGATCTTTTGTTTTAGTTCCATGTGTTTCAGCCGTCTCATGTTTAGAGTATAAATTCTGGCATAAAGAACCTCAGCGAATCAGAATAGGCCGTATGCAGCCCAGTGGCCTCAGTGTCTCAGTGTGCTGCCTATCGCCTAAGCATTGTACACTGTACCTGCAGCAAAACGTATTGTTAGTGCCTTTGTCTCAATCGCCTTCAGTATCAGAAGGGGAACTGTGTGAGTTACCGCTCATGAACTGGGGGCTATGTCTACCATATTTACACAATGGGCTCTGTGCACTTCCTGTCATTGCCTCGAGTGTGTTTCCTGCAATGGGAAACCCGAGAGGCCCCCACCTTCACGCTCTCTATATAACATGTCTCTGATGCTTTTAATGATATGTATATCAATGAGGCTCCACAAGGGGGCACTGTTGTACTCGAGTAAAAAGCAGCAGTGTTATCCTCGGAGGCATGGCTCGTACAGACAGGATGCAGCCTGTCAGTACGGAGGGAGGGTCAGCAGCGTGCGGTGTAAGATGTGTTGCTGTGAGCTCTCTCTATGAGCTACTGCTGAGGCCGAGTACCCTAGCGCTGTGTCGCGCAAGTGGCGCGCCATGAAAGATGCACGACCCCATCAATGTTATTAAAAGACTAGAATGTGATATGTTACCAGAAGTATCAGAAGTAGACTGTGCAACTCCACACCAGCCCGCCCCCCCCCCCCACCCCCGCCGCCAGCCCCACCCTTCTCTTCGCCTGCGTGGCCAGCATCGCCTGGCAGCAGAGTTTCCCGCTCTCTGCGCTGCGCGGGCGTCTGTGATGCTCTGGCGGGCGGCTGTGGCAGAGGAGCGCGGCCAGGCGCTAGGTCTCCGGGTTGGGCGTGGCCAGGAGGGGCACGTTGTCCCTCCTCCTCCGGCCCAGCGGGGGGCGCCGGTACTGCTCCCCGTCGGCCAGCGTCTGGGGCAGGGGCTTCCTCTTGCTCTCGGGCAGCAGCAGGATGGACAGCACGGCCAGCAGGGCCAGGGAAGAGTACACCACGTGGTGGAGGAAGTAGCCGTAGTGATTCCACAGGTCCATGAGCGGAGAGCTGAGGCGGCCCACGCAGCCCAGACCCATGACCAGGCCAACTCCGCTGCCTCTGCAGAGAACAGGTTTACACACACACACACACAGTGAACCACACACGCCAACTCGCTGCTCAGAAACAGGTTTACACACACACACACACACACACACACAGTGAACCCACGACCACGCAACTCGCCCTCTGCAGAGAACAGGTTTACACACACCACACACACACACAGTGAACCCACGACCACGCCAACTCCGCTGCCTCTGCAGAGAACAGGTTTACACACACACACACACACACACACAGTGAACCCACGACCACGCCAACTCCGCTGCCTCTGCAGAGAACAGGTTTACACACACACAGTTCATATACGCACAGTGAGGGTTCTATTAAACACAGAGAGTTAGCCATCATGCATGCTAAGAGTGGGCTAGCATGACAATTGGAAGGCATACACACTGAGAGCAGGCTAGTATACACAATAAAAAGAAGCTACAATATTTCACAGACAGAGAGAGAGGAGATATAAACTAACCCAACACTGACTCTGAACTTCCGTTACAACACATATATACAAAATATAACCTGAGAGAAAACTGACAAGAATTTAGATAATATACACCAACTGACATGATGAAGAAGGAGAGGGAGATGCAAGAGAAAGAAGATAGGAAAAATATAGTAACACATAATTAGAAGACAAGAGGGGAGCAGTTACCGGATGACCGTTGGGATGACCTCAGCTGTGAAGAGGATGCAGAGGGAGGCTGCGGCCTGGGAGGAGAAGAGGCCGAGCACTGAGAAAACCGTAATGGCCGACCCACTGAGATCTGAAAGAGACACGCACACATGCAGGGAGCCTTTACTCACACAGACTGACTACACAAGCACAGCACCAGGAATGGGAACAGCAACAACCTGTGAGAAGGTCAGTGCCGCACAACTGCAGGTCCTGCGGGTCATAGTGTATGCTGGTATTTGCTCCAATTTCACCGATTACTTTACTTCTTCTTGGTTCAGGAAGTAAGCTCATTAGTGAAATCAGGTGGTGCAGTGCATGGGTGGAGCAAATACCTGCAGACACTGTGGCCAGCAGGCCCAGGAGTTGAGTAGGCCTGGAGTACATGGACTCCGCAATTGTAATACACTAATTTGGCCACATGATGGTGACAGTTACTTTGACAGATAAGTGACCCTTCAACCTTGTACAGTACACAAGTCAAATTTGATTTTTAAAAGTAAACAACAATTACATAATTTTATAAACGAAACAACTTCAAAAAATATTATTTAAAATAGTAAATATTATTAAAAAACGATCCCTGAAGCCGGCTTTGCATATTTAATCAAGCTTAACCGTGACCACTTACACTCAGTGAGCCCCAGCAGAATCAGAGAGGCCAGACCTGTCATCGTCATTGCCAGAAGCAGGATGCCACGGCGACCACACCTGTCCACAGTGGCCCACAGCAACAGCCAGGCAGCACCGCCCGCACACACAGAAAGCAGGTAAGTCCAATAGAAACTGGGGGCCGTGCCTTTGACGTCACGTCGGAACGAGCTGTAACAGTGACTGATTCCGTGAGAGATTAACCTGGGCGGGGAGGCAGGGCGGGAAAGAGAGAGAGAGAGAGAGAGAGAGAGAGATAGAGAGGGAGTTAACCACTCATTACACCATGAGCCAACGAAATGAGTGAAATGGAGAGAGCAAAAGTCAGAGAACAAAAGAATAAACACGAGCTAAGCAGCCACCTACAATCTGATTCCCAGAGTCTAACTTTAAGGAGAGTGTACTCACAAAGCCACGCCCAGCACAGTGATGGTGAAACGAACAGTGGGGGACAGGGCGAGAAAGAAGTGTGTCACACACAAAACAAACTGTGCGAAAGCAAAGGCTTCAAACCCCCAGGACGAGAGACGGAAAGGTAAGACGAGCACACACCGGCGAGCCGAGAGCGGGGAGGGGGGGGGACTTACGAGGTGAACCCCAGCACGCACATATTCTTCCAGATGTTCCTGCTGTGCAGAAGCTCGGGGAAGGAGAGGTGCGGGCGGCTGGAGGGGGGCGGGTCCGACTCCAGCTCTGTATCAACAACAGCGCAGTTTTACTCCACAGCACAGGGCGCGAACAGAGCCAACAGAAACAGGCCTTTCACTGTGGCGCCTAACTCTCTGCATTTTCACATGCCTCTCATGCTCTGTGTATACCGACATAAAACTGATGAATATAATCCACAACCCACCTTGACCGTGTGATCACTGGTGACATCTGTTACAATGCTACTGTAATAGTACAGCAGCACAGATGTCGTCACGTATTGTCTCTGCTGTACATTGTGGACCATGGTTTTCAAAGACAGACAAAAGGTTCACTCCGTACACAAACCGACATGCAACACCTTCCAGAAATGACCCGAGATCTGGCCACAGGGCATTGTGATGCCACAGACGTCGGTGTCGGTGGAGGCCAGACTTTAATGCTTACTGCACTAGCATGCATGCATTTCATATCCACACATGCACAACGGGTTAACAGATCCAACTCTCGTTTGCATGGTTCAGTATGTATTCAGCAAAGTGCAGGTGCATGCAACATGTGCTGACCTGCCCACTGCTCATTCAAAAAAAGTGAGAGAAGCCTATGATCCTGTGTCATCAACACCTAGACGGGTATTAGCACTGCTGAATGCTAATGGCCAAACACAGTTAAAAGTAAAAAATCTAGGGTAAAAACAACCCCCCTCCTCCCACCCCCATCGCTGATGTGGTTCCTGTCTCCACACTAAAACTATACTACTACTTGCTAAAATATTTCCACATTCCATATTTTCTCACACACATTTTACAAACATTAAAAAGCGATATTCGCTTGCTGTCGTGTCGTTAATATCTGTGTTAAATTAAACCCATAATTGAACAGGCCGAAACGCTAGGTGTAAACATTTACTGTAGGCTGCTTCGCTAAATAGACAGTCTATATATAGCCGGTTGTGTCTCTGGGCACCTGTGAAGCTTTCATCATCCCTCTCTCTCTCTCTCCGCTCGCTGAAGGAGTGCAGGTCTGAGGATCGCTCTGTGAGAAGGAGCCAGCGTGGAGACTCGGGAAACACACCTGGTGCACTGAGGAGGAGGGACAGTCAGCAACGGACACACTTTCTCATTTCCTTCCCTTAAGGACACTTTGGGACACTTACTGATGTATGTCATCAACATTGTCCTGTCATGTCAATAAGATAACTTTAAAAAAAGAAAGGCTAAGGGTGTGTGGATTAGGCCAATGCAGAAGGGTGCTAATATTGTAGTCTAGCCCATTTCTGCAGTGAATGCAAACACAATCACATAATCACATAACATACCATCAATACTCCAAAGATGCAAACAAGAAACGCAGCACAAACTGCCAAATACATTACTTCCCAAATGAATATTCTCCATCAATTCTTCTGAAACTTCCATGACTTTCTCACCCATAGCTCAGGAAGAGAGAGAGAGGTGCAGTCCCTGCTCCAAGCAGTCCCCTCCAGGACTGGCATCCCAGAGCTACGCCAAGCAACAGCAACTCCCCAGCAACTGTTGTAAGGCCTGCCACCATGGTGACCAGCAGCCTTAGCGATGGGTCACAAAGTTCCAAACCTGTCAATGAAACATAAAGAGAGATTAATTTTGGGAATGTCTTACAATGTAGCCAGTGTTAGGAAAAGTATTATCATAAAACAGGGATGAGTACTTGTTTCAGCCAAACAGAAAATTCAAAAACTAACACTATTGACACAATTGCAACTCTGTTACTGCTGTTAAAGATATTGCTTTTAAAATATGATTTTGTGATAATTAATACAATCCAGTACCTAAACACATAGTGATTAGCTCGGATGCAGAAAGAGTTAAATAATAAAGGCTATGGACCTTGATGGTATTGAGTTCATTTTAATCATTCTTTTTCTATGAGAGTCCATTACTTCCCCCTGTACTTCCACATTCCATTGTCTTCCATTCATTATCCTCACAGTATGTAAATTCTCCGGTCAGGCCTTGCTCTCTCACTCACGTGTGATGTAGAGTGTGAGGTAGACTCCGGCAGTTGCCGCTGCAAGGCAGAACCGTGTGATGATGAAGACGGAAGGCGAGGGAGAGACACACACCAGCACTCCAAAAATAACTGACAGGGTAAGGGAAGTAAGCAGAGTCTTCAATCTGCCCAGCCTGAGAAAGAAAGCAGGGAAAGAAAGAGGCAGGCAGAGTAAGACATAAAAAACATTCATCCAGCTTTTATTTTCAGCCAATTTCTCTTCTGCACACTGCTTATGAAATAAAGCCATTAAACATCGTTTTGGGCTATGGAATGTAAGAATAACACAATTTACTCCATTTACTTTGGAGTCCTCCATTGGTTTAAGTCCCCATCCCAATATTTCCACCTGTCTACCCTTTCAATTCCTTCACCTTCTCTCACCTGTCAGCAGTGTAGCCCAGGACCAGGCACCCGGTGAGGATTCCCAGGATGAAGCACACCTCCTCCACAGGCACCAGCCAGTACTGACCACACACCAGATCCCACTGCACACAGAGGAGAATACACGAGGAACAGACAAATAGGGTAAAGGGGTCAGACAAAGGAGGAAGAGGAGATCTGTCTGTTGGTTCCAATCAATAATTCAGAAACAGAAGATATTCTTCAATGGGAGAGCTGGCAGCGTTCTGACAGATGGCATCCACATGCAGCCGTTTTGTTTCTATTGCCTGTTCATTTTACAATGGCTCTCGCCACTGGAATCCTTGTCTATATTAGAACAGCAGCATGACTACACCCATCCTGGCAACCTTTGATACTGCCGCTGCCTCTGCTGCTACTGCTAGTATACGTTTGTAATGATCCAACAAGTTAACATTTCACTGCACAGCAGGGAAACTGCTGCTTTCAATATGCAATGTAATTCAGCCAAGAATATACAAGTACACTGGGCTGTGACGTAATCAACACCGAGCCCTATCTAATACATCAACAGTACAACTTTCCAGGCATGAATTCTTCATACTTTCAGTCACATGTTTTGTGAGTTGTCTAGAAGGAACTAAAATGTCAGATGAGCGAGAAAAACCGGTTCTAAGACTACCACTAGTAGCATGTAAATGCTAACTGGGACTGGGTTTCCCCGCACCTTCCCATCTCATCATGTTCTCCCCGGCAGCGACACACAAGAATGTTCATGGTGTGACCGACAACCTCCAGTCAAGTTCACAGACCTCAACTGAGAGCCAAAGCTAAAAAATATTTGTATTTACTCATTTATTCCACCCATCCACAGAAGCTTTTTATTTTTAATAAATTTGCAAAAATTTCTAAAAACCTGTTTTCGCTTGGTCATTATGGGGTATTGTGTGTAGATTGATGAGAATAAAAATGAATGTGATCAATTTTAGAATAAGGCTGTAACATAATGTGGAAATGTGGAAAAACTAAAGGGGTATGCATACTTTCCGAAAGCACTGCCTATATATATAAGTTTTTTAAATAGATTTATAAAAGCTTAACCTGTTTATATGA
Source organism: Anguilla rostrata (assembly GCF_018555375.3). Taxonomy (NCBI): domain Eukaryota; kingdom Metazoa; phylum Chordata; class Actinopteri; order Anguilliformes; family Anguillidae; genus Anguilla; species Anguilla rostrata. The sequence continues at coordinate 20,319,610 of NC_057936.1, read as the reverse complement.
TACTGGATGAAGAGCAACATTCATTTCCATTGCATTACTATATTGACAGTAAGGGCAAATGAAACTGAAGACCAGTGAAGTGATTAGGATTCAATATTACCAGAATGGGTGAACACTGTGTGCCTGAGACCAGCCACCCATGATAAACTACATATCTATAATCATCCTTTTGAGACCAAAAGGACACAAAATTCAAGACTTTGGACGTCTGCTTAAAAATTGTGCACTGCAACACTAACTCCTGCAGTATTAACCCAACATAATAACATTACCCATGAAATTCACATTACTAACATTACTATGCATTAATTAAAACATTACTCATGAGATTATTTATGTGACCTACTACTGTAATTAAGAAGGTCTGTGATTGGTACTGTGGCAATTATTGCAGAGCACGGGTTTCCCCCAGAATGTCCTGGTCAAATGCACAATCCGGCTTGCTCAAACTAGCCATCTAGCCAAACACCCTGCTTAACAGCTTCACCACTTCAAGTAATGTGTGGTGAGTGCTGAGTGTTGTGGTGCACAATGGCTGCCGTGCACAATGTTGTGATGCACAACGGCTGCCTTCTTAGCGGATAGACAAGTTCACCGCCCTCACTCTAACTAACGAAAGCCCTTGTGTAAATGGATTATTACTATTATTTTTATCATCGCTATCTTTGTAATGTTGGATGGGATTTCTCTTCAGGAAATTATGGAAAAAAATTGACAGGCCACTGTTTAATTAATGCAAAGTACTCATGTGTACAAATATAAAGGCAGAGACTTGGGATCATTATTCTGTTTTAAAAAGGTGCTAAATACCCCAGTGAGTATACAGTTTAAGGAATAAGTATAATCTTTAAAAAAGCAAGAAAAAGGTATCAGCCAAGCAAATAAATCATGCAACATGACATGTAGCCTGCTGCTGTATTTCTGTAACCTTCTCAGGCACCAAAAAAAACATCAAATTGTTGGTCCAAGAAAAAAGAAGTTCCATGCCTTTTCACGGCACATGCAACAACAAAATCTCCATCCATGGCACGAACGCTTTGGAGTATGACAGGGGAGGAAAAGACTAGCCAGCTTCTTTCCTGTCACCGCCGCTCAGTCAGAATACAAGGCCTCTGTGAAAAGCTTTACAAGATGGATTTGCACCACCGCTCAGGGACTGACCTTTAAAAGCACCCTCCTTTTCTAGCCAGACAACAGCCTGAATTTTGCAGCTGTGATGCTAACTCCCTGAGGCGCAATACTGGCAAACTCCCCTGCTCTGTACAAATCAGACGCGGAGAGCACTGGCCACAAGGCATAGTTTGCTCTCACATCACATTCACCTCTCTTTTTCGCGGCTCACTGGAAGGGAGAGAACATTGATATGAAGGTCCCGGTCGGGCCGCAGCGCCCAACCGTTCTGTTTATGGAAACGGTGATAGCATGTCCGTACACGCGAGAGCTGAGCCGTTATTTGCATGCTCTGCTACAGGACATCACATTCGTGCATGTGGAGACTGCTATGCAGAGATCCTTACTCTGCAGTGGAGACGGTACAGTTGAAAGGCCTCTCTTCTGAAGGATATCAGTGAATACAGGATGGTTATAATATGCATGACTGCATAGTCTTTGGGAAGACAAGCAATATCTTGCACCAGGGTATCTCAACAGTAGTATATAAACAAAAGGACATCACAAATGTGTGGGTGTCGACTTCTGACCTAACCTCTCCATAAAGGATCCTTTCAACTCGAAAGGAGACAGTTAAACCATGCTGAGAGATGGTGCAAATCCTATAGATTAAAATCTTCATTAATAAAAAATATATTAATTTAATTCAATTTAATCCTTAACCCAAGAACACAGGCAAAATTAATTACCAAGCACAGCACAAAGTGTGCCTGGTTGCAGGGTATTTTGTACTGTTCAGTAAAATTCATTTCTTACTGCAATCTCACTTCACCCTAGAACTCTGCCAAAAATTCCAAGACTGATTCCCCTCATACAAGCAATTCAAAACAATGGATTGATCCAAAATCTTGAAATGAAATTGACGACTCATTCCCCGACATGAGCCTCGCAATCGGGTTTAACCCTATCTCTGGAAAGCACTGCACACGTGCTGCTTTGTGCAGGTTAACACCGCACTCGCATACCCGCACCATCCATATTAATATCAGTGGACCACAGCACAATAGGAAATACGCACGGCTCAACCATGGATACTTAACTGACATTTTTTTTTTAAACACTAGCAGAAATCGCCAGATAGCATTGTTACGGTGATGGGCCGGCGACAGCTGAAGTACCTCTGTGACTATGTTGTTCCTCAGGCCTTCGGTCACATTGTAGTCCCAGCCGTCCTCGCAGCCCACCACGCCAGACTGGGTGCCGTTGACAAACTGGTACTGCTTGCACTGCGACCACCCCCCCGCCTGACCCTCCATGTCAGCGTGCTCCCAGGGCAGGGAGGAATTGAGGAGCTGAGGGGGCGGGGAGGGCGCGGGGAGGCGGCAGTGGTGGGGCGAGGACAGAGTGAGGAGGGGGTCGGAGGAAAGCAGGAATGACAGGAAGAGGTTGGGCAGGACCGAGAGACAGAGGAGAAGTCGCTGCTTCTTCCTCCCCAGCGCCAGGATCATCACCTCTCCCGTGGGAGGGAGAGAGGGAGGGGGAGGAAGGGTGGAGGGGGCGGGAGACGATGGGGTAGGGGAGGAGGGGAGAGATGGCGGGGGAGGGGGGCAGGGAGAAGGGGAGGGGAGGGGTGGGGAGGGGGAGGTCATGACTGAAGAAGAGGAAAGGGGGCAAAGAGGTTGTGGTCTACTTATTGGACGGGGGTGCGGGAGCAAAGCAGTAAGTCTTCTGTGTTGTTACTGTTAATCTATTTGCCGGACAGGAGACAAAAAGAGAAAGAGAGAGAGAGAGAAAGATAGACTTTTTGTCTGTGTCTCTCCCTCTCTCCCTTCCCCTGACAATCTCCTGATAGAAAAGTAAATACCTGTGGAGAGAAAATAGATTTCAAACATTAATATTAATCCTGCTTTATTCATGACCGTACACATTTAAACTGACATTTAATCTTGTCAGTTTAAACGTGTAGAAGTCATAACAGTAGAGAGACCAGCAGAAAGTAACAGGGGGCAGACACTGAAAACATTAATGAATTTACCATCTGGTAACATTCACCAAGACGCTATATATACTGTGTTCTAGCGGAAGTTTCTAACACTAGTGCTAGATAAGCCTTCAACCTGAGTAGAAAGCAGGCAAAAGAAAATATTCACTGGTCTAACTATACCCATACACATAAATTCAGGTCCCAGAACACATGTATAATGTGGCCGCTCTGGGCCCGTGTCACCATAATAATAATTTGTAACGCCACAGGGCCAGTAAGTACTATTGAAAAAATTCCATTGTGTTACATAATGTGTTCTAATACAGCAAAAGCACTGCAGATGGATACACGGATGAAAGCACGATTATACATTCTTTAGACAAATAGGACACTCCAACAATGAGGCGATAAAGTCACACTGACAAATTCAGACCTACAGTAACTTGCATGAGGTATTGCAGTAACGCAATGACTGTCACTACCTACCACGGCCACGCCACTGTAAACATAGTGGTAATAACAAAGCTCGTTAACATGCGAAACGTAACAGTACGAACAACAAATACTTTTTTTCCCACAAAGTCATAATTCCACATCAAACGCTTTGGCTACCAGGCTAGGAACAGAGCTAACTTACCCTTCTCACACTGTATTTGTATGCGTCAAGGGGAAAAAAAACTGTTTTCAAGACAGATATTTTCAAGTGTCTACACTCCTTCGGAGAAAATTATTGTGACATATCCATGAACAAGAAAATCGCGAAGAGGTTAACAAAGAAAAGAAGCTGACAACCACTCCGAATTAGGTCTATTTTCACCGCATTCCCCTGTCTCACTCTCTCCTTTCTCTTCGCCTGTTTCTCGGTCGGCTTTGTCTATTATTTTCTCGTCCACCCCTTTTGTCCTCTGAGAGTTCGGTATGTCTTTCTCTAGAAACAATGTATCTTCCTAAAGTAAGTTCGTATTGTCTTATCTTCTTTTTTCCAATATTGATACAGTGCATGCATCCGTTTTGCTGTGTAGACAGACAGGTTGATGCTAGACTCCAGCCGTCGCTGACTGTTAGCGTTGTTGCGACCCAAGTTTATGTCCGCCGACATAAAACAAAAAATAATTATATAAGTTCACTGTTCCACCGGGGTGTTAAAGGGAAGGGCCCTGGAAGAGCCGGTTTCAGTGGTGCACGGGGCAAAGGGAAAACACGAACCTTCGGGAACACGACTACAGTCGGATACGTTCGTTTAATGACATCACCATTAAAACGGCAAGAACCTGTAGCCACACGGGGGAGACAGATCGATATAAATCATGAACTTGCTACGGGGAGTGAGAGAACTTCTCCATATTTTTAATAAGCAGCTATCTTGTCATTGTAGCCTATGTAGTAATCAAAAAGAATACTTGCAGTTTTTTGAAAGCTCTGACATCAACGCAGAAAGTGTCTTTATATAACTCAAGGGTGCTCTGCCTCTTTTTTCCTACCTGTCCCCATGGCAAATGAGTGCTAAATCTGTACAAATATGCAGGGTACTTTATATTGGAACAGAAAATGTAATATGTATCTTAATCTATGACTGCAAAGTTCAAATATAAAAATAATTGAAGTATAGGTCTTCACTCTTGGCCACATGTATGTAGCTCCCAGAATTCAACAGGCAACAATAACTGGACCACAAAAAGGCTGATAATGGTGGCACCTGTGTGTTTTTAATGGTGGGATGGTTTCACTGAATTTCAGATTAATAATGATAATAATAACAATTCCTTATGTTTATATAATCTGGGGGACGATTAGGTGGCAGGTTGTGAAAGCCAGGTTGGGAATTTGGCCAGAGGATATGTCATGAAGCAGGATTACTGAGTTAGTTGGATATCTGCACTGAGTAAAACCTAGAAAAGCTATTTTTACTTCAGTCCATGTTCCAGATTTGGGAGGATTCTGCATTTTACTCAGTGCAGTTATCCTGCTAATTCAGTGATCCTGTGCCCTGTTTCACAAAGCAGGATTACTGAGTTAGTAGGATAACTGCACTGATCATAGCCTAGAACTCTCCCAAGACTAGAACAGCATCTCCTACTGCACAATGTCCCCATCATTACACAGGGGCACTGGGGTTTTTTGAGGGATGATCACCCCCTACTGGCCCAACAACACCACTTACAGCAGCAACTTAGTTTTCCCAGGCAGTCTCTCCTCCCAGTACTGACCAAGCTCACACTTGCTTAGCTTCAGCCGTTCAGCTGGAGCAGGGTACATAGTGGTATGTTTGCTGGCATACCACTGATGGATACCTTTCAATGGAGGCTAAATTGACTTTCATGTAGAAGGATGTGTTATGTCTGATTAATCTGAAAAGAAGCAACAACGAGACTGTTGCATGGTTTGACCAGTTAAAGTGCTTGTTTTCAACATAGCAATGTTTCTCACAGTCTGGACTAAAAAAAACTTGCCACAACTGTTTGATAATTCATTGAACAATCATTAAAGCATAATTGAGATTATTATCTCTGATATTATCAATCAAAATATCTTAAAATTCTGCAACAACACCTCCAATAACAGATTTCTTCAACAACTTAAACCTAACCATTTTGTTATGCCAAATTCAGATCAGTGTTTAACTGATAGCTCACAAAACCCTGATGAAGACCTGTTCATTCCTACATGCACAATGTGTTTGTGGGGCTGTAACCAGAAATAAGTTACTTGCATTTTTTACAAAAGCACTTTCCAGCACAGTTTTTTTCACTTAGGGTCAACAGCACATGAACCCTAAATCGGGGGTAAATGACTGGCTCAATCAAAAAGCCAAATTAATAAAAAGCACAGCGGGAACATAAAAAAGCCAGCGTACATGGCGTGCTTCTCGAACTATGCCCGGGGAGCACTCATGTAGACATTATTAGGGAAGGAATGTGGCTATATACCTTATTTAATATAGCTGAAGTAATTATATTGTGGATTAACTCATGAAATGTTGGAATAACCCCTGTTGTTGGAAAAGCACTATTGATTAAATTCTTTCACATTTTAAGGTTGCATAGGAACATGTGCAATAATTTAAAATTATTTCAGTCCTTTATGTGTATTTACACTCAACATGGTGTTTTTCCTTTTATGACTCTTGCCTGGCATTAGTAGTGTGTTCATCTGTGGTTAGTCCAGATTTAATTTAACAGAATTTACATGTGAATCCTGTGTTAAAGACCCAGAATGTAGTTTAGCACTAATGTCTTGGTCATTGATATTGTTTTATTGTCTTCTTGGTTCCCTGTGCGTAAAGTCAGTGTAAAGCAATATCTGCCCCTTATATCATATCACATCCCATAGAGTGAATAATACCAATCTACCAATCTGCATGCCATTTTGTCCATGATGAATGTGACATATTTTAGTGCATTCAATTGAAGCTGCTTGTGGCAAAGACTTACCGTAGCCATTTGTCAACACTTTTGTCAAAATCTCTCATGAATTCAAAGCTCTCGCCACACTCTTCTCTGGGCCTGTATTCTCTACTAGCCTGTTTCTTCTTGCCCTAACCCTAACCCTAACTGTGTGATTTTTTAAAAATTGTGGTCATTGTAAAGAATATGAAAACAAGTTATTACACTTCAATTGCATTCCACCAATGAACAGAAGTATTTTTATTATGAGACCAAGGGCAAGGGCAAGACCAATTGGCCATAGAACTAACAACACAGACAGGGTAATCCACTGATTAAAGAAGCACAATCCTGTGCAATAACTCCAGAAACACAGAATAAATTATTCTTCACTGTAGTAGGTGGTTCGGAGGTTTGCCATGCAGATATGTACCCCAGAAACAGAAAAATATTTAACCTATTCAATGAAAGTGTTCAAAATGCACAAGGTAAGCCTTTTACAGTGCAATGATGACCAGCTTAGCAAATACACTTTCTTTTACCATATGCATTTATATATAATAACTCGAGATGTTAAAAAGCGAACAATTAATGAATATTCGCTGTAGCCAATAATAGGGTATAGCTATGAAAAAAGTACCACGTATTGTATGATATATTTTTCAGTTTATACAATGTTATATACTGTGTAAAGGGTGCACCTACTGTTACCCTGCCTTTACATTACAGCATATGCTTTCATTTTAATTCAAACTAGGCTCTTGTGTGCTTTTTGACCACTACTGTACTACCCAAGTTGATACATGATGACAATTTTCTTGTTATTTTGTTCCATTTCAGAAGCCTTTGCAGAGATATATTCATTCAGATTATCCCCAGTTGCAGTTTCATATATATATACACATATCTATAGTTTCTTAGGGTTGAGCAACTGATCTCAGATGAAATTGCATCTTTCCTAATTCTGTGGGGATATTACAGTCCTGGGACCGCAGATTGCTCCACAGAGAGAGAATATCATTGAAACACGCAAATTCACATGCTCTCTCTCTCTCTCTCTCTCTCTCTCTCTCTCTCTCTCCCTCTCTCTCTCTCTCACATACACACACACTGTTTAAGATGATTGGTCATGCTGGATTTGTCTTTGTGTCCCCTTGTGTTCTGTTTGCTCTTCTTGACAGAAATGTAACCCACAGGAAGGCTCTTGCATTCTTGTACTCTGATACTATCTTGTATTCTCTGTCCCATGCTGTTTCGAAATCTTACCCGTCCCATACAGTTTGACCCAGCTCTCTTTCCTCAGAAAACATCCGTGTCATTGTGTCTGTTTGTAACGGCTTATGTTTGAGAGAGAGAGAGAGAGAGAGAGAGAGAGAGAGAGAGAGAGAGATAAACCAGAAATTTTACTTCCACATTATGTATGATTATGCTAAACTTTCTGTGGTTATTGAAGTTAAGGAGGTCTTATAAAGATAAGCAGAGACCTCTCTCCCTTTTATTGTTATGACCTATTGCATAAAGAAGGAATAATGCAATAGATGGACTATGATTTCTTAATAAATGGCTCAGTGATAGTTATGCTCTTCACGTACGCCTTCACATGATTTCAAAACTATAGAGATCTGCCACATAAAAAATTGTCATTCTGAATCTTCTTTTCTACTGTACACACACTCAGCTCAAGTGTATGCACGTGTGCAAATAGTAGTAGGTCTAAAAAGGTCTAACTTTATTTACCATTGCATAAAAACTTATTTTCAACATGTATGTAATTTATTTTTGAATACATTGAAATGTGTTTTTTGAATGTAAATACAATAAAAGATGCCTCCACTTTTTAATTATGTGTTTTGTACAAAATTATTTATTCAGAATTTTTTTAAAATAAGGATTTTCACAAAGTTTAAAAAAAAAAACATTGAAAGGAGATGGAAAGAATAAATAGAAATTACATTTTTATAGAGATTTGATAGACAGGCTGTAGACTCAGAAACTCTTGTGGTCTAATGTAATCTGTAGAATCACGCACATTCACATTTTATAATTTTTTCTTTGTCAGCAGATGAACAACAGTAGTAAAGATTGTGATCAGCTGCAGCTAACTGTACCCTTTTCATAATATGTAGCTGAGTCTATTGTGGATAATAAGCACCATATTTACAACATCATGTTTACCTTCTCAAGACACCTCAATGCTGCATAATGTTTTTATTTTATTTAATTGCATGCAGTTGCGTTGTTTCTGGTTTACTCATTGTGGTCGGAAACTATCATGGCACAATTGCAACACCCATTGATCTATCATGTCCTGTTTTCATTGTCGGTATGATGAAATCTGCAACTCTTCACAAGAAGCCTGGTAAACTGCAAAGAAAATGAAAAACCTTTTCTACTTTTACACTCAGAACAGCCACTGACACCTCTTTCAAAAGTCAAACGCTCCCAAATTTGAAATTAATTTTTGTCCTTTCTTTCTCATCCTCCATCTCCTTCAACAACCCTCCTCCCTAGCAACTTTGTCATCCCTTTGTCGAGGATGGCGCTGTGATAGGATGAGCTTCAGAGTGTCCAGTTCCTGTGTGAGTTGCCCAATCAGCTTCTGTAGCCTGTGGTTCTCCTCCTGCAGCTGCATCGCCCTCTGATGGGTGACTTGTATGCGGCGTTTGGCTTTGTCTCGACTCTTCCTCACTGCCATGTTGTTCCTCTCGCGGCGCAGGCGGTACTCTATGCTGTCTTTGCTCACATTCTTCTTCTGCACAGGCTGTCTCAGGAGAGCAGGAGGGGGAGGAGGGAGGAAGGAGCTGAACTCCTGTGTGTGTGTGTGTGTGTGTGCGCATAGGTGAAAGACCAAAGACCAAAAATAGGGCAGGGAGGAAGATATGGATAGCAATAAAAAGAAAACACAAGGAACAAAGCTGATCATTATTCTCTAAGAGCACAAGCTAAAGTACAAGGTAAATGCAGTGAAAAGCAAATCACACTTTTTCAAACAAGTAAAGACCAAACAGACAGACATAAATGCACATTCCCTCACCTGGTGTAACATATGATTCTGTTGCCCATGTCTCCCTGTGGTGGGAGTAGTTATACAAGGGGAATAGGGTAGGTATCCCATGATCTGATCTGCCATTCTGTCAGTCCCAGACCTCACAGATCCTTGGATGCCCATTGGGTGGCTGTACACTGCCCCACTAGTCCGTGGCATTTGACTAGCTGACGGGTTGAGTACTGGGGTACAAGAGTCAGGGTTCAAAGCCAAGGTGGTAACCGGGAGAGAAGGATGATCGAGGGAGGGGTACAGGAGAGGGGGAAGAGGACTGCACTCTTGAATAACAGAAGGCTGAGATTCAGACATCTGTTGGAGATTCAGATAGATTAGGTGTAAGTCTTTAGCCAATAATATTTAACAAAATATTGCCATAAATTTCCGTTTTTGCATCACATTGTTATTTTTTTTAAATTAAATATCTTTTTGACTTTGACTTTTTACTGAACATTTGTAAGTAATTTACAAAGTATTTCATGACAACAACCTTGTAACAAAATATTTGCACATTTGATAATGTACTGTTTATAGTGTAGGGCAGTGGTAACCAACCCTGTTCCTGGAGATCTGCCATCCTGTAGGTTTTCATTCTAATCCTAACCAAGGACACCTTATTCAATAGCAAGATATCTTGTTGAGCTGCTAATTAGTAGAGCCAGGTGTGCCAAATTAGGGTTGAAATGAAAACCTACAGGATGGTAGATCTCCAGGAACAGGGATGGTTACCACTGGTGTAGGGAAATTTTCTATGAACAACTGTATTTTGATCAACTTACACTCAGATGACATTGTTTGACATTTTAAAAAAACTGTGAGCTCTATTACACACATTTCATTATCAATGCTTCTTTAAATTCATAAAAATGGTACTTTCATATATTATTCTACTTCAGCTGCTCTAATTTGTTTATATTAATATTATTAATATGTAAGCAATAGGAAACTGTCTGTTACTGAACTCATCAGAGCTAAGAAAAAGAGTGAATCTTGAATAATTTGGTTTCTGTGAAAAAACAACTAAAAAACGTTAAATTTTTCATTTGAAAGTTGGTGTTTTTTGAGAAAAAAAAGATTTAAAAATTAAATCACAGAATAAGGACAAACTTACCCCTTCTGCAATGTCTCTTGTCTGTCTTTTCCTGTCTTTTTTGTGTCTCTGTATCTCTGTGTCTCTCTCTGACTGTCCTTTAAATTCAGTTATTTGGTAGGCAGCGGTCCATCACACCATTTTACTTCCTCAAATGCAACATGCTCTGCCCCCCCCACCCCCCTCTCTCTCTCTCTCTCTCTCTCTCTCTCTCTCTCTCTTTGCTACAGTGGGTTACAATTAGCAGATATTTTCACTTTCGCATGTCAACAGCACTCTGAGCACAGATGGTAATAGGGTATGTGAGATGTGAGAATGTGGTGCACCTGTGTCTGTCTATTTACATATGACACATATTTTGTCCATGTAACCTTTTGCCCCAATGGAGGAAAAACATAGAATTTCTGCATTTGTGCTAAATATTTCCAGTGTTCTCCAAGAAAATAATGGATTGTCCAAATTGAAAATGTGGTCCATGTGGCATGGGATGCTCTAGCAGGGCTGTGCAGAGAACTTTTGTACGGCAGGTGCTAAAAGTTTGAAACTAGAAAGACTGTTTTATGGCATGCAATTATTGCACAGAATATATTTTACCAGAATAAATTAATGAAAATGAATTAAAGACAGCAACAATAATAAAAAAATAAGAATTTTTTAAAAATTCTAATTAAAGGTGCACATTGGGCACTTGGGGCAACCTGCTCGGCATGTGTCTGTGCAGTAGTCTACAGTACAGTACATTCCACTGACAAAATCGCTATTTTATAAAATATTCCATATATTTATAACAACATTTTACATATTTAGGGACTGTTCAAATGAATCCACTCAAATCTGTCGTATGTATTTAATTAGAAATATGTCATTTAATTAGAAATGGAATGTGTCAACCTTGCTGTAGGATAAAATAAGAATATGCATTGTACTATTAGTAGGCTATTTACAGGGTAATAACTGCGCACGATGGTAGCATGAAAAATATTAAGAACTTAAGTTATACCGAAACTGTTACCAGAAAGGTTCATTGTCTCTTTATCAATTATTCCGTTTCAAACAAATGATCCTGATAAAGCTACCACCCAAACCGTATCTAAAATTGTATTTTTCATTTTTAGAAACGGGCCGGGTCGAGATTCGCGAGGTTTGTCCATATTCAGTTGCCTTACTATTCTACGTTTCCGTCTGTGTTCAAAATGGCGGCGGCCGAGGTAGACGGCGTGAGTACTTGTGATGCTTATTTATTTTTTATTTATCGGTAATTTGCTTTACTAATTCACATACACGGCAATGTTGGGCACTGAGAACTTACTTGCACTATGCTTACTGCGAAGTAAAAAAGAATTGGAGGATACTTTTCAGGTTTATTGCTTCAATCAGAAAGCTATCTTGCACGTAGTTGTTTCCTTGGGCTTTTAAAGATCGTGTTGACTTGTAGAATATCTATGGACATGACCTTTCTTTCTAGTTCTTTTTCCACGTGTGAATAAGTGAAAGCTTTCTGTAATCACATACGTTATATACATTTCTCCAGGACCTTGTGGACTGCGATTTACCCAGAGCTACACAACTACTGAACAGTCTCACAGAGCAGGTTTGTGTTTATTATTAGTATCAAAGCGAAGCAGAAATCGTTATCTGTGTGCATTCTAGTATGATTGTTTGTACTGTTTCACTCAAGGTTGCGTCAGTGACGAGCCATGTACAAGGTTTGATAAAGAGAGTTGAAGATGGATCATACCACACCTGCAAGGTAAGCAGATGGGGGGTTAAATGGAAAGAAATTTTATAATGCTCAGTGCTTATGTTATTTAGGCTTGTTCTGTGCCATATCTAGTAGTATTCAATCAATCAGTGTATGGATGTGTTGGTTGTAGTGACTAAATATATATGGTAATATAGTTGATATCTGATGATATACATATCTGGTGATGTACAATGCTGTTATATCTTTAAGCAGGGCGGTCTGCTTTAATTGTGAAACTCAGTGAATCCCTGGGTAATAGAATATTTAAGATGTAAATCTGTATTGTTTTGATCTGGATAAGACCATCCATTAATCAAGAAAGCTCAGACTTAATTAAATTCTCTGGTTAATTAGTTATTACATAAATACATTTTAAAAATTAGTTTATCTCTGTTCCCTTTTCTCATAGGGTCTGTCATTTCTGGACCTACGCTATCAGTTGCTGCTGTTTTACATTCAAGACATCACACACCTGATCAGCATCAAGTCAGAGGGCAGGAGCTTGAAAGAAAATGGTGCCCTCTACAGGCTGGTCACTGTCAGAACAGTAAGATACCTTTTTACTGGTCTCTCTCACACTGCAGGCCAGTCATAAGCTGACTTGCTGTTCAGTGTGGGACATATCATCTGGTAACTTCTCCCCTGCACATATATGACATCAGATTTTAATCGCGAACCCTCTTCTCTCCTGATCCTTTCCTAGTCTAGAATTGTGGCCTGTGTATGCAAATGTCTTGCTTTAACACACTTCATTATCTCAGATCCTGGAGAAGATGCGTCCTCTGGATCAGAAGTTGAGGTACCAGATTGACAAGCTGGTACGCACAGCACTGACTGGGAGTTTAGGTGAGATGTGCTTAAAAATGTCTTTCCACGCTTTCTAATGTTTCCAAGTGAATTCTCAGTGAAAGTATTAGATATGGTCTTGCACAATAATATGTTTTCCAAGTCAGTGGCATGTGTTGCTTTCTGTGCTTGTGAAATAACATGTTTTGTATTTTTTAGCTGAAAATGATCCACTGCAGTTCCATCCCAACCCTGATAATCTTGTCAGCAAGGTAATAGTCATTTTCTCTTGTCTTTCTTCATTATTGTCTACCTCAATTTATTTATGTCATATCGTCTTTTTTGAAAGTTAAAACTTGAAATCTGTATTGAAAATGAATGCATGCTCCAAGTTTACAGTGAGAAATAAGACTCATTTCAAAACACTATCAAATACTATACTTGCTTTCATGTTTCTATCTCTTTCATCTTTTTCAGCTCAGTGAATCCGAGGACTCAGAGGATGAAGGAGAAAATACAGCAAATGTTTCTGGGAAAAATGAATCCTCAGGTGCTACCAGAAAGTATGTACCACCTAGGATTGCACCAATGCATTATGGTAAGTAAATTATCATTCCTGGTTTAACTTAATTTCTGTTTTTCCTTTATTAATTGTGTACATCTGTTCAGAGCTCTTCGTGGAACCACAGGTTTAAATACAAAGAATCAAGATTGAAAGAAATGTGAACAGACTTTGACCTCCCTGTCACATTCAGTCTCTCCATTGGCTGCAGGCTTTTTTTTCACACTGTGGAGTGTGAAAACAGGCAGATTGGAATGCTGGACATTATTATGATGAGAGGTTACAGCCGGCCACAGTAAACGGGCATGAGGAAAAGCATGGTGAGGAATTCACTCACGGACGGACTGGTTTCCCTCTCCCCGTCTGTAGAGGGAGACATGACTGAGGCGGACCGGCAGAAGGACAGGGCAGACAAGCTGAGACGTGCCGCGCTGCGCAGCTCTCTGATCCAGGAGCTCCGGCAGCAGTACAGCGACGCGCCCGAGGAGATCCGAGACCGGAGGGACTTCCAGACGGAGCGCGAGAGTCGCGAGGAGCTGCACAGGTCAGAGAGTCTTACTCCTGCGCTGCTGAACGTGTGTCCTAGTTCCTTCACCATGGCATAGTACCTTACGTTCATACACTAGTAAAAACATGTCCTGTAAATATGATGATCTTGACTCTGGATGTTATAGAGGTCTATATTTATTAGTTTTAAAGCTGAAAAAATTCACATTTCCAACTAGGTTTTAGTTGTAGAATGGGATATTGTAAAAGGTCTTGATGGGTTGTTGGTTAGCTCACTTGATAAAAGCGCCACTTGCGGAGCATGAGCGAGCACCGTGGTCTTGGATGAAATCCAACCTGTGCCAGTGCAGAATGTGGCCAGCAGCCCCATAGGAGCGGCACGTAATTGGTTTCGCGTCGCTCAGCGATATGGGAGGAATACAGTCGGTAAGGGTATATAGCATTGTTCATTGCTCGAGTGCCTGCGATGTGAAAAGAAGCAGTTGGCTGGCAGGCGCGTGTTTCAGATTGCCTTCACTCTCCCGAGCTGGCAGCAGGGCCCATGTATGAGCATACATCTTGATACTGTTTTGATTTCATAAATGCTCCTGCCTTTTGCTGTCTATACCCATGTTTTTTGTGTACGCAGTTTTGTGTACTGCTGTTATCATGAACATTTTAAATAAAGTGCAGAGTTAACCACATTATAAAATGACCAGCATGTCCTCCCCTCCCCAGGAAGGAATATGAGGAGTCCATGATGGTGCGTCTGGCCGTGCCTCGCCGAGAGAAAAGTAAGCGGAAGCGAGGCATGCTGGGAATGTCATCTCAGTTGAGCAGCATCACACGATTTGGTGACATCACAGCCCTGACTGGAGGAGAAGGACAGGTAAGCACAGAACTCTCTGCAGAATGATATCTGCATATCTACAGCTGGGTCACATGGGTGTAGTGCCCAACAATTAACAAAAGCCTTGGCAAAGGTCACTCCCTCTAAATGTCAGAATGTATCGGATTGAACTGAATTACAATGGAGTTGTCTGTTTATTAGCGTAAAAACACACTACCATCTGTTTTACATGGTTGTCTTCCCTCAGGATGTTGATAACCCTCAGCCTAAGAAAAAGAAGAAGAAACTAATGAAGAAGAAAACAAAAAAGAGAGGTTAGATCATGACCGTCAGTCTCTTCAGAGATCGAGATTGAGTATTGAAGTGGTGAAATGTAACTTGGTTGTTCTCTCCTTGCAGCTTTCAAGAAGCATCGGTAGAGGACAGAGCACAAGGGTCTTAAGATGGCAGAGGGTTGTTCCCCAAAACGACTCAATGCATCAAATCCAGTCTGTTTGCAATGTATCACACATGGCTTCCCATTAAATTTCTTTAACTTTTAAAGTCTCTCTTTCGTTTATAGTACAGTCTTTGGTCTTTGTTTATACTGAGAATTCTTCCCTCACCTATCTTAACAGCTCAAATAATGGTCCATTTTTGTTCATGTGATGCTTGAAAACACTTCTCAAATTATGGGAAATGTTCAGGATCCTGCCAGTGCTGAGTGGCTGGGAGTGTTGAATGGGGATACGTATTTGCCTATGGTGTCACTGAGGGACCAAGGAAGGACCATAGTCACTAGGGTATCTCACCCCTAATCAGTTACTTGAGACTGCAGTCTCTCACAAGTATGTGCATAAATGTTCATAGCTACAAGTTAGTTTACAGTTATTTTTGTTTATCATTAATTATGGTCAAGTAAAACAATTTAAATGTGATTAGGTACATGTGAATGCCTGTGTTAGTTTTAGAGTATTTTCAAACATTCTTGTTTTAAATTGGGAGTTTTAAATGCCAAGTAGGTGATTGACACTTCTGTTTTTTCATTTTTCGGCTTCATTAGCATTACCAGGTTTAGTGTTCTCATTTAGGTGTATACAAACCTGTGTGGATTCAGCAATTCTATGAAGTGGGTGCAGTGCACTTGGTCAGGGTTTAAATTTGGGTTCCTGCACTGAATGGCAATGCAGCCTATCATCATGTTTAATTCCCAGTACTTCAAAATATTTTTTCTTTATGGAAAATCTTGATCAGAAGTGGTTCTATAAAGGCATTAGTTCAAGTCCAAACAAAAGTACCTATTAAGTCCACGTAACATATAAGCCCACTTCCAACTTTTGAGTTTAAAAAAATAAATATAAAATCATAATTTTGTGCTGTCTGTTTCTTCCAATGAAGCTGCTTGATACATTCATGCCAGTTTTTCGTGTGAGCAAGTCAGGGCTTGGCCAATATTGATTTAGGTACGCACATGTGCCCGATGTTCCTGTTGACCACAGAAATTGCAGAAAGCTTGGTGATTTTGCTATCCTCAGAAGTTAGTGTTTTTCAGATATATCTCCTGATTCTGAATGTTTGGAATAAGGCATGATGGAATGTTAAATATTGCTTATTTTGAAATCAAAATATGAGTTTTAGCTAGCAGTGAACAGACCACATGGTTCTGTTAGTACAATAGCTGCATAGTCTGGTTCATTTCAGTGGCATAAAGCATGAAGAGTATGCATGCTTACATTTTTGTATATAGTCTATATTAAACTTTTGTTGGCCAATAAATGTGTGTTCATATGTATTATTATACATTTACATTTTTGTCTGGTGGGCTTAAAGGGGACACGAGTGGATTTAAATGAGTATACTCAGCATGCTCAGTTCTTACCTTTCATGTGTTGTTAGTTCACAATATATATTTGCCCCGTCGTCGTTTTTTTAATGTTCTATTTGCAGAATATGATACTCTGCCTTTTATCCTTAAAACACTAATGTTCCCCATCAGCCCTGCTGCTATCCATTAAGGCTGCTTGACTGTTTCAATGAGGATTTCCTCCCTTTTGACCTTTGAACCCATCTCCTCAAAGTTGATGAATTTAGTTACCTAATTAAGATAATCAATACCCATATTTAAATATAAGTCATAGCATAAAAGTATATCATAAGTATATCGAATATAACAGGTTTGCAATATTTTTTAAAATATATTTATTGACTGATAAATGATCAAGTGGGCTTATTTGGAACACACATGTCATACATTGTCCACCCTTTATACCAGACTTTAAAACAAATTTTCTTCTCTATCTTGTCAAATTAAAAAGCGGTATACATGAATGAATGAAACTTCAAATGAGAGATTATTCTTTTATTTTTTCTACCTTTTTTATAAAAAAAGTGGCTATATTTAAAAATAGTGTACTAACAGATTTCTGTGGACTTTAAAAGGACTGTTATCCCTATATCATGAGTGAATTAGTCAGTACTTGCAGTGATGGGAAAGTCATCCCAGTAGGAGTGTGGTGTGCTTAAACCACTCAAGTTATTACTGCAATAGTTTGTGCTAATAACATGCCAGGCAATGCTTTTCTACTCAGTGCTAGGAAAATAATTACTTACAGATATAAATGCATTTGAGAAATGAGTGCACTTACCAATCAACCAACTAGCTCATTTCCATTAACTTGCAGGAGCACCCAAGTGCGCAGTCACAATGTTTTTTAATTTCCTTTTCAGTTTTCCTGTTCCATGAGAATTCTGTTGATTACAGTTCATTACTACCATCTTAAAATGATTTTACCCTTTAAGAGTATCTGAAAATTAATTTGAAAACCCAATTCTGTACACATAACACATTTCATGTTATGTACTTTACCTACAATAGGAGTGGCAATATGTTCTATATTGTAGTTATATTTCATTAATATGGTTTTAAGGATCTTAAAAGTATGTTAGATCAGGCATTTCAAATGCTATTAGCGTTGTTCATGTGTGCAACCCTGAATTTGCCAATAATATGATTTGATTTTCTCATTTAATTAATCACATGATTTTTCTTTCACTCCTAGGGTTTTAGTGTATAGTGTGGCAGAGGCTATAGTGACCCATCCATCTTTCAGTAACATTCAGTTTTCTGCAGTCAGTTTTCTAAATTTACTAGATTGCACAACCAGGCACATTTCTAATCAACCTTTGTTTTCTAAGGTGCTTGTAAGAAAAAGGGTGAACACCACTAGACACACGCCGAGATAATTTTTACACAAGGTCTTTTTTATTTTATTTTTTTTCTAAGTACAGATTCTTTTCATGGGTTAAAAATAAAAATAAAATTAAAAAAGCAAAACATCTTTTTTTTTTTTTTCAAACCCTCTCCCTCCCTCCCTGCCCCAAAAGCACAAACCCACTCCACGTCCTCCCGTCCCGTCCCCCCTAAATAAAAGCCCTGTCCCCTCGGTTTTAAATAATTGATGCCTTTACCCCCCCTGTGAGTCCTCGCAGTGCAGTGGCTGCACTATACTCTGAGAAGATGGGGGCCAGGGCTCTGGAACCCCCCCTCTCTGTACCTGCCATCCTCTCTCTCTTAATTAAAACAGCGGCTGCTATCTTCGCTCTCTCTATATAAATATCGGTGTGGGGCTGTGTTTGCTGTGTGCGGGCCTCGTGTGTGTGTGCGCACGCGCGTGTGTGTCTGTGTGTCTGTGTGTGTGTGCGTGCGGGCATGTGTGTGTTGCTCAGCGCTTGTTGTTATAGTAAATCCCCCCCGCGGTGGGTCTGTGGTCCCCCTGACCCCCTCCCCCACCGCCCCACACAGACAGGATGGGGTGAGTGTGCATAGCGGGTGCGGAGAGAGAGAGGGACGCTGCCGAGACAGTGGGGGGCGCCGCGGCCACAGGAGGAGGGGTAGTCAGCCTCCACTGGTCCTGAAACCTGAAACGACAAGAAGTGGTCTAATATACAGAGAAAGAGGGAGGGAGCGAGAGAAAGAGAGATGGAGAGAGGGAACACAGAAAGAGGAAACAGAAAAGCGGCACAGAAAAATGAGCGGTGGAGGTGGTTTAAAAAAAAAAGAGAAAAGGTTGGAAGGGAGCGTGACCTGATCAAAACAAAACAAAACAAAAAGCAGACCTCTGGCCATGCATTCTACAATCATGAATGTTAGGAGTACTAAGGGGAGTACATCAGAGCTCTTTCCCAAAAATAAAAACAAAAACCCTGAGACCCCACCTAAAACGTGTAACCCACAGAACAAGCAAATGGTCCAGTCCTCCTCAGACCGTCCCAGGCTTAGAAGATCCTGGACACAGCTAAGGAAGGGGACCGGGGGAGTGGGGGGATGGATGAACAAAAGTCATGAGTAAAGGGAGGCAGGGGGATAAATTCAGACATCAGAAAAAAAGGGTGATACAAGACACTCCCAGTACCGACAACTTAAAACTATTTAACTTCCATACAAACGATAGCAATACTTTTTCCTGTCGTTGCTGTGTGTGTGTGTGTGTGTGTGCACGGACAGTGCACGTCTCACAGCCAGACGAGGACACACATCTGCAGCCTGACATTACATCGTCTTCTCAGAGATCCGCCAAAATCTCCGCCATGGCCGCCAATACCTTACCAGAGTGACCGCACCACCTCCGCACACGCACGCAACACACAATCGCACACTGCGGCCAGTCTGTCTGTCTGTTTCTCGCTCCAGCAGAAGTTTTTTTTTTTTTCTTTTCTTTTTTTTGTCTTTTTTTTTTTTTTCTTCTGGTTGTTCTTCCATTTTGGGGGCATTTTTCTTTTTTTTTTGTTGGGGGGAGGGAGGTGGAGTTTAAAGAGGGGTTGAAAGTAAGGGGGTTGGGGGGTTATTAGTAAGGGGAATACCACGATGTCGATCGCCCTCGGCCCCTGGAAAAGAGAGAGAGAAAAAGAGGGTGAGTTTTTTTTGGTCGACTAAGAAAGACGGACACTGATTTAGGACGGTATGTGTGTCGGGGCAAAGGGGCATTGAGGTCATAAATGCCAAATAAATATATAGTGTAACAATAGATTTCATAATGTTGTTGGTATACAAATATTTTAGTATATGAGACTGTATACCATCTGAATGTTATCAATATTGAAAACGAAGTTGACAAATTAAGATATGTGACAATTTCAGGTGATTAATGATTAAAGTTTTGATTGTGATGTTTAATCAAATCTGATCAGATTCAATTTGCAATCAAATGCGAGTGCCTTTGGCACATATAGTGATAGGGAAGTATGGGGAGAGTGAAAGTTCTCTCTCTCCCTCTTTCTCTCTCTCTCTCGTTCTGTGAGGGCAGCTCCTGAGGTTACTGTAGGGAGAGATCCTGAGGACACCCCAGCACCCCAGCCAGCCCCACAAATGCCTCCATCAGCCGCAGCTGCCCGCAGCGTGCTGGCAGGACTCACCGCAGCACCGCGTAACCGCAACCGCAAAAAACCCGCAGCGCGCGCCCAACTGCCGACGGGCTCTGCCCAACGCAGACACCAAACCCAGAGAGCCCTCGCCAAACCTAGGGACCGCCTAAACGCACCACACACACACACACACACACGTGCTGGTCACATTCGCTGCCCCAGAGAGCCCTCGCAAAACCTAGAGACCGCCTAAACGCACCACACACACACACACACACACGCGAACACATTCGCCGCCCGCTCGCAAGGCAAACGCTCGCCACACACGGTACAACCAAAGCCAAGAGCGCACTCCTCACACGCGACCACCAGGTGCAGACCGCTGCTTCAGAGCAAGGAGATCGCGTCCTCAGTCTCTCTCACTCACGCACACACACACACACACTTCAGTCAGCACCATGGCCGTGTGCACACACCCAAACTCACGATCACAGGTCACACTCAAATGACACAAACCAGTGGCTAGAGTGGCGAGAGATTCAATATCAGGCTGCAGGAATGAACCCTCTTTTCTGGGGGAGAAAGCTGTCCACGTGGCCCAATGAGAGCGTGCGTTTGTCTGGTGTGCCCGCACACTTAACTAGCACCTCTCAGTGCGTGTTTGAACGTTTACATCTTTTAAAAAAAAACCAAAGATTTCATGTGAATGGTACAACAAAAATATACAGAATTACTAATGGAATACTCAGAGCGCATAACTTCCTCACGCATTTAGAAAATGCTTCCAAACTTTGTTCAATATGCAGCCTGTTCAATGTCCAAGCATTGAACAGGCTGCCAGGTAAGGAGTTTATCGGATCTAATCGTTCAAATAATTATATATGGATATAATGCTGAGAAGCACAATATGAAATGTATTGTACAAAAACTGATTAGAAAGTCAATGACATCAATACAAATTGATCAATAAAGTACCCACAATTGACTTTGCACCATATCTTCACTTTGTATATCCTCCAAGTTCTATCTGCATGTTTAAGTCAATCAGCAATTTGCTCATCTGATCTGGATGAGCTCATCTGAATTTGCCTGTCCTGTTTGCTTAACTCTGAAAAATGTTTGCTTTGATCAGCCAATCAAATTAACCTAAATAATATCTATAGATACTGGCTATTCCACTTGTAATGTTTTTTTGTTGTTCCACAGTAAAATCTGAATTGGTTCATAAAAATCCACACCTGTAGACTTAAGTATATTTCAATAATATATCAAAGCACAGGAATTTACATTAGCGGGCAACAGTTATCCGTAGATGGCAGCGGACGGTGCGGTGTTGTCTTCTACGGGCCTACAAGGCGTTCTGCAGCTCACTTATCTTTCTCAGTCAGTACAAAAGAAAGATGGCCACTCAGCTCCAATATGGACATCGCCACAGCTGTCCGTTTGAGAGCGGGACGGGTACCTCCTCCCCTCACCTCATACTGACAGACACTGCTGGACAGACTCTCCAGGGAGACACCCCAGACTCCCACTGCACAGCACTTTGATCCACCTCAGGTTTTGCATACATAGGGGGCGGGCTTTTGTACAGATTGAAAATACATAACACAGATACCCTTTAAATGTCACCGGCAAAATAAAAGGAAAAAATAAAAAATAAATCCACTCCCTAGCAAATACCAGCCAAAATTTTTACCTGCAGAAGCAGCCACCAGTCAATTTCAGCCATAACAAAACTGAGTATTGGACATCAAACTTTGTAATAAAGTAATGCACATCGTAAGACATTTTCATGTCTAGAATCTCAAGATAATCTCAAAACTCACCAACTGTGGGTCATTGTTAAACCAACAACATGATATCAAAACCGAACAGAACTCTTAAGAAGCACATACAAAGTGCCAACTAAGGCAAGAGGAGAACTTTCTGGAACACTCTTCCACACAGTACCCATTTGTAGCAGAGTCCTCCAAAGACCTCACAGAAACCCAAGATCTGTTCGCCATGGAACTCTCATTCCAAATGCAAATGTAAACAATAAAACCCAGCAAGCCCAGGAAGAGCACGACGTAACGCACGTGTGCAGAGGAACGGCCAAGGCCTCGGGCCGCCGCCCTTAAAACGTGCGCTCGTTCGTTACCGCGGCCGCCGGGCGGAGGAAAAAACCCGGCGGTCGCCGACCGAGGACGCGTTCCGCTCCAACTCGTACAAAGAGCCCGCAACTCATGCATGTAAAACCGGCGTGGATCACACTGCTGTGCACTGAGAGTCTGGCCGCCTCTCCTGAAAACATTGCAGCTGCACCGCACTCCTGACTGCGCTCGCTGACTGCGCTCGCTGACCCCTGCAGCGCCCGATATCCAGCGCTAGCCGCTAGCCGCTTCCCTCTTCCCCGGGGCTGCTTCTCAAGGACACAGTAAATGCCTTTCCCTGGCCACTCGGTCGCGCACCTCATTCTAAAACAGCGGCACACAAGTCAATTAAGCACATCTCTATCTGCGATGCATTCTACATGCCAACTACAATGCATAGCAGCTACATTCTAGAAATAATTACTGCAGTTTCCCCTCTCCCACCTCTCCCTTAGTGGTTTAAAAAAAATAAGGCAAAGAATTTGACACACTTAGTTCTGCTGTTGACTAATTAAACCTGCCAGTCTCTCGTCGCTCTCCCTCTCTCTCTCTCTCTCCCCCTCTTTCTCGCTCTCTCCATCTTGGCTCCCCGCAGTCTTCCTCCACCTCGCGCCCTCCGCGGCCCGCTCGCCGCCTGGCCCTAGCGCTACCCCTCTGTGCTTCATCCCTGGCTCTTTCGGAGGCGTGCCCGGTAGCCTGGGCCTCGGCGTGCGCCTCACCTGAAGGCCCGTCCTCTGCCTCTGGGCGGCGTGTATCCGCTGTAGTACCGCGCCCGGGACGAGGCGAAGTTCCCTCCCCGTGAGCGGAAGCGCGCCCGGGGGAACCCGCGGTCTGTGGTGCTGATGCCCGGCCTGTTCGTCCTCTTGGCGCCCACCTGGTGGGGGGGGGGGAAACCCTTGTTAGTCACGGCACGCTGCCACTGACAGACAAAGCTTAAGCAGAGCGCTAGCCACGAAAGGCATTTGGTATGCGTCGCCCCGGTAACAAGCCACGCCCCTAGCCTTTTACCTATGACCTCCTCCTCATTTAGTCCCTTTGTTCTGCACTCCCCCTGGGGAGGGGGGAGGGTAATTTGACACCCTCCCCTTGCCTGCTGGTACCTCTGTGCACCCCAATCACCTTTATCTGCCTTCCTCTGAACAGGGACTCGTCCAGAGCCATGGCCGTCCGCACTGACTCCTTATCTGCAAATTCAATATACGCAAACCTGAAACAAAACAAAAATAAATAAAAAAAATCAGTACACTACTTTCATGTTCCATCACTTTCAACAAGGATTTTAAACACAAGTTCATGCTAAAAACAGCCCACACTTATATAACCCATCACATCAAAACTGGACACAGTGTGCATTACAACGCAAGTTACGGTCATTATTTAGTGTGGATGTGTTGTAGATGTGTGTTGACAGGGAAAATGGCATTCCAGTCCTCAGTATTCTGGCTTTTATTTCCCTTGGTCTTTATTATATCATTCCAAGACAATTAAGATAGTGGAGAGGTCTGCATCTCGCATCTATAACTTAAAAGATAGTAATATTCTAAAAAAGGAACAAAATTATTAGCTGCTTTGCATCAATACCTTCACCCTTGTAGCCTTTGTGACAAAATGAAATTTGTCTATGACGACAAAATATCAATGATTACCAAGTTTCTAAAATGAATCCTTTCAGAAAAAGACTACTCGTATAGAACAGAACACTCAAGAATGTGTCCTGGAACTGAATAAAATTCAATAAGACCTTTAATTTTAGAGACAACCTCACTTGTTCCTCCTTCAAATAGAATACACTGATTTGATAAGCTGGGAACAGTTCAAACTTACAATGCGCACTACAGGCAACCTATTAGGATACAGACATCCCACTTCCCCTTAAGGCACCCCTTAGAGCCATTTGCAATGCACATTTACATGCAACAGTGTACTGGTTAATGATCAGCCCCGCTTAATGCATTTATACAGCACAAATGTGAATATTACAAGAAGGCCTAAATATAAACTTGAACTAGGCATTATGTGCAGAACTATGACTGCCAGCCTCTGTGGAGCAGGACTACACTGGGCAAGTACATCAAATGCAATGGAAAGAATGCTAAATTATTCACGGTCTCACTTTCAGAAGAGGGCCACGTGTTGAATGTTGAAACACAACGTTAAGTGGCAGACACCTTGAGTAAGAACGTGCCGAAGCAGAGCTCCCTTACTAAAACTGTACTAAGACCAATTAACTTCCCTCTGCACAGCAACACAGGGAACACCTTTAGGTCAGTATGTTGCAAAAACACTCACAAGTGAGTGAAACAGAAAAATGGGGATTTCTTAACGGTAAGCTTATCAGAAATGTTTAATTATTATTCAAGTATTAACTTACTAAATTGCTGACAGATACTAGATTGCACTTGCTTCATTATGAGCTTGGAATAGCTTGGGAGTGCCTCTATACTGCATGGAATCAGAATACTGACACTTAAAGGCTAGTGAAGAACAGTATTCATATATACGATAATGGTGGCCCAGAACTCGGGTCAGAATAGGAACAGACGCCAAAGGCAATTGTGCCATGACCACGGGTATCTGTGCAGTGCAGGAGTTCTATGTGATCCAGCCTCTGGCACTGCAGAGCTTGGGTGGCGGGGGGCGGCGGTGCTGCAGGAACGCAAGGGGGCAGGTGCGTACCCTTTGGGATGCCCAGTGAACTTGTCACACAGGATGGTGACTCTGTTGACGGAGCCGCAGCCGTGGAAATGAGCCTCCAGCTCCTCCGCCGTCGCACCGTAATCCACCTGAGGGAAAGACGCCAGCAACGCGCTCACACACACGCCGCAGACACACAACCTGGCTGCGGAAAACGCCAGAAATAACAGACCGGGGTTCCCTCGCCCGGATTATCATGCAGATTAAAATGTAGGCTGCTATGATCTACACGACACAAAATAAGTCCATTCATTTGAAGGTATTTAACAAAAATCAGTCTCAACTCACATTTCCTACGTAAATTGACCTCCCGTCGGCCTCCATCTTCTCCTCAATGGACATGATGACAGGACCTGCTAAAGACAGTCACAGTAAGTACAGACTCAACACTCAAATCCATCAACAACTTGCTTATCAAGAGAAGAGTGCGAGAGTCACTGGATCCTGTCTCTCCCTTTCTGAGGTGAACTCCCCCCACAAACAAAGCCCCCTTTCACCAGATATGTCAGGGTTGCCAAACCCTGTTCCTAGAGATTTACCGTCCTGTAGATGATTTTCATTTCAATCCTAATTTGGCACACCTGATTCTGCTAATTAGCACCTCAACGAGATATCCTGCTGTTGAATGAGGTATGCTTAGTTATGGTACCAGTGAAAACCAACAGATAGATCTCTAGGGACAGACTTGGCCAACCTGGCTCAATTCTTCATGATTATGCTCTATGCACGTTACTCCCAGTGTTCCAGTTTTGTTCAAATACTTTTCTACCCCCGCATCCTTCCCCCACCCTCCCTCTCTCACCAGGTGGAGGGCTCAAGTTCATCTGTTTCTCCACCTCGTTCTGTAGCTCCTTCAACTTCTCTGCTTCCTCCTCCATCTCTCGCACCCGGGCTTTAATCGCCTCCAGCTCCTGCAGGGAGAGGGATATGAGAGAGAGAGAAGCACGAACAAACCAATAAGCAGTCAATCAGAAATGGAACATTCAAGAACAGCAAACAATGCACAAGCCCATTTGAAGAACAGCTTGTCCCAGTAGTTCTCATGTTAACAGACAAAACAAATTGCTGACAGATGGGCAGATCTGAAAAACTTCTGCCGAACAAATACATCCCCTGACTAATTATTCTACTTTATATACACAAGAAATTATGTGATAACTGGATATCTCACACAATGATCGGGTCTAAAAAATACACATGATACACAGCTCTTATTCTGTTCTGGAAAAATGAACAAAATGTATTCCTTCTGAGAAACTGACATGTCTGTTGTGTATGGCATACTTCAGAAAACAAAACTGCCAACCTGTTTTAAGCTTCATGAAACGTACAAAAAAATCATCATCGCTAGGTACCAGTCTATACCGCAATATATTTATTCGCCAAACAGTTCATAAAGTAGAGCCTTGCTCGCCGCTATGCCTAAGGTCTTCTGCGTGCGTGATGGAAGCCCATTTCAGCACACACTTCATATGCTGATCCGGCTCTCCTTTCAGTACTGCATTGCAGAGCAGCGCGAGCAGCTACAGCGCTGATCTATTGGTACTTTGTAGGCTCGTGCACAGTACATAGCATTTAGATCCAGCCCAGGTCTTCGGAATTTCACAGCGGTTCATTTGATGTCAACCACATGCCCTGGGGATAACTGTAAATTTTACCGCTTCGGGAAATAAATAACAGGAGAGCAATAACAGCTATCAAGCTACCGATAAAAATCGGTACATGACTGACATACAATTGTCGCATCCTCACTGTATTTCCTTTCTCTCCCCCTTTCTGCCAATATGCGAGGGTATGACAGCCCTGCCCTAGAATTCCGCACAACCCCCCATGCGCACACCACCCCTTAATAATTCCACATGAATACCTTAGCGTCTCCACCCCTTCACCCCCACCCCAAAAAAAAAACAATCAGCTCATATGCAAATCTACCAGGTAGACAAATCTAATTCCTATAAGGTAACCAAGCACACATTGCAAGGTTAAGCCTTTCAACGGCATATTCCACAAGGCTACAATGTTACATAATTAAACAATCTGTTTTAAAAATGACATTAGTCAGAGGAGGAAAACTTCCTCCCCATCAGTCAACTGGCACCCTAACAAAATTCTATCCACTCATCTGTCTGTCAGTTAAGTTACCTGGCTGGAAACGTTCAGTTGTTCAATATCAAGATATATATCAAGCTACGTACGGACAGCTCTCTCATTCCGAATCTGTGCTTTTCCTCCCAAATGGCAATCCAGCTACGTAAACCGCAGATAAAACTGATTGCTTTCTTTACCTGTGGTGACCGCAAAGTAGCTACCTTTACCTAGATAGGCGGCAAACTATAGGCTAGATTGCAATTTATCAGAACTAGCTTACTGGATGGTGAATAGCTAGCTTCACATCGCTGCAAAAACCGCACCTAACAGGGTAGCTTTTGAGCTAAGGTTACATATTGCAATTAGCAAGAAAATTGAGAGCTAACTAGCACTCAATATTCCACGTATTATTTTCGCAAATAACGAACCAAGTTAACTGATCATCTGCAACTATTTAAGAATATATTGTGCAGCTGATTAAATGCGCGATATTTATGGAGTGAAAGGAGGCGTGTTTACCGTGAGCTCGTTCCTCCTCTGCGGTTAGACGGACTCACACTGCAGCGGCAACTAATGGCGGCCTGTCCTACCCTCGCCCCTGTCTCTTACATCTCAGTCTCACATTTTTGCGACGAAGCTTTTTCCCCCCCACTAGTCAGGCAACTCTGGCGCAGAGAAACCAGCACCGCCGATGCGCCAACATGGCCGCCAACGCCACGCATGACACCAGCCATGGCCATCTTACTTATTTGCGTGAGCCACAATGGCGGATAAGCCAACCCGGGCGAGAACTGTTGCAACGCGTGCAATTGCGTTAAATGACACTACTCATGTCCCATTTCTGGTGTTATTATAAATAGCATATAATCTGTATTCGGTTAAGAAATAGGTTTTTTTGCTGTTATGCTGCTGGTCACTCACCGGGTCCTCGATAGCGGCCTCTCCCTCTTCTAGTCCTGGTTCTTCGTCACCCACACCGGGGTCCTCCAGCTCCGGATGACCAGTGTCTGAATCCAGCAGCGATTCCTCTGCCAGTCCGTTTCCGAACTCCGCCATCTCCCGATTCCCGCTGGTCCGACGTACCTCGTGGCTAAAACACAGGCCCCGACTCTCACGGGGGGAGAGTGAGTGGGGCGAAAGAAAAAAACGGCGGAAAAACGCCGTTCGGTAGCGTAGCGAAGTTAAAATGTAAAATTAAAGGCCAGCTTCCGTAGCTTTTCCAGTTTTTCTGATGAGCTGGTCTCGTTTCGGCTTAGGTGCTTGAAAGGGGAAAGTATATATTTTATTTACATGAAGATATATACATAGAAAAAACGGAGATTCTCCTCTCTAGCGCCGTGTAGCCAGAAACAGAAATGGAAGCCGGGGGCGGGGCTTCACTACACTGCGGTCGGAAACTCGGAATCTCATTAGTCAGATGAGCATTCCAGACACACCTTAAGGAGAATTCAGACTCTTCCATTGGATCGTTGGTAGGTCATTTGTATTTTCTCACCAATTTGGCCCTGCAATTCTGACTTTGGTTCGATTGAATTTATGTCAATCACACATTTTATAATCCAACCCTCCCTCTGGTCTCATTTTTATTCTCCTCCTGTTCCCATTCAGGAACAGTGTCCACTTCATCGACCTTGCTTTGGCTATGTGTTACCGTTCTTCAATAAAGACCTCAAGATGAATAAAAGAGTTCTGTTCTTTACTCCGATTTGTTCGTCATTCAGTTTCGCCGAATATTCATGTCTCTGCAACTGCGTATATGTTGGCATCAGATTTGACATCAGTGTTCTGTGGGAGATTTCGTATGTATCAGTAGTGTCTGGAAGTTACATATCATGCTACATATTTCGTCTGTTTAGACAAATAAACTGAAGCATATCTGGAATATACCAGAGGAAACTGTAGTACTCTTATTGTTATTGTGCTTATTTATTCCATTTTTGATTATACAAGAAGCTAGCTGGCTCAGGCAGGTTTCAAGTGCAATGGAGGGTTTTGTAATTACTAAAGTTTCTGACGACCAGTCGCAGGTTTACATTAGCTGGTGTATAGGCATTGGGGGCATGCGGTCAAAAGAAAATACACTCAAGGTAACTCCAAAGCACCTTGTACAGCGATTTCATGGTTTAAGAATTGTCACGTGACTGCATGAATTTCTCTGTACAGCATATGCTTTACGAATGTAATGTAATTCATGACTAATAACATGAGGAAAAATATGTTATTCCGCCTTTTCCTTTCGTGATTAAATTATGTATTTCAATGAATATACCCATTAGTGTAAGAATCTGACTGATGTCATTTTAGCCTAGATGTTCTTTAGATGGCAATACATCAGTGCAGCTGATTTAAATACCATAACTCGTCTGTTATTATGAAACAAAATAATGCAATTGTGCCAGTATATTTGAAATAATGACTAAAGTCAATAATAATGTTGTGAAGTGAAAATAATTATCAAACATTTAGCACTGTCGCTGGGTTTGAATCCTGTCCGGGGCCTTTGTGTGTGGACTCTGCATGTGCTCCCCGTGTCCATGTGGGGTTTCCTTCAGCAACTCCAGGTTCCTCCCACAGTCCATGCAGGTTAGGTTATTTGCATGTCAGACATGCAGGTTAGGCTAAATGGAGAATCTAAATTGCCAGTAAGTATGTGTGTGTAAGTGAATGGTGTGTGTGCCCTGCAATGGATTGGCGACCGGTACAGGATGCATTCCTGCCTCTCACCCAATGCATGCTGGAATAGGCTCATTACATTACAGGCATTTGGCAGATGCTTTTATCCAAAGCGACGTACAAAAAGTGCATTTCATGGTCATAGACAACTACTAAACAGAGGTTCAATAAGATACAATACTTATTTTGTACAGCTATTTCTAGCCAAGAACACAGTTTAGTTCACACAGTGAACACTATTCTGACCTAACCTCTGCAAAGCCAACCTGGCAGAAGAATAAGCTACAGTATTAGGACAAATACAAATTACCAAAAAGTGCTGGGATGGGGCAACATGTAACAAGTGTTGTAAAAGGGGGGGGGGGTGGATTTAGAGTGAAATATACAGCGTGGTGGAAGTTAGTCTAGGTATAGTCTGAAGAGATGAGTCTTCAGGCCACGGCGGAAGATGGGTAGTGAGGGGGAGGTTCGGAGAGGGACGGGGAGTTCGTTCCACCACTGGGGAGCTAGGGTGGAGAAGCTCTGTGATCCCTTTGGTCGGGTGGGGGGGGTTACAATGCGCCCTGCTGCCGCGGAGCGGAGTGGTCGAGCAGGCACATAGGATCAAATCATGTCCTGCAAGTAGATGGGGGCTGTCCTGTTGGCTGCAGTGTAGGCATGGGTCAGGGCTTTGAACCGGACCCTGGCAGCGACCGGTAGCCAGTGGAGTGATCGCAACAGAGGAGTGACGTGGAAGAATTTGGGAAGGTTGTAGATGAGTCGGGCAGTGGCATTCTGAATCATCTGTAGTGGCTGTATGGCACAAGCTGGCAGGCTTGCAAGGAGAGAGTTGCAGTAATCAAGGCAAGAGGTCACCGTAGCCTGGACGAGTAGATGGGTAGAGTGCGTTGTCAGGTATGGTCGAATTCATCTGATGTTGTACAGAAGGAATCTGCAGGACCGTGATGTTGCCTTGATGTGCTCCTTGAGGTCCAGTTGGTCATCCAGGACCACCCCCAAGCTCTTGGCAGAGTGAGAGGTAGTCACCGTGGCGCCATCAACCGTGATTGAGAGTTTACGTAGTAAGGAGGTCTTGCATGGGAAGAGGAGCAGCTCAGTTTTGTTGAGGTTGAGCTCCAGGTGGAGATGTCAGCCAGGCAGGAAGATATCTTATCATCGACCTGTGTGGCCGAGGGGGGGAAAGAAAAGAAGAGTTGCGTGTCATCTGCATAACAATGATAGGAGAAGCCATGTGAATTAATAACTGAACCAAGAGATTTGGTGTATAAGGAGAACAGCAGAGGTCCCAGTACAGATCCCTGCGGCACTCCCGTAAAAAGGGGATGAGAAGCAGAGGCAGACCCCTTCCAGGTGACCTGGTAGGACCTATCTGCAAGATAGGAAGTGAACCAAGACAGGGCAATCCCAGCAATGCCCATCTCAGCCAAGGTGGAGAGCAGTATTTATGGTTGACCATGTCGAAAGCTGCAGACAGGTCAAGGATCAGGACAGAGGAGAGGCGTGAGGCTCTTGTTTAAAGGCTAAATTACTTTAACCCTTTAAACAACAGTAAATGTTATGTAGATTCCTGAAATTAAATTTAAAAAGTCATATCATTGTAGATTTTGGTCAGTTAAAAAAAGTTCAGTGATATGCGGGATTCTTATCAATAATTCTTTTAAAATTTCCTTGACCCACAGTTGAATATCTAAACAGGCTCAGGATGTAGTATGACAAACATTCACACTACATCTGCTATAAATTGGGGATAGAGTAAAGAGAAATCTGGTTTGGAGGCGGATTCATCTCTGCACAACTCTGCCTCATTAGTCATTGGGTTAGAGGTAGTTCTACATTTTACAGTTTAAAAATCTTTATAGCACTACTGAGCTGTCTAAAACTTTGAAAACTGTATGCAGTTCAAAATGTAAAAAACAGCCATAAAAAGTCTTGCCATGAAAGTTAAATTCCAGAACTACTGTCTGGCAGAATCTAGCTGTATACAGCTAGTACAGTCTAAATGACAGCTGTGTCACAGTGTGCAGGAAGTCTAATTGAACTTCATCTACCGTTTATTTATCTATGCCATCAAAATTAACTTACCTCCTTTAATTTGTATAACAGACTGTAAAAGTGCCCCTCAACAAAACGAACTGGAATGAGTGTATTATCAGAGTAAACAATGTAGCCAAAAAATAGATAGAACCTTCAGGAATGTACTATTCAGAAAATAACAGAAGAAACTAGAAACTCTTCGAACAATAAATAAATTTAAAAAAACCATATACCTGCTGTTTACATATAATTGTGCATACATTTTAAATGACATGGTTACTACCATGAGCCTACAGGTTATACATATAAATGTGTGTATGTTCCAAATAACACGGTCAACTGGACTCTTTACAATTTGAAGACTATGGTACTTTTTCAAATGCTTGCAGGGCGTGAAGTAGTTTTACCAATACAGATTTCCCTAGGAAAGTGAACATTCAACCAAGAAACTGATACTCTTGCATAATGATTTCATACCATCTAAGGAGACTTCAGGGCAGGATGTGTTCATTTTCTGTCTTATACTGTAAATCCCTCTACAGTAGTGCCATAACCCCTAACTAACACTGTATGGCAATTCTTTGACTAATTTCCATTCTTTACAGTACAACGACAGCCGTGACAGACAAAATAAACAATTATTTCCTGAATATGCTCTGAGTTAGCAAAGAGAACAAAATAAATGCCCAAAAGCGCAGTGAAAGCACATTTTTCCTTCACAATTCAGAATAAATGATTTTAGGTCAAATAATACAGTTCACTGCAAACATTAAATACCCATTACCTCATTTTTAGACAGAAAATCCTTAAAAGTGTTGCCTGTTCTTGGCTATAGTGTTTGATACAGAAGCTCACTTGGTCATCAGGCTTCAACCTCTTGCTCTCAATTTGGTTAAAAAGTTGCCTGGCCAATGGCTAACCAAGACTTTGTATGTAGAATAATCAGCACAGGTGATCAGTGGCTATTGTTTTCATCATTATTCTTCAGTGGTACAATTGGCTAATACATAATGTTAGCAGTAGCTAACAGATCAGCCAAACAATCACAGATCAAAAATGAATGTCCCCCCAAGAGATACAGGTTTTATTTTTCCTTTTCTGTAAACCAAAAAAAAAAAACAACAAAAAAAAAACAGAATGGAGAACACAAAAGATACAAGTGAGGAAAAAACAATCAGTATCCTAAAGTATTATATCAAGACTGTCACCATTATTGTTAAATATTCCTACCAATACCATCTCATTTAGAGTTCGCAGGTGCCATATTAACCATTATGAATCAATAACCAAAACAGTGATGATAATAGCAGTAATAATAGCAGAAGTAGTACAGTTATTATAATAGTGATAACAAGTGACACAGGAAAGTGAATAGAATATAAAGCCCATCTCCATAACATCTAGCTAACTTGGAAATTGTAACATTGTGAGAGATTCCATTCTTTTAGCACAGCATCCTGACCCAATCCTGGATTTATGGACAAGCTACAGTTTCATGTACACAGTGATCATTTGAATGCGCAAAATCACCGACACATCATACAACTTTAGCACGTCTGTCAATATGAAACAATGTGGTAACTTATGTTGAGTTACATGAAAATTATTAATCTGTAGCTCATGCATAAAATCCTGGACCTTTTCAGAGAAGAAACTGGATTTCTTTACAGATTGCATTAAAAATATCTATTCATCTTTACCACTCTGTCAACCTCAAGATTGCTTTTTGGTGTTTAAAAATGACAGAAAGCAAAGGAAAAGTAACTTTGGAATAAGTTTTTTTTTCTTAATATATTTCTTTAAAAAAGTTTAGTTTTTCATCATTAGCAACATTAATAACAATATACAACTTAATATCAAAGGAAGAAAAAAAAATCATTTCATGCATCCTTCAACAGCAACTTCGTGCTGCACTTGCCCATCCACATCACCATGAAGTTTCAGTGTCGGTACACCACTGCAGAAACCTCCCTTCTCTGCTTTCTTGTCTTACTGCATGGCTTGCTACACAGTACCTAGCCAGTTCTAGTTTGCGATACATATACCCATACAAAAAATTCTTCAAGAGGAAGGATGAAAAAGGTTTTGTATCCTCTTCAAAGAAATCAGACCCTGTTCTTTTCCCATTCACGTCAGCCTGGGTTTGGTTTGCTCCTTCAGAAAATGGTCTGTGCTGATGGTAATGAGAATGAGAGATCCGTGCCGATCTATCCAGTTCCTTCCACTGAGTCGCAAGTTTCAATATAGAAGGCAAAGGTATACAGGGGTGCACATGATGGTTGTCATATTAAGTTCACAGATTCATTGTACAAAATAATTTCTTTAAAATATTTTTTGATGTGAAAAATACATTTTTAAATCTTATTTTGGGGCTCAAAAAAATTGTATTTTGAATTTTTTTAAATACTCATTAAAACTTTTGTCAGGACTGAAAAAAAACTCTTATTCCACAGCCTTTTGGTCCAGGTTTTACCATGTGCAATGTATGCCTTTGTAAACAAATTGCGGAAAAAAATAAACTATCAACAGTCAAGATGACATTTTATTTGTTCAAGATAACACAGAAACTACATTTCATATTTAGCCTGCACAAAACTACACCCTGTATCAGTGCAGGCCTGCATTTTGCGTACAATGGCCACAGCTTGTTTTGTAAAACATAAAATGGATCAAAGGGCTGTGTAATTAGAACCTGACACCACCTTTACACTCACACCTTTCTTCCATTTTCTCCCTCTCTCCCTCTCTCTCTCTCTGAGATTGTCTTTTGAATAAAAGTGTGTACAAGAGTGGGTTTACCCTTTTGGTTAAAGGCTCAACTCTAGACAGCAGTTCCAAAGCTGTAGTACTATTATCCCAGGGCCCATTCAGACAATCTGCTCTACCTTGTTGTGCAGTGCTAAAAGTTGTTGTAGTGCCTAATCAGACAGAATGCGTGTATAAGTGTCTGTATTCAATGTTGCCCAAACCCCAGCACTTCTTGTGTAAGACAATGCAGTGCAAAAAAGGCCCTACAACAAATGCAGACTACACCATAAACCCTGTAGATATGATTCAACTAGGAGTACAGTAGCTCCGTGCATAAGTTCTGCCTGCTTCTGCCATGAAATGGATCAGAAATCATCATCAACAAACTGTAGTGGGATTCAATTTTTACAGATTTGTCAGAGCAATCTTCATAACATATTACAACTACAGACAGTGTTGGGTCCAAAATCATATCATCAGGATTTTACCCAAAATACAACATGGAGGCCAGGAAGTTGAATCCATTACCAGGAGGACTCCTTGGTCTAAGCAGCGGTGAGAGTAGGGTGAGGATGCTTTGGGATAGGATGTTCATTAGTAAATTATTTAGAGGATCATTAAGTAAAACAGGTGTGAAAAGGGATCTTACACTTGTGTCAGACGGATGGTGACAGAAGAGGATCTGTTCAGAGCCAGAGCAAAAAGCAGTCATTATTACTGTTAGTGAACCAGAAAGAAATTAATCAGTGTGTTTTCAAAATGGCCTTGTTTGATACTAAGAGCTTTGTAGATAATGTTTAGCTGATGCTTGTTGTACCAGAGACCAAAAAAAACCAACTGTTTAAAGACCAGGACCCAGAAATGTCTATGTCCATTAAAAGCAAAGGCTCAGTGTCCGTACCACTGATTCCAGATCTTTCCCTTTGCTGGTGCTGATAGCTGGGGAAGAGGATGAAGACAGTGCAGCCACACCAGACCCAGATCCAGGGGCTGAGCTGCTGTTGATGAGTGAGGGCGGCTGGCCAAAGTTAGTGGCTCTCAGCGTGGCCAGGTGCCCTGCGGAGAAAACGTGGGCTCTGCCTGCTGATCGGGATTCAAACGAAACGGCGCACACTTCACATCGGCCTCTGAGGGTCTCCTGCCCTGCCGACTGGCCCTGGACAGAGCCTGCAGCGGGTTCCACCTCCGTCAAGTGAACTGGTTTTGGTAGGATGGGACGGTTGGCTCGGAGTGCACTGTATTGAAGATAGCTGCCTGCACGGAACTCTACCTTCTTGGAATCTGTTGCACCTGGGAGCTGTGAGAGGAGGGTAGAAAGGAAAAGACATACAGACAGATGGATAGACAGATAACATGAGAGTAATAGTTCAAATGTTTGTGTTCATATTTCAGTTATTGCCATTTATTACTAGGAGAAAAATAACAAAGGAAGCAAGATCTATTAAACTATTCTTGAGTTTATAATGATGATTCCCTGACAGCACTATAATGCAAAGTCTTCATTAGAATTTTAATATTTGAATGGCTATATGAGCTGCCAAAATGCAAGTAAATTACATTTGAATGTGGCTATCGGAAAAAAAGAATTACAGATTTACTAAGGTGAAGGCAATGAAATACTGGTACACATAATTCATAATTCAACAAAACATCCCGGTTTTAAGCAGCTAGGAGGATGCAGTCCCCTCACCTGCTTCTCCTGCTGCAGCCGCCAGCGCTTTTCTTTGGCGCGTGTGTTTTGGAACCAGATCTGTACCACCTTGAGCGGCAACCCCAGCTCAGTCCCCACCGTCTCGCAATCCAGCGCATTTGGATGCGCACAAGTCTCATAGCATGACTGAAGAATGGACAGCTGCAGGGAGCTCAGGTGTGTCCGCGGCCGCCGGGGCGAAGAGTGGTGGACGAAGGCGCGTTCCACATGGCTGGATTTTATGGTCGTAGGGGGCGGAGTAGAGGTGGTAGCAGCAGGTGCAGGTGCTAACACCGCGGGGGTGCGAGCTGTAGAGAGGCCCAGCTGTTCTCTTGTCAAGGTGTTGATCTTGAATGGTCCTTTAGGGGACCAGTAGTTAAGTCCATTGTGTTTTTGAGAGCCCAAAGCAGTGGGCTTGCTGGTGGAGGTGGACTGTTTCGGTATCATGCGATTGGTGGCTCCTGGCAAAATTTTTTCTACCACATGCTCCTCTTCTTCCTCATCTGTGATTTCCTCTCTCTCTTGTCTTTCTTCCTCCTCCTCATCTCCTTTGCTTTTCAGGGAAGAGTAAGGCAGTGGAGGTTGAGTCTCCATGACTACTTCAGGTACAGCAGCGGTTGAAGCCTTTGCTTTGGGGATTATTTTCGCCTTTGCAGCTGGGTTCTGTCTCTCCAACTTGGGCCTGGGCACAATAGGGGCTTCTTTGTCCTCCTCTTTCAGTTGCTCCATCTTTATTCGCGTCTTTGGATGAATGACAGGTGGACTGGCTGCAGCAGAAACCTTTGTCACCCCGCTGCTGCCAAGTGCACTAGGGTTTGATTTGGGGCTGCTGGAAAAGATGGGCAGAGTTAGGGGCCAGGTGAACTTAATGAGAGGCTTCCCCACTGCCGCCAAAGTGCCGTCACTTATGAAACGTACCTCCCCCTTACGTTCCCGGGCCCTCATGTTCTGAAACCAGATCTGAACTACCTTCTTAGGGAGATGGACCCACTCTGCTATCTGCTCAAATTCTTGTTTTCCGGGGTTTGGGTCTTTGAAGTAGCAGCCATATAGCACATCCAGCTGCTCGGTATGAATGATAGTTCGAGAACGCCTAATGTCCCTGTACCGCTGTGCCTTGGGATTTTTGCTGTCCTTTTCACTCTCCTTTTCTCTCCCTCGGTCCTTCACAGAGTTGCTTACTTGCTGTGCTGTTCTGTACGCAGAATTAGTCTTGGTATTATTATTGCTGCTGATGTTTACAGTGTTGCTGTTAGTGGATGATGGGACAGCCAGAGCATGTTCAGGTTTGACACGGACCACAATGAGACCACCTGCACCAGCTACACCCACAGATGTTGGCTTGAATCCGAGCCCATCAAGCAAACGGTCTCTATGAGCAATAGCGTCCTTTATAGAAGCAGAAGAAGAGGATGAGGATGACGTAGTAGAGCTGTGGTTTTTCCCAATGCTGAGATCCAGCGCAGACTCGTAATCTCCTCCATTGGGTAGGAACTGGGAGGGAGGGGTGTGGGAGGCAGGAGGCGGTGCTTTGCGAGGATCAGAAAAGGGACCAGAGCAACGGGTGATTGCAGGGGGGTTCGTGAAAGTAGGAGCCTTTCCTCGATGTTCTTCTCCAGGATTCATGCCTAATCCCACCGCCGAAGCAGGAAGTTGGAGAACATAAGGGCTGATAAACTGTGTGGCAAAGGGAGCAAGAGAAAGGGAGAGGGGAAGAGAATGTAGAATGTCACGACCACCAATCCTGAAAAGACTTTGCTGCTCTACATGAAGAGGAGCAGGAGGGTCTGCCTGAGCTTCCAACTCCAAATCTACATCAGGGTCCAGTCTTTCCCTCTTGATATCAGGCTCCTCATTTTCCATATCCCGCTTCATTTTTCTCTTCATTTTCTGGGTTCCTCCTTCTTCATCCTCTTCATCTTCTGCGTCAGAAAGAAATACTGTAGAGGAGCGAAGAACTTTCCCTCCACATTTATCCTTTTTCTGAGCCACTGGTTCTCGTCTGTCTAATCTTAATGGACTGACAGACTCTTCCCTCATAGAGCTGTCCTGGCTCTCCTCGTCTGTCACAATGACAGATGTGTAGATTTCTTCCTTGTCTGAGTCACCACCATGGTTCTCACTCTCATGCCCTTTCCCCCTCTCCCCACTGCTGGACAAATCCATGGCACAGCTATGCCT
Organism: Anguilla rostrata; assembly: GCF_018555375.3. Lineage (NCBI taxonomy): Eukaryota > Metazoa > Chordata > Actinopteri > Anguilliformes > Anguillidae > Anguilla > Anguilla rostrata. The sequence continues at coordinate 20,280,992 of NC_057936.1, read as the reverse complement.
GACCAGACTGTCAGCACCCTCAGACTCATCAATTGTAAGGACACCTTCCCCTTCCTCGGGTTCTAGATCCATAGCCCTTTCAGTACCCTCAACATCTGGGTCTTTTGGTACCACCTTACAGCTGGCATGCTCAGTTTCTAGCCTCCCTCTACCTCGAGCCTCCCGTGCATCCCAGAGCCACCTGCGTACCTTCTCCACCTCTAGACCCACCTCTAGGCTTAGGGCTTCACAGTCTTCCTGGGGAGGGCTGGCTGCATCTGCATCACTGCGCGACTCTAGGAATGCCCACAATACCTGGTGTTGGAACTCTGACAGTGTTGGAGTTCCAGGTTTGGGGTTGGGAGGCTTCACATTTGCATTGCTACAAGCAGGGTCCTGAAGATTCAGTGCAGGAATAGTGTTGAGGTGGCTGGGTCTTGCAAAATTAAATTTATTCTCCATGCTGGGACCACTTGGAGAGTGTCTGGAACTGTGGTTTGAACTTGGGCTTAGGCTGGTATCAGTATGGGATTTTTGTGGCGTGGTATCAGGGCTCAGTGTAAAGTTCAGGTGGATGGGGCTATGGCTGATATTGCTGGTCAGAGACGCATTGCCTGGTGAAGGGCTGTCAACAGGGACTTTATTTGAAGCAGCTGGGGAGTGAAGATTTGGCTGAATGATTTCTCCACAAAACACTTCAGAAACTGTCTTTCCCTCCACCTCTTCATCAACACTCAAATTTGACCCTGCCTGCTCTCCATGCTCACCTGCCTCTGACATGCTTCTCTTTCCATATTTATCCTCTTCGCCATTTGTCTTTCCACTAGGTAGGGGGCTGTGCTGTTCCTCTACCATCTTCTCTTCCTCTCCAGAGTCTCTGGTCTCCTTTTCTTCTGCAGAGGTCTGAGCAGCGGCAGAGTTTCCAACTGCCAATCCCAGGTTCTGCAAGCAACTGAGTCTTTGGGCCAAAAGAGCCTGTTGTGCAGCATTGAGACCCAAAATTGAGACAGGCTGCGTCAGAATAGGATTGCTGGATTCAGGGTTTGGACTCTGGTTCTGAGCTTGGAGTCCGTTCAGGAAGAGGGGCAGGAGGAGCTGCTGCTGCGGTATCAGCTGAGGGGCAGGTGTGGCTGGAGAGGCACTGGCATTCACTGTGAACAAAGAGGGCAGGAGAGAAGGAGAAAGGGAGGGAGAACTGGATGTGAGGAGAGTAAGAAATGCAGAGACTGCCTGAGCTGAGGCCACAGGAGAGGACAGCAGAGAGAGAACTGGATGGGGTTTCATTTGCTCTTCATCTTTGGTCATCATGGCTGGAGCAGCCAGGCTTCCTGGGTTACCGCAATTTCCTGTGGCGGCACTGGCAGCCTGGGTAGCGCTATCCCCAGAGGCAACAGTTGAGCTTGTAGCCGTTACACTATTCCCGCAATTCCCAGTGCCTTTACTCCCAGAATTTCCAGTTGCACTGCTGGCATACCTTCGGCTACGAGTCTGATACACAGCAGAATTTCGACTACGAGTCTGATGCAGCACAGATTTTAAGTGACTCTCCAAAGTGATTGCATGATTGTAAGACACGCGACACACAGCACACTGGTAGGGCTTGCTGGATTTAAACGGGCGAATCAGATTTGGTTGGATGGAGGTGGAAGAGTCATTTTCACCACCTTGTTTTGCCCAAGCTGTTCTAATCCGTTGCAGGTGGGTGGGTGAACTGTAATGGATACTCAATACACTTTTGGAAGTAAATGACTCCAAACACGTGTGACACTTGAAGGGACAGTTTGGGTCAAGAAATTTTTCAAGTGATGAGTCGCCAGAAACCGCTGAACTACTTTTACCGACAGACCCATCATTATCAACAGCAGCACTGGAGGATCCCATTTCAGATTTCATTGAATCAGGAAGTTCAGTTCTTTCTAGGCTGGGCTCCAAGCTGCCCTCCTCAGCTTCTTCCTGGTCTCTTGCTCCTCCTCCTCTAATCTCTTTTTCATGGCAAGAAGCAGGTTTGACCCCGGAACCACTGAGAAACAATGTATTGCCAGCAGCCTGGTTAGATCCTTCAGTATTTACATCAGATTCTGAAGGATCAGATGAAGCCTTAGATATCACCAATGGCATCTGCTGTGGACAGGGGCAATCTGTCAAAGAGAAGAGAACTACCTGATTAAAATGATGACGATGTTAATGAGGATTTTAAAGGCAAGAAAGGCAACACAATGCATTGTGTTACACATTGGGCGTTACTTAGATTCACAATGAAATACACAGAGAGATGAATGGGACTGCAAAGATGAACAAGAACATGCGTGGGGATGCAGAGTGACCACAGGGCATTGCTGCCTACACTTTTCTTACGTGACGTCACTCATTTCTCAAAAAACATCAACATATGGAAACTTGCAGAAGAAAACCCTGTGGAAAAAGCCAATGGAAAGGCACAGAACTTCTGTACACTATGCCTCCAAAAACACATCTCGATCCACGTTGCTGGTAGATACGTATGTGACAGAAAACCATTTAGATGGTGCAGAAAATCTGTGTTGTAAAAATACAGGATACATAATTCAATCATTTTATTGTGCTGGTTTTTCACAAAGTAGATGATGCCTAGCCTGGCTACCCAGACTCCTCATCCCAAACATACTGACATTCTTAAACTCACCTATGTTGTTTTGAGCTTTGTCTTCCACATCATCTTCGCTGGCACAGTCAACTGGAACAGCCTTACCAAAGTGAAAAGGAACAAAATACTATTAACTAATGAAAATGACATACGGCGATGAAAGGCTGCACCAACCGAACCAATTCCACACAAACACACTCCTACTGAAGTCCAAATACAGCATGCAACACACCAGGAAACTACTGGCGGACTAATCACTGCTTGGATGTTCCAGGTAAATACTGCATACCAATAAAGACTGCATATGTCTGTTGTTGTCATTTGCCATAGTAGGTATGGTCTCAAAACCCAGAATAATGATATTCCCACGAAACAATATGTTTTTTCACATCTTTTTGTCCGCCATATTTGTACAAACATTTAGACAGCTGCTGCACTTCTTTGAACTCATCAGTCCACTAGCTGGGCCGTGCATTCATTACACCCGAGGACTGCACTACTTATGCGGTTGGCACAGGCAGCCTTCAAGTGCTCAATCGATCAAATGAGTCTAACTGACACACACTCCCTTCCCAGGCAATTCTTATGGAGCTGCCAGTCATACTCGGCACTGCGTTGAGAAATTTAGCTGGGTGCATTACCCAATAGTCCAAGAGCCTACTTGAGAAGAATACATCCTCAAAAAGAGTGCTCATAATGCACACAAGAATGGGTGCTCTTATTGAAGCATGTCTTTTATTGCATGGAGGTCAACAAGGTCAATATTAAGCACAGTTAAACACACCGATTCACTGTAACAATGTTTTTTCCCTTGAAAGTTTACTCAATTCTTTAAAAGCTTCTCCCTTTCCTACCATTAGTCAATAAGTCAAAATCTATTTGAAAGTGGCATCTGAACAACCAAAAGCAGTCTTTCTAGGGAAGAACAGGGTACTTCATGTAGATATGGAAACCATTGATTTTAACAGTTCTCAGATTTCCACATCTTAAAAATGAAAGCAATCTCTACTTTGCAGTGGGGAAAAGCTACAAGGAGCCAAGGCAGTATTGATGCACTACTGAAACATTCCACATAATACCCAAAACAGTTGTAGCTATACACATTTCAAATTCTACATATTGTACATTCATACAGTATTTACAAATATTTACTGATGCAAACCAGGTAATATAATATCTGACCCTGCTCAAAAGTACAACCCCTCTAGTCTCATCAGGGATCATTACCTTAAATGTCCTGCTTATAAGTTGGTTTCTAGCCCCTACTGCACACTAGCAAGTCAGTTGCTGAAATCTAGATGTACCTTCAGTGAAATGAGCATACAAAGTAACATTTTGTAAACACAAGAGGAATTTACACTAGATTACTGCTACTACAGACCGTTGCTATTCAAAGTGTTACTGAAATATTTTCATGCTTGAATAGGAGAAACTGTGCCCTTACAAAGTAACATTCTGTAAACTGAACAGAAATGACCACAGGTGTATGTGAGTGTGAGTGTGCGCGCACACATGCAAACTTACGCTTTCTAGCAATCTGTCCAGACAGGCAGGCAGCACACTATGTCTGTGGGTCAGGTGCAGAGCAAGTGCATCTCTGTCAGTCTGTCCTTGTTGACACAGGGGACATGACCACACCAGCATGCCATTGCTCTCACTGCACTCAAGTTCCCCCGACTCCTCCTGAAAGACAGAGGCAGAGGGTAAGTTCCTGAAGCTGAGGAGGACTGCACTACCAAGCTCACAATGACCATCCTAATGCTACAATCACAACACCATTATATCACCTTAGAGTTGCAGATATGGTGAAAACTGTCCAGTGCGCCATTGATTTTGTGTAGGCATTCATTCCAGGCAAAAGCTACGTTTAAATGGCTACAAGAGTTGACGAAGCCTAAATATCAGGGATATTCAAGTTCAGAGCACTACTGGACATTTACAGGACCTTGTCTATATCCTTGTAATACTTTCCAACAAACAAACTGCTATTGAAAATGGTACGGTTCCATACATGGCTTGATTTCAAACAAAATGTGCTCACTGCTAAACAGGTCAGTGGTGTGGGTTGCTGAGGATTTAAATGTTCTCTAAAACAGCCGAAAATATCTTCTGCACATACGTGTTACCAAAATGTACTTGTCACATGAACAGCACAAAATTCAGTATTCATTGTACCACAACCATAACACTTACTAAACACATTATTTTTCAATTCTGGTGCATTAACCATTGTGCTTATAAGTAATGCACAGAAAATCAATTACTGTTAATAAATGATCATAAATAAATAATAAATTATGTTTTTGTAGATTTCAGCATGAAAAACAAAAAACAAATGTATTACTAGAATTTATCTTGTATAAAACAACAACAAAAGCATAGATAATTAAAAAATAGTTCTTACATGTAATTTTTTTGCCATTTTGGAAAGAGTGTCTTTCACTGAGAGTCCAAGATCATTGTAGTTACTTATGTAGAAAACCAAGAAAAACAGCTTGGCAGACAGAATATCCCAAATACAAGCTACCTAACAAAATACTAAAATATTATCATATTAGATATGCAGCCTAATTCATCAAATTGTATGAAGATTACAGAGCAAAAATAATCATTACTTATAAAGGAAGATATAATGCTGCACAATTAGTGATGAACTATGGACTGTGATGACAATGTAGAGGAAATTAATTCCAGGAAATATAGCCAAATCAATACCAAGAAATCTATTAAAAAAATAAAAGAAATTCTCCCCAGCAAAACAAAGCCATCTGTCCTTGTTTACAACCCCATCACACATGTTCATATTAGTCATCTTTTCCACTTAAGGTAATGTTCCTTTACCAGATCACTGGTAGGGTCTACATCCACCTTAGCATTATGTAAGTATGGTGCACTTCAGCATAACTGCAGGAATATTGTTGGATGTTTTTATTGTTGTAATGAGCTACATGCCCAGTTACCATAATTAATAATTGTTAGTCTGCATACGTTATTACATATGCTGCTTGTGCGATATAGGTTAAATAATTTATAATGCCTTGTTAGTTTCAGTGTGGATGGACTGCTCACCAAATAAATTTGTATTCTACAAGAAAGCCATTACATTTATTTGGCAGACGCCTTTATCCAAAGCGACGTACAAAAAGTGCAAAGTGCAAAGCCACTCCCTGTTGTGCAAATTGGACCTTTAAATCAATATTCACCATAAGACCGCATGTAAATAAGGCAGAGAGTAATTAATGCTATTTTTACACAAGCATGCGTATGATGCCAGACAAATATTTTAAATGATCCTGAACACAGCACAGACTCCCTGAATAAAAAAAACTGAAAAAGGTCTCAGTTCCAATGATATTATATAACAGACTTGGATTACCACTCGAGGAAACCGAACTGGACCCTGAATTGGAACAGTGCAGCTCCCTAAACCAGTGATGTGCTGCATCGGTCATGGGCCAAATGCACCGTTTCTGCAGTTGATGCATTTTGGCCTTATTTTTCCCCATGCTGCAGGCAAAACACAATTTCTATGCATGTCCTAATAAATCTTAATTTAATTGCACTATTTTTAGTCAGCTTATTTTGTCTACTGTCCCATCTCAGTTCCCATGTTTAGACTGGCATTCCAGGAATATCAGACTCACTGAAGGGAAAATTACTGATTGCTCTCATTTATTTAGCTTGGGGCAGTTCAATGCAAGGAAAATTTCTGTACTAAAGGACCCCCCAGCATCTATCCTAGCACACTTCTGCATATACCAGCTTCAACAGAATCTTCCCTGTTACAAATGATTGTCCCAGGTTTTTAAAACGACATTCCATATGTAGCTGGCCTGTATATTCATGTCCAATATTTCTATAGACAGGCTGCTAAACTATTTTCAATTTTTCACCCCAGTGAATGAATTTGACATCTAGTTCGGTATCCTCCATCGGCTGTTAGCAATGCTAGCACCTCTCAAGGTTTCAGCAGTACAGGGGCATTTTATTTCACTCGGGGAAATCAATCCAGCTAATGAGAAGAGCTGCAACACAGCTCAGCAGGAAGAGATCTCAACGACACCAATTCATAGCATCCCAGGGGTGCCGTACTGGGTTCATATCAGGTGAATGGCACAGTCAGTCTGTCATACACGTTGTTCCAAGCCAAAACACGGACAAATGCAGGCCACATGGAGCTGTGCTTTGTCATGCTTACACACAGGGCATTGTTTTTCCCAAAGTAAGGTTCAATATGTGGGTGAAGAGCATCGTTTCTAAAGCACTGCGCAGTTGAACAGCCATCAAACGCAAACTGGGAACGCCACCATAGCTCACTCCACTTGACCTTTACCTCCAATCTGGTCCACCCGTGCAAGAGCATGTTACAACTCCAGACCTGCAACTTTCATTACACGCAGCAGTGAAAATGGGCTGGAGTGGGTGCAACTGAAAGAGACAAAATACCAAGGGAGTGCACATACCGTTGAATGCAAAGTACCTTTTTTTATATTTTATGTGAACTGTTAAAGGTTCTGTTTCCATGCATCACAAAAGCACAAAGGAGCCTAGCAATATCTGTAGTGAGTGAAAGAATAGGGCTGAATTATTGGATCAGTAAAATACTGGCAACTTATTGGTCAACGGCTTGTCATTTAGAAGTTGTGCCCAAACTCACTGTATCAAAGTTCTGCATTACTAAGGAAGCCAGTATGCATTTAACATGTGGAACTGAACTTCAGTTGTCCCCTTGTAGGTTGTAGATAACCTTTGAGGAATAACACTAACCAACCCAACTCAATCCACTACCTCCACCTTTGTTATTTGGAAAGCAAACTGCCTCTACTTCTGTTCTCAGCAATGCCAAACTTCTCACAATGTGGTTTGCAAGCTAGGCAATTGCATTATTGGATGAAAAATATGGTAAAAACACTTTTGAATTCTGTTAAAAAATTTAAGTAGTTTCACATTGTCCAGTAACTCAACGTTGGCTCAGGTAATCCTGAGACTCACTCTAGTGCCTTAATATCTGAAAAACGGGGGGTGGTGGGGTGCTGGGTTATTAGAAAACTTCTCAGAGGTATGGAAGCTGAAAAGAGGCTAATGCTGTTTCAGATTATTAGAGTTCTAGTAGAGCAGGGTATAGCTGGAGCCCTGGAATTATAGTAGTAAAGAAAACAATGGTGCAATGGTGGATTCCTCTACATTAGGGATCATCAACTCTGGCCCTCGAATCCAAATCCAGCCCTGGTTTTCTTTTCTCCTGGGTAATTAGTGCTACCGATTGGCCAGACTGTCTTCACACCTGACTCCCAGGCAAAGGGAAGGTGGAAAACCAGCAGTTCTCAGCCCTTGAGGACCATGAGTTGCTGATCCCTGCTCTACATGAACTGCACAATAAGAGAATGGTTGTTGGATTTAAGGAAATTATCCTCACGGAACTCTAGTCAGGATAAAGCCAGGATAAATAAAGTGGTGTACTCTACAGTGGAAATGTGAAGGAACACAGCTACTGTATAAAGCCAGTATTTAAATGGATTCAGCAGGGTTTAGCCATTTACGTGAAAGCTTTTGACCATTTCATCTTCAACACTTTTTTAAACAATTTATTGGGTCAGTGAAAGGAGTAGGATGTGTGGAATTGCACAGAATGTCATGGGTAGCACGTACACTGGGTATAATAAAATCAAATTTTAATTAAAAAAAATAATAAAACAAATGTTCAAATATGAATTTACTTTGTCAAATTTTAAGACTTACACCACACCCCAGCAGCTGTACAATCTCCCGACCCATGTACAATGAAGAGCAACAAATGAAATTAGGAGTCACATTTACCATCATCATACAGTCTGGTGCACAGTGGAACAATTTTATTTTGATGTAGATTTCAGGGAATTCTTGAGGGCCCTTCTTTGGAATGTGTGTCCCAACATTGCCCCCTATTACCGTAAGGAATCTCACTTAAAAACCTTTAATGATTTGCTTTGCCACAGTCTTTTACAGCTACCAAGTGACTCATACTATTCTTTAAAAGCAGGCTTCCATACATGACAGTCAGGCCTTAAATCTAGCACTGATAGCACCAATTCAATCTGAAGAACATGGGGCAACTACAGGTTTTTAAAAATAAAGTAGCCAATTATCACCATCGATTTTCCACCATTACAGGTATCAAAAATGAAGTTACGAAGTCCTATGTAGCAATATTTTTTCAGCAAGTTCCCACTGCAGTTTTCCTAAATAAATTTGGTAACTTGTTAACCAAATCCATAGTGCTCTTTGTCAGACTTTCAAGCACATCAGAAATAAAACTTTTTAAGTTCTCAAAATCACATCCTTCTACAGAAAGAGATAAACAGACACATCTACAATTCAGTTTAGCTGAACATAATTGGGCTATTTAGAGTAATTCTACAGAATCCATCTCTTCAGATGGATGGGAAACTACCAGGAAACAAAACTACTTTTTAGCTGTAATCATTAGTGTTGAAATGCTTTGATGATAGACAGCAAAGATATTTTCCTCAAATGCAAATGAAAACTTCATGACGCTACAAAATAAGTAATTTCCACCTCTGGTTGAGCTGTAAACACAGTCAAGGCATTACATTAGCCTATCACCTAATTAGATTATAACTTGTTTGTGTGCCACAAGAACACCATTTACACACCACTTTGCACATAAAATAATGTGCTACTAAATAAGTAGGCTAATTATATTTCCTTGCATGGATCAGAATAATAATAATGAAGCAAGCTGTAATATTATCTTCAGATCCACTAGGTCAGGGGTGTCAGCTCAATTCCTGGAGGGCTGTGTGCATGCACGTTTCGGCTCTAGTGTCTGCTCTTAAGTACTTAATTAGCCAAATCATTTACACAGTTTTACCTTTCTCCACTGGTTGGCAAATGATGAATCAAGGCTGATCATTGCACTTTTGCAGCAAGTCACAGGTGGCATTTCAGTTTTCTTTGAAATGCACAAGCATACAAATAATTAAGTACCTATCAGCCAACAAAATGAGTGAGAACGCAAATACTATACAATTTAAACCAAGTTCATGTGCAGATTAAGTACTGTATAGACCAAACAAAACCAATTTTGAAACTGAATTTTATGAAACACCGACCCAACTGACAAGTCAACAAACTGAAATGAGATCTTTAACTTAATTGAACTTCACGGTTTAGTTTTAGTTAGCTTCAGCAAGCAAAGACCTCTCTACATGTAGGGCAATTTCCAACATCTAATACAAATGAGCAATAAAAAAGGGCCATAAACAAGTCTCCCCTTAATGCATTTGAATAAGTAATAAACAGGCTAGATATGGTATTATGGAGAAAAGAATACTTCAAGAAGCGAGGTCCTTCTGAACTGACGTCAAAATACACCAGTTTAAAGAATGTGAATCATTTAGGCTTGTAGTAATTAAATTGAAAACTAGTGGTAATTAAGTCAACTAGCAGTAACAGTGATCAACATTCATTCAATATGGCCATGTCAATGCTATATTTTTGCTTCTGAACCTTCAGCAAATTTCAACAGCCCTCAAACATTTCCAAATTCATATATATATATATATATATATATATATATATATATATATAGCCAAGCAGGGGGTCTTCTTGACAGTCAGCCTATTTTAAGAAAAAACGACTGCTTTCATGTGGAATGACCCACAGGCAATTTGTAGCAATGCTGACAACTCATCTGTGGAACATACACAGCATAACAAAACTTCGCCTTATTGTCTGTTGCCACAGTCATAATGCAAACAAAATACAATGAAACGGAGGCATTAAGCAACTAGCTAAACCTGATGAAACGTTAAACTATAGAAACGGCAATACAATAGTCCCCACTTACGTCATAGAATTCCAATTAGCTGCGGCCCCAGACCAGAATGATAGTGTGTGTATTGTTTACAAAAAATAAGTAGCACAGGCTGTCGGTTTGATCTAAAAAATACTATTAATAAAAACAGAATACAATACCATTTGATTTATTACCGATGTGTAAATACGTATGCATAAATTCCCCCCGCTAATTTAATTAGACCAAGGACTAATTAGCAACACCAACCGGTGGATCAATTAGCTAGCTAGCCTGCAAGCTAGCTTGCCGTGTCGTCTAGACTTATGTAACATAAGCAAAACATTTTAAATGAAATAACTGTGGTTAACTTACTAAATAAGTGGATGTATTCAAATCAACATAGCTTGCCCTCGTTAGTAAGATACATAAGCGTAAAATCACTTGGCGGTATTAATTACACATTTAAACAAAAGAGCAAGACACCATAAATGAAAGTCGAAGCACAATTAGCGAGCTAGCTAGCCAACTAATCTCTCATCCACTTTTATTTGGTGGGAAAATGGTAATCTACGAGCCACGTCGAATATAGTTAACGAGCTAGCTAGCTAGTGCCAATGACCTACAACATGAATACAAATGCACAATCGACATTCATTAATCATCGTTCCTGTTAAAATAATATGCATCGGCAATCTCCTCGAAAACCACGGCCTTGAGTAGTGCCCTTAGCGAAACGTGAATGCTGCCAAGCGGGCAAGCGGTTTTACACCGACCGCTGCCCGACCGAAAGGAAACTCGGGCCTACAATAGCTTCGACTGTGTAATTAATAAATTTGGTTTCCTTTTACAGATGTGTGGAAAAAACATTCGGTTCCCTCTTCCTCCGCCAAGAGATACATAACCCCTATAAAACCCCATTGCGATCTCATCCCCACTTCTAAACTGCTTGAATAATATTTAGGACGCGCTCAATAGCGTTTTAAATATTATACTATCCAATTATAACGCATAAAACAAAACGCAGGGATTCTTCAAACGTTCCGCATGTACAGGGCGAGCCGCGAAGGGATTGGTAGGAGGGGAGAAAGAGGGAACCAGGAGACTGAAAACTTTGAGATTTTAAGGTACAAATTCAAAGGAAACCCACATTACGGCGAGAGCTGCACCAACTGATCCATCTTCTGACAGAAAATAAAAACACACGATAAGAGTCATCCGGTAAGTGTATAACTAATCTGCAGTCAATATGGTTTAATTAAGATCAATGCAATTAACGCATTTACCTGCATGGTCGCCGCTCCAGCGCACGCTTCTTCCAGCTCTTTAAAACTGAAAAGTTTTCTCTCTCGCTCGCTCCCCCACTCACCCTCTCTCTTTCCTGCTCTTCCCCCTGGTAAACACACGACAGCTCCCCCCTCGGCTAACTCCTACATCAGCATCCAATTAGAACACAAGCTGCACAGCAATCCGCTATCTCATAAATACGGAACCAAATTGTTTTAGCGGTTACGCCGCCGCTTTGTTTACGCCTAGACCTATAAATTGTCACAAATGTGTGTGTGGCTTTTTATTTTTAATCAAGATCGGTTCCAATATTTTTTCAGTGTCTGAGTTTTGCTGCGATTAACCTTAGCTGTATATATTACATTAAAATATCTGAATGGTGTGTAGTATATATATCCACGAATTAGACTATGCCAAATCTGGAATATATTTGGTGACCTAATAACTCGTCCAATTAAAAAAAAAGAGTTTTTTTATGGTTTCGAAATTAAATACAAATATGTGTTTATTTTAGATTTATCAGTTTGAGAAACGTATAACTTGCTGGTTAGTTCAGTAGGTCTACAATGGGCTAAAGCAGGGGTGCACAACAAGGGCCGATCCGTTTCAGGATTTGTGCCAACTTCCCTTCTTAATTATTCAATTAGCTCAATCATATCTTGATCTGAAAATTGCATAAGCACCAGCTACAGCTGCACACTGCAAGCATATCCTAAAGAGTTTACTGTGCTCAAGTCCAGGAGTTAACCAGCCTAGTTAATAGGGCTGTCAAAAAACTAAATCTAAGGTAATTGGTTGGAACAAAAACCAGCATGCACACCGGTCCCCCAGGACCAGAGTTGTGCACCCCTGGGCAGGGGCATCGTAGTGGGGGGGAAAGTGGGACTGACTACCCAGGGCCCAAATGGGGGGAGGGCCTTCGAAAAGCCTGGAATGATGCGTAAGAGACATGGATCAAGAGAGGAAGGGGGCCCACAGAGACTGCTTATGTATAGGGCCCAGTTTTAGGGGCCCAATTTTGTGCTACACCCCTGCCCCTGAGCTAAAGCCTCAAATTTAGAATTAATTATATAATGCTTGTATCGATTGTCTAATGTGCTTTAAAACACAACCCATTCGATTTAAAATGCATTTTGAGCTTGAAATCAATTTTTCACCCACACTATTACATTTTATATAATCACTTAACTATATGTTCAAAAAGTTACTGCACATTTTTCAGTTCTTTAGTTGAACTGAAGAGGTCGATTCAGTGTGTGCTGTTACAGCCAATTTAGGATCAGCTGAAAGGAAGTCCCATTGATGTAGACATTTACCTCTCTGCATCTTCATCTGCTGGATTCAGAATACTACCAAGTAAAACACGAGGAGTAATCCAAGTGAACACTTGGCTGCTACCTCTACTGTTTTCAATTTAGCCCCACCCCCACCATCCTCTACTCTCACTGCAGATGAATCTGCAGATGAATTTGCATCCTGCCTTGAGCTAAAAGTTAGGGAAATCTGTAACTCTCAGCATTTTGTCACCCCACCTTACCTCACCTTACCTTGCTGACATTCAATGACATTAATGTGGGCAATTATATTTTACATATATAATCAGCTGATAATTGAAGAAATGAGCCTGTGTTCCATCCTCCTCCCACCTCTAGTATTTTTCTGTCCAGCAATTTGCTTATTACTTCCTCAAGCTCTCATTCCTTCCATGTTCCCTGGCAAATATAATGTTTAATATTCCATCACTTCTTAAGGTGCCCCGTGAACCAATTTCTTGTGTTCTTGTTCCTTTGATGATGTTTCTTGGTGCTCTTGATTCTGTTAAGAACCTGTTTATTACTTTGTAGCACTGCCTGCAGTATTCCCATGGTAGGTACCCTATCTCAGCAGCTTTATTTGTGCTCTGTATTTCTTTACTTTTGGTCCCACACCCATAGACCAAGGATTTTTTTTTTATTGTTACTATGATGCTGATGATGCATATCCATTTATCTCATTTTGTTCCTCTAATGGTTGAAAATTATATGCATCACCATATGGCTCAATGACATCCCAGACTAGCTGAATAATTAGCTGTTTCAAAAATGAATCTACTTTCAAACCTTGGCCATGTAAGATTTCTTTATTACCACAATGACATCACATAATATTAGTGTGACACTGGATAATGATCTGTTCTTAAATGATAGTATTCTTCCTCTACATATCACCTAAATAACATCACACCTCCTACTCAGCTCATTTCCCATGTTCTCACTTAAACAAATATAACAAAATGGTACAAACCATCAGTCTTAGTACAAAATAGTTCCCAAATTGGTTGGTATGCTAGATGGGCTGTTAAAACCTGTGAACCCCATCATTAAAAAAAGAATAATTAAACTTTTTAGCTGTCTAAAATGTAGACTGTGTGAAGTATAGATCTAATCCATCATGTATAATTTGTATTTAAGGAAAACAATGTTTTAAAAAGTATTTATTCTATTGATACAATCTTCTGCTATAGGCCTACATATGGTATTTAAAGTTCACTGGGTGTCAGAGAAATCCTTCTTTACCCTCAGAAAAAAGTCGACTTCCTCTTTTGTCCGTTCCTTCTTCTTTTATTTTTTTATCTAAACCCTTTAACCCAAATTAAAACTGGACTGTCATTGCTTGTGAAACTGCTGGTCAAATTCAATGAGGTATTAACTTTATTTATTTGCCTAAGGTGCCCGAACACCATTCTACATCTTTCTGGCCCTAGATAACCCCTGATCTACCCCGCTAGTGTTGCAACAAAAGGCAGTCATTGGCCATCTTCCTTATTGGCCTGTACAAACAAAAAGTCTGTTTATACTGCATCTTGGCTCCCTGAACTGTTATTTGCTGATATGGATTTATTGAACTTCATCTAGTTCTTGGTAACTGCAGCACTATGTGATTGCATTTGTAGCACTTTTACTTTTGTCTTGCTTTAGATGGTCCCATTCATTATTGTATTTGTGTAACAATATGCGTATGAAAACTATTGTTGGATGATTTTAGGCTACTCAAAGACACGTTGGTCCATTTTGTTGATATCTCGTTGTTTTTTCTGTGTTACACTTGATATGTTCATCTAGTCTTGTTATTATGCAATATTGCCCTGGTTTGACCATCTGCTAAATGAATAAATGTAAAATGTAAATGTGTATGCACACTGAATAGGTTCTCACAAGGAAGATACTAGTGCTTAGTGTATTACAAACTGCACATGGATGTAGCCAAGTAGCTTATAGTCTTAACAATAGTCTTTAGTTTTGCAGATTTCTGTGAAGGGTTGGCAATTGTCGATGAAATAAAACAAAATAAAATATTTTTTCATGAATTTCATGACATATGGCAATTGAATTAGGGTTCATTAATCATGCCTGATAATTACTTCTGTAAACATCAGAAGTATGAAAAAAAGGTTGCAAAAAACAAAATTGAAAATGCTGGATAGCTTTACACTAAGGGCATTTATGATTACGAGTGCCCTGAATTTGTGATAAATGCTTTATAGGGCAGTATGTATGATCAAAAATAATTTTCTTGTCTGAAGGTGATGGATGGTTAGGCCTAACCCTCTGTTTATAAATTAATTCTGTGTTTAAGTAACACACAAAATCACATTTGACAATACCATTTACATAGTCTTTTTCATGGAAGCCAAACCAACTCATAGTAAGGGAGGTCCAAAAATCACGAACTAGCGCTAATTTCTGATATGCAGCTACCATTCTACCCCTGAAAACCCCATCAGACGCCAGAAATACCACTTCCAGTGGTAGCCTGGTTTCCTCTGGTGTCTCTCATCCATGTAACAACCAAGCCCACCCCTACTTAGTTTCAGCTATCAGGTGGAATGTTGCTGGGTTGAGTACAGTGATTGGGGTAATGTGCTATGCAATATGATATGAACAAGAATAACATTAGTAATAGCAGCTTTAGAAAAAAATGCAATTTATCTAGTGAACTACAGTATTCAGTAGTCATATGTTCTCATAATTTATCATCACATTGTTGTCATTGACTACATTATAATTTGATGCCTACAGTATGAGAGCATACAAGAAAATGCCTGACACAATATGCATCATGAATAACATCCTTAACCCACAAAAGTATTATAAACTACTCATCATTGTCAAATGCATTTCTGCCTACATGGAGCTTATAAGAAAACAGCCCATTTGAATACACACCGGCAGTACTCACTCACTTTATGGGCTGCAAAACTTTTTTATGCACAGGTCTTTCTTGCACTTTCTATCACAGACATTATCTTCCTCTTTTCATAGTTGATAACATGCATAACCTGAGTATTTGCTGTTCAGAAGCACCACTGTAATGAAAATTATTATTATTATTATTATTATTATTATTATTATTATTAATACTAATAATAATAATAATAATAGCTTTTGTATTGCAATTGATTTAATCTGTGCATAATCAATTAAAAAGCCAAATTGCATGGTTGTTACCAGACTTATGTTTTGACAGGTTTTCGGACAGGTTAGTTCAGTTTCTACATTCATATTTACAATTATAACATTTCGAGCCCACTGGGCAAATGAAGCGAGCATTTAATAGAAGGATATCAAATTCGGGTGTTTTTAAAATCGTTCCGGCGACGTTGCATCAAAAGTTATTTAGCGCATTTTGAACGGAGCATTTAATAGACCAGGATATCAAATGTTGAGGTGTTTTAACATCTTATGTTACCGGACGACGTTGCATGCAAAAGTTAGTTTATGTCCGGCACGCTGTCAAAGTTTATTGGGTCGACACTAAAATCCCAGAATGCAGCATGTTAGCGGTACATCTAGTATGTTACGTATCTATAGCTGTAAATCGAGAGTGTTGCTGTCCGTGCCACGCCTGTCGAAATTGATTTTATTTTCAAAATAAAGAACGGGGCAACGAAGTCAACTAATCTTTTCTAGGTATGTATTTTATTTTCCCAAATAAGGTGTATCATATACTTTAATATAATGTTAATTTAATGTATTAGTTGTCTCAGATAAACTGTGTAATACGAGTTACATAAATGCTATCTAGCGTTAACTATAACTTAACTCGTCGGCAAATAGACAGTTTCACAACGATATTTACCTACGAGCTAACAAGCTAGCTAGTATATATTGGAAATGTCATCCAAGAATAAGGAAATTAAGAGAACAAATATAGCTAACTGTTAGTTGTCGGAGAAAGTGGTGCAGATACGTCTTTTGATTATTTAAACATACCTGCCAAGTTAATATGGTGATAGCACCTCCGTCACTTTGAATTTCAATGGGACATGTTCTTGACATTGTCATTTAGGTGCGATACTGAAGACACGATGAGTGTGGAAGTGGAGAGAAAATTTGTGTGTGACCCAGACATCAAGAACAAATTAAGAGATATTGGAGGTGTGTCCAGATGTAGAACTCTGTTAGAATATAATAGTTTATAACTTTTTAAAAAATACTCCTTTCTAGTCTCATTACTTTTCAGTGTGGTCTTAATATACAGGGAGATATTCTTATTTTGTCTCTCCGACCCTCCCTCAACAGCTGTATGTGTTGGCCAGTGCCGATTTCAAGATCAGTATTTTGACTCTCCAGACTTCAGTCTAACACTGAACGATGTGTGGCTGCGTTGTCGCCAAGGATGCTGGGAACTCAAATGTCCTGCAGTGGAGAAGATGCAAGGATGGGAGGAGGATCAGGCGGAAAGATTGTGCACTAGATACCGAGAGATAACCATTCTGCCTGAGATTATAGCAAAAGTGAGAGAGGTTATGAAAGAGAAATGTGAAGAACAAAATGGGCTGATCAATCCATTGGCTGAGAAAGAATACAAAGAAAGCGACATACAAGGTCCAAAAGAGGAAAAAGGAAGGCCAGAGACCAGCAGGGAAATTGACCAGAAAAACCCAGTTACCAGTCTTGACGAAAAACCCTTAAACCCACGAGCCGATGTTGAAAAGTGCATGGCAGCAGGGATTGAACATTCCAACCAGTGCTGTGCAGAAAGTAGCAGTGACCTATCCTGGTTGAGGGAAATGAACCTGGCACCCTTTGCTAAGTTCACTACTGAGCGATGCTCTTTCTCTCTTACTGAGGAGGGTGAAGAGGGTGGGATTCATGTGGATCTTGACCAGGCTGACTTTGGGTATTGTGTTGGAGAGATAGAGGTTCTGGTCCCAGATGGAAAAGAGGTCCAGTCTGCACTGCACAAAATACAGAGGACTGCTGAAAGGCTGGGTGAGCAAAGCATTTGATTGGTCCGTGCCCATGGGAATCATATCCTCAGAGGCGTTGTATCCATGTTCTTTTCTATATGATTTCCCTCTTGAGCTCAATCTCGATATTGTTTCACTATCTTTATGAAAGAGATTGGGTTCATGTTCCTTTGTGTGCACAAGAAAAATGTGTGTGTTCTGTTTATTTATTTTTTGTATTATTTATTGTTTGTGGTTTAGGAATTGTTTACATCTCTCTCTTTCCCACACTTTCTATAGGTCTGGCTGGCGATCAGAGGGTGAAAGGAAAAATGGATGTTTATTTGCAGAGGTATTGCCCAGAGCACTATTCAAAGTTGCTAAGGGCTCATGTACTGTAAGAGACTAGAATGTGTCAGCATTTTAATTCCCTATACAATATAGATTGAAAAAAGGAAATTTATTTATTTCAAATAGATACTTAAATTGGATATTTCTCTTCTTAAAACACCTATTTATTGTCAGTAATAATCCATACATCATACTGTCAAAACAGTGTAATTATTAAGGAATTATTATTAATAATTATTAAGAAAAGTATATATATCATATCAGATTAGCCATGTATAGTGACATTACTCTGATAGTGTTTTCTTTTCGTAATCCTGTGCAAGGTTTTTCCTGCATTGAAACGTCTTAGGCGGGCTGCCTAAGTGTTTTTTTCAAGCCAGCTAAGCCACCTACACTCTCAGAAAAAAAAGTGGTTAAAAAGGTACTAACACTTGCCGTTCGGGTGGTACCCTATTAGAACATAAAATTGTTCCCATAGCCAGTAATGCATAATCAATTTCTACCATTTTTCCTTGTGAAAGGTACTCATCAGTACCCAAATAGAACAGTATTGTACTTTCAGGGTACATTTAGGAAATTTGTTCCTTAAATGACAAAAATGTACCTCCCCTTTGCCTTTATTTTGGTTAACAATAATAAACATTATGTACGAACATTTCATAAATTGGGCCACAGGTATGTCTCCACCCTGTGACCTGTACAGATTTTAAACTTGTATTTCAATGGCTATCTTCCAAGAGTCCCCATAGGCACTTTAACTGCACAGTCAAGTGACTAATCATACAATTGAGTTTCTAATTGAGCCATTTATATAAACGATTAGTTGATCTAATATGGGGAGAGTCAGGGTGTAAAGTGAACATGGACCTTTAAATGTCCTGAAAAGCATGTCTTTGAGCCAGTGGTCTTCCCTCTTGGTCCTGGAGAGCTGCAGGGTCTGCTCACTTTTGTTGTTGCTCAGCACTTGAGCAGCACAGCAATTGATCAGTTAAAGTAGTTGATTTGCACATAGTTAATTCGGGTTACCTGGTTTTTTGGGTCTGAATCAGTCTCTGATCTACAGGAAAAAACAAAAACCAGCAGACTATGTGGCTCTCCAGGACCAGGATTGAGTATCACTGCAGTAAAAAGAAAAATAAATCCATATAAAGCAGGTTATTGTTTTAACCCAGCTCCAAGACCTCAGCTAAGGTCTCATTTATCAGAGCTGGTGCAGCACAGAGTCACACTGATTCTATATCAGATCCTTGCAAGACTCTAGTGTTGATTAGCAGATAGGTGTGTAATCTGTGGACAAGCTGCCACACGGCCTCGATATTGAGCCTGAAAAGGGCTTGATGAGACCGTGTTAGTAATTATTAATTAGAATGATTTATTACCATTTTGTTCAAATTAAATGTTATATAACTGCTCTCATTTTTTATTTAAACATGGTACTCTGCGGCATTTAAAAATACTGTAGCATGTCCACGGTACTGAGTAATCAAACTGAATTTAACACTGAATTTAACATGTGAGTGTCACTTGTAAACATTGCATGTCAATCACACTTTTATCAATTTAGATTACTGAGATGGTTCAGATGGGATAATTGTTTGAGAAGTGGCTTGAAAAAGAGGCTATCATGACCTCTAGCTGGTGGAGGACTGAAGTAACATGGCCCTACTTATGAAACATCGGTTTGCCTAAAAATTAACATTTTACATGAATATATGGTTGTAATATTGCATTCAATTGATGTTTTCTGGAATTAGCATAACACTAATTTAAAAATTAAATTGCATATGCAGTGACTTGCAGAGTGGATTCATAAATAGTTAACACAGCCAGCCAAAATTTTTTTCATGAGTTATTTTTCCCCACTTAGTTTTATCTGAGTCACTTTAGGGACCTTTAAATCATCATGGTCTATATTTACAATGCAGATGGTTTCACAGACACTGATTAAGCATAGTCTTGGACTGAATTGCTATTTTTCTATGGAGAATCTCCATTCAAAATAGAATTCAGCCTAGGACTAGGCTTAATCTGTGTCTCTGAAACTGGTGGAGTGACCTCCCCACATCAGCCAGAACAGCACAAACAATTCCTGCCTCTTGTCACCGATGGAAGAGTCATCAAATCATACCTTGGCTTCTCACCCCTCCCCCAAACCCCTTCTAGTTCTTCTGCCAACAGCTAGACTACTGCAGCTGTGATTAATTACCATCGATTGCACTCCTAATTTGTTACATTGTTTATTGATATTCTTTCGCATTGCAGTCTTATTTTGCTTGCTGTGTTTTCTTATTGGTTAGTCCTCTATTTTCCCTAACAGGCTTTACTAGTTTATAGTCGGGGCCTAGGTTTCCGCATTTGTCACTCTGGACATGAATGTCTGCCTGAAATGTAATCTGGAGCCAGCAAACACAGTATAAATAAATAAAATAAAGCTGGGATAATGCATACAAGGAGACACCTCGTCAACCCATAGACTGACTACTTCTCCCAGCACACCTGCCAGAGGGATTAACTGCAGGACAACCATTTAATAGCTCTGTATCATGGTAATCTTCTCACTGAAATCCTGACAGGCTTATGCATTTCCAAAATATTGACATAAAACTTAATAGCCTAGAAGCCAATACTGTAGGTAGAAATTGTGTAAATATGTGATGCACCTAACTGAGTTCAGAATTGACTAATATGACTACATATTGGCCACATATGGTATGTTGCCATATAAATCATAGCCAGCTCAGTAGAGTTATGAAGGCAAAAAATACTAATTTGAATGTTTGTGTTTGCTAATATGGATATTTATTAGCAAACCTAATGATGTATTATTTTCTGGCAAAAGTAGAGTAGTTTAGTAAAAAAAAAAGTTTAGTAAAATAGCTTTTAGTCAATCTTATGTGGATAATTTAATGAATCTGACTGTACAAAGGGAGGGGTGTAATTTAAAAGTAGCTGCTTTAGTGCCCACTAGATGTCCTTGTTTCTTCCTTGTTCTAATTAAGGTTACAACAACCACAATAGTGCAACAACCACTATAATAAAAGGTAGTATCGGTTTTGACTGTTTTATCCTTTTCATAAAGGAATAAAACTCACATATTGCCCCACTCAGGGGATGTGAGGGTTCAGCCAATTAGGGCTCTGCGTTTCATCACAATCTAACGACACCCACTGGTCGATTGGGCGTCATTGGACTGCAGGTTACAGCTGCATGATGGTCTTCCTCCGACTCCACTCTATGTGAGCTTAACTGTAGTCTGCCACATGAAGAAGAAGCAGCTGATGACACCATTTGATGTCTACACTCTTCTGAGCTGGCAATGGGGTTAGCCATGAATCCTGCTGCTGTTGCAAATAACTAATTTAACATTCCACATTTGGGTGAGAGTTAGATTTGTAGGCTACAGCCCCACTTAGGGTGCCAAATTTATAGAAGTAAAATTTGTTTTATTAACAAATTACCCAATACACCACCACAGGAATATGGTGCTTCCTAGCACCTGATCTGTGGCACACCACCATTCTAGTGGCATATAAGAGGGGCAACAGTGGTTAGCATTGTTAACCTTTATAAGAGGTGCTGTGGTGCAGGAAAAAGAAAAGCTTATGAAATAAAAATTAAACTTAAACTTTTTTGATCTTGGAACCAATATGAAATTTGAACAGGTGGCATAAATGTGGTAAGCAATGGTGGATGTTGCAAGGTTTGAACTTTTATGTAAATATTGTAAAAAAATTGTACTTTATATAAAATACAAGTGGTCTTTCATATAAAGGAAGACTTGGACATTTTCATTGATCAGCTTTCATTGATTTAGCTGCTACTTTCTATAATATTATGGGGAAACTAGTTAACTTATTTTTTAAATGTCTTGTCAGTTCTCTTTCAAGATTACACTTCTAACAGTTCACAATTTCCACCTTGTACGTTGATGTATGGTGCTGTTGTTTTGTTGGGGGGGGGGGGGGGGTGTTATGTTGTGTGTAGCATTGCATGTAGTGTCCAAATCAAATAAAAATAACTGAACAAAAATGCCTGTGCCATGTCCAAAATTAGCCTACTTCACAACAAAGAATGTTGGTGAAAAGTGGAATGTTGTAATAAAATTTGACAGCCCATATTCTTATGAGCACAAGCACAAATCAAACTTAAATAAGGATTTAAAATAGGATTATGTTTTGGATTTAAATCAGGGACCTTACTCGGGTCGAATCAGGATGATACTATTTGAATGAATTGTGTACAGCTCTAACTGGAACACGGGTGGTTTTCGCTTCCACCCTACAGAAAGACCACTTTCGTTTGACGGAGGCGAGTCATGTGACAGAGAATAGGGGAATGAACTCGGAGCATGTAAACAGTGCAGACTGCGGCCTATTAGAAAACATCTTGCCCGTGAAAACTGCTGGTCTCACAATGATTATAACATTCTTCATATGCTGACGCCTGATAACATAAATATATAATCGCACAGTCTAGAAGACATCTGCGAATTGCGGTGCTCGAAAGAACTGCCAAAACGCCTAATTAACAAGCTAACACGGTAGGTAACGTTAGCTAGCTTGCAAACTAATGTTAGGTCACAGGTAGTGACAGCACTAAGTTAGCTAGCTAGGTAACTTGCAAGACTAGCATTACGTTAGCTTGATAATCCTGCCTTTAAACAATTTTCTCAATTTCCTTGGTTTCCTCTCTTGACATGTTAACGGACATTACCGTTACAGTTACTAACGACATTAGCTATCTCAATATTTTAAAGCCAGTTTGCAAGTTTACGTCGTTACACATGGACTTTAGCCTTCGTTAACGTTAGCTAGTTGGTGTGCTATCAGTCCTGTCGAACAGCTAACAGTCAGCTAACGATAAATGATCCAAGCCGAAAGTGGGTCAGTTCAACGTGGTTCCGAATAAAACGTTCAAAAAGCAGATGCAAACAAGACTGAGGTTCAGGTCTCTGTCTTATGTAAGTGAATTAGTGTTATCTAACGAGCTAGTCTAGCCAACGTTAGCGCGACCTGTCTTCTCATGAATTTCTATACGAATACCGAATGTGTGTTATTTTAGGATGTAGTTTGTGATGTTGGCGTAGTTAGACTAATTTTGTTATGGATCTGCTAGCTAGTCTAGCTACGTTAGACTACTGTAGAATAGTGGCTAGTACTATTTTAGTAATACTAGGGGTACAGCCGACGTGCTCTTGTGAGCCAGCATCATCCACGCTGAAATATTTTTCATGGTTAGCTCGCTGTTATTTAAAAATGTTGTCAGTTTGTATTAGCTGATTTTATGTCAGCTAACGTTAAATTAACGTAGCTTGGTTTAACGTCAGTATGGGCACATATTTTCTCTGTTGATAAAATGTTTTGTGTGTGTGTTTGTTTGTTTGTTTTTTTGCTGCCTTTATAGCTGGCTAGCAAACATTTTTATTAGGCTCTCAGTCTATGGGCTCTCAGTCCAGTTCTGGGATGTCCGGTCGGGGCTCCAGCGGCAACCCAGACCAGTCGGAACCGGAAGAAACAAATCAGAACACTAACCAGCGAAGCCGCAGACAGACAGAGGGACAGTCAACAGCAGAAGAGGACGTTGATCTAGCTCAAGTGCTGGCGTACTTACTGAGGAGGTAAGTGAGGACAAGATATTGTAAAAGTATGCCCTCCTTTTGTATTGTCAGATTGCACAATGATGATGTTGCATTGCACCTTTACGCATTCATTGCACTGAACTGTTTTAACTGTTTTAACACACACATGGTATAACACTAGCATTAGATGGTCAGGGCTTTTATACAGTGGATGAATTAATCTGGTGATTCAATCTGTTATGTCATGAGTTCTGTGTAGTTTATGAGTTGAAGACTCAAATTCTGGTGGTAAAATGTTTGGTATGCCTTTGGCATAGCAGTTGCTGAAAGATTTGGGCCTCTTAACAAATGTTTTTAAATTTGACTTTGAAATTTATGGTTTAAGAGCGCTACTTAGTGGTTTTATAATCGTCTCTCTCCTTCATTGTGATTGGAGGGGCCAGGTGCGGCTGGTCCATGGAAGCGGGGTAACAGGTCTACAGCTTGTCCAGTCATATTCCGACTCGGACGATGACAGCGACGGGGCCTGGGAGAGCCGTCTAAGAGACCGCTATAACCCCCCTGGTAACTTATACGTCCCATTTCTTTGGGAGATTTGTATTTTTGTGTACTGGTGAAAAAGTGGAGGTGTAGTTGTGTTTGACAGAATGTCCTTTGATAGTATGTTCAAAATGCCTTGTCTGTCAGTGGACTTGCAACCTGACACTCATGATGTGGACCAGAGTGAAATCCGGACTCAGATCCTACTGGCCACTGCTTCCTCGGGCAAAGAGCTTGCACAGAGTTTCCCCCTTATGCTGAGACAGGTGAGATGTCCCACTCTGTTACAATGGGTGATACGTGTGTTTGACTGACGGCTCACCTTCTGGGCTGCCGTTACAGTACATTGCCCTCCAAAAGTATGGGAACAGTGGGGTGAAATTAGTTATTTTTGCGATATGCTTAAGACATTTGGATATAAGATCAAAAGATGAATACGAGACATAGACAGTCAGCTTTTATCTCATAGTATTCACATGCGTGTGTTTAACCATTTTACAGAAGCCGCTGTTTTTGTGTTGAACCCCACCCCCCTTTTCAATTGTGTAAAATTAAGTTAACATGAGCTTAAAGGTAAATCAAAGCAATAAAGTTTAATATTTGGTTGTATAGCCCTTAAATGCAATAAGTGTATCAGGTCTACTACCCGTTGACATCACTAGTCGTCTGGTATCTTATTTCAAAGTGACTTTCCAGGTCTTCACTGCGGTCACGTTCAGTTGATTTGTGCTTTGTGGGGTTTGTGTCTTCATCCTCCTCTTCAGCAAGTGAAATGCATGCACGTTTGCATTTAAATCAGGTGACTGACTTGGCCAGTCCCAAACCTTTTCCACTTTTTCCCCCAAAGATGAATGCTTTAGCTGCATAGGCAGTGTGTTTAGGGTCATTGTCTGACTGCAGGATAGGTGAAACTCTGACCGATGAGGTTGGAGAAATTTTTTTTTTTTACAGAGCCAGACAAAAAAATGTGTGTACACTTCTGAATTGATCCTACTACTGCCATCCTCTATTACATCATCAATAAAGACAACTGGGCCTGTTCCGGAAGCAGGCATACATGCCCAACCATTACCCCACCTCCTCCATATTTCACAGCTGAGGAGTGCTTTGGATCATGGACTGTTCCCTCCTTTCTCCGCGCTTTTGGCTTTCTGTCATTTTGGTAAAGGTTTATTTTGGTCTTACCTGCCCGCAAAACTTTGTTCCAGAACACTTCTGGCTCGTCTGTATTTCATGATGAATTCTAATCTGGCCTTTCTATTCTTGCTGCTAACGAGAGGCGTCTTGCAGTGTAGCTTCTATAATTCTGCTCTCAAAGTCTTCTGCATACGGTGGCTTGGGATATTTTTACCGCTGTCACTGACCATTGTTTTAGGGTTTTACTTAACAGCTCTTACGATTCATCTGTCATCAACTGCAGTTGTCTTCCTTGGCTGACCTGTACAGTATTTTTTTCTGAATACACCAGTGATTTCTTTCTTTTTCAAGACTTTTCAAACAGCTGTACTTGATATACTCACTTTCTGTGCTATCCTTCTTAATGAATTCTTCAGAGTTGTTTTTCAACTATTATTAATCTTCTGGTCTTCATGATGGTGTTTGGCTTCTGACTCCAAATGCAATCTCCACAGGTGAAAACAAAGAATAAAACCAAGGCTAGACACTCACTGCTATTGTATGTGTGAACAATCCATGCAAAAGGAAACACCTGAGCAACAGTTAACACCTGTCATTTATCCATTAACTTACTTTTGCACAGCTGAAAATGGGAGGACTCGACAAAAAAACAGCCGTTTCAGTAAAATGGTAAAAAGTACACGTTAGTGCCATGAAATAAAAGCTGATTATCTGTACTTTTCGACTTATATTCATCTTTTGATCTCAAATACAGATGCCTTCAGTATAAAGCAAAAATAACAAATTTCACTCTACTGTTCCCATTCTTTTGGAGGGCACTGTACTTAGCTTTTTGCCTTCACTGATGCAGAAGAGAAACTAGAATGGCAACTCCTCAAATGGCAGCTCAGTTTCTGCTGCCTGTAGCCTAATGTTCCAAGGGCATCCGCTATACTTTGGCGCTCTATTGTGATTGGAAGATGAAAAGGCAGTGCAGCAGATCCCCTCCTACCTTGACTGAGGGAGATGCATCTCGTGTCCTCCGGTGACTGTGATGTTGTTGTGTTGTCTCAGAGGGAACGGGGCCGGTGTCAAGGCTCCAGTTTCTCACATGGAGAGTGCAGTCGCATTTGCTCACAGTAAGTAACGCTCAGGAAATACACTGCACACTCACTGAAGGATATGTTACCACTGAAAAGGTAATGTGAGCGGAGGGGATGCTAATTGCCATGCTCCCTAAGCAGCAGTGACGGAGTCTATGTGGTTATGCTTTGTGTTGTATGTAATTTAATTGGAGAATTACACAACGGTGTAGATACGCATTTTTTTCTAATTGAAAAAAAAATACTTTTCTTCATGAGGAAAATAAGTGATACAGGCTGTGCTTGCAGTTAAGCACTGCCAGTTATAAATCTTCACTTTTCAGATATTAGCAGAATTATGTAGTCGTGGTGTATTGTGCTAGTTTAGTCCTTAATTTCAATAGCAAAGAAACTGAATGATAAAAAATGAACGATTTCAATGGCCTGTTTGCTTTATTTGGATAATACAACACGCTTACTTTGCATTAAAGTCCCTAATATGGATAGGGTTATTCTGAACTGGGTGATCCAGGTCATGCCTGCTTAACTCACCACTGATGTCATAGCAATATGCCTTCCCAGTTTCCTGCCCAACCACGTGGCCCACCAGGACACGTATCAGCAGAAAGCATTCTGCGGGGTCTACAGCGATGATGGCGACACCTTCCTGTCAGCGTGCCAGGGTGACTACTTACTTTGCAATGGGGGAAACGGTCACATGCGTAAGCAGACTGTACGGGTGACCCTGTTTCTGCAGTCTGCTTACGCCTGTGCTAATTACTGAACTACTTGGAATATTACCTTTTTTTTCGGTGGGGAAAAGGAAGGATTTGACGTCACCCTCCTGCGCTGTTTGTCCTCCAGACCAGAACATCCGCGTGTACGACACCAGCAGGGGGCGCTTCGCCCTGAAGCGCACGGTGAAGGCGAGGGACGTCGGCTGGAGCGTGCTGGACGTCTGCTTCTCCCCTGACTCCCGCTCTGTGCTCTATTCCAGCTGGTCTGACTACAGTAAGAAAACACAGACCTTCCTGCTGGTCTGAGTCTTCCAGTCTAAAGGAGATGAGTTGTCACTGGCAGGCTTTGCACTCATTATAGCTGAAATGATATTTCAGTATGTTTCCTACACCCCTAGTATGTGTGTGTGTGTATTTACCCATTTCCATGTATTCATGTAATGATGTCTACAAAGTATATAGTGCTGTAAAGTATTTAAGTTTTTATAACACTTAAGGTTGTTTGCTGCTTGTATGAGTTTGAGACTTTGCACTGTCTTCGGCTTTTCAAGAAGGAAAGGAAACTTGAAGCTTATCCAGCTGATATTGCACTTACCTGTAGCTGTGGCGTCTTGTTTTCTGCATTCTGATTTGTGTTTCCCGTTCTTTTCCCTTCCTCTCTAGTTCATGTCTGCAGTGTCGATGGAGACAGTGAAACCCACACCGCTCTAGACCTGAAGTTAGTGTTACCATAATAGTTTTTACAGCCAGGTAATGGCGAGCCTACTACGGTTTTAAAATGAATGAGTTTATAAATGAGAATGAAGATGATGTATTATGTGGGAAAAATATAAACTTAATTAGTGACTCTGTTTTACAGCATTTATTTGGCCAATTGCATGCGTTCGTCCCCGTAGCATTTGTTTATCATGTGGCATTCATCGTTTTCCCAGAACGGAAATGCCACGTCACCTGATCTGAGCATTTTACTTATGAGCTTGATGTCACAGCATGGAATGTATTTTGGCCGTGAGGAATTCGATTCATATGAACTCAGAGGACTTTGCCTGATTCCTCTCGCAGCCCAGACGAGCGGAGGTTCTGCGTCTTCTCTCTTGCGGCATCGACTGATGGCAAAGAGATCCTTGGGGGGTGAGTGGGCCTGTGACTCTTCAGCTCTCTTTGAATGGAACAGGCCTGGCCAGTCCTGTTCCTGGTTATCGTCCTCTAGTTTTTCATCTCAACCCTAATTTGACACAAATGATTGTATTAATTAATTAGCAGCTGAACAAGTTGTCTGGCTGTTGAACAAGGTGTGCTTTGTTAGGGTTGGAGTGAAAACCTGTAGGATGGTAAATCTCCAGGAACAGGGTTGGGCCGCCCTGGTATAGACGTATCAACCAGTATTTTTTCGCTGATAGCCCCTGGGTTTTGTTTTAATATTGATAAAGATAATTTGCCAGGAAGAGCTGATAAAAATGCAGCGTGCATTGTTCAATCTGAAAGGTACAGCATAAGACAAAAAC
This sequence comes from Anguilla rostrata, assembly GCF_018555375.3. Lineage (NCBI taxonomy): Eukaryota > Metazoa > Chordata > Actinopteri > Anguilliformes > Anguillidae > Anguilla > Anguilla rostrata. The sequence goes on along the minus strand of NC_057936.1, from coordinate 20,252,188 downwards.
TTCCGTTTGTTGACAAGATAGTCTGTTTTTTTTTTTGGAAAGTGTATTATTTATAAGTTTTTTTTTTCTGTGTAGTAGTCTTGAAATGGTTTTCCACTTTAAGAACAAATGGCATGCACTCTTTTTTTTTTTTTTTTTTTACAAACAATGCGGAGCTAAGCTCCCCCAGAAATGTAGCTACGATGTGCTGAAAAACCTTCCCTCTGCTGGGAAATTGATACTGACAAATTCATAATGGGCTACACTTACTGAGGTTGCCAAAAAATGTCAATAAATACCACAAGGGTCTCAAAAGTGGTCCTGTTTTATGTTCGTGGCCGTGGCGGTGTCTCTGTTCTGCTGCCAGTACGCATCTTTTTTCTCTCCCACAGCGCAAACGACGGCTGCCTCTACGTCTTCGACCGCGAGCAAAACAAGAGAACGCTCAAGGTCGGTCTTTGCGCGTTCGCCGCCACCTTTCTGTTGGTGCCGGCGCTGACGCTGCGTCCAATCGCTCGCGCTCTCGTCCGGCAGCCGGCACGCCCTCAGCCCCACACCTCCTCTTGTCTTGCGGGCTCTTTGTCCTGTGCTGTGCCCATTAAGAGCGTCTGACTCATCAGGTCCTCTTCTCCGCTCCCTCTGTCACTCGGCCTCTTTATGCAGATTAAGTTTCACCGGAGTGATGCGATGATACATTTGCCCTTCTCTCTCTCAGCGCTCTGTTTGTCTGCATTGCAGCAGTTGGACTGCGCTCTGTTTATTTATGGTTACCTGTCTGAGGTCAATAATAACTCTGGATGGTTGAGATTTATTGTAGGTTTGTGATGTAATTATCTGACTCCCTCTGCCCACACGCCTCGCCCCCCCGCCCTCAGATCGACGCTCACGAGGACGACGTGAACGCGGTGGCCTTCGCCGACGGCTCGTCCCAGCTGCTGTTCTCCGGCAGCGACGACGCCCTGTGCAAAGTGTGGGACCGCCGGACGCTGCGGGAGGACCGGCCGCAGCCCGTGGGCCAGCTGGCCGGGCACCGGGACGGCATCACCTTCATACACAGCAAAGTAAGTGCCCCACCCCCACTCCCAGCCCCGGCCCCGCCCCTCTGAAGCTCCCCATAGGGCAGCGCTGCCGGATTGATGGGTCTGGAAATGACACCGTCTGTGAGAGCTCTCTGTTTGTATGTCGGAGCTCGACACGCTCAGCTGCCCGTGGGGCATCCTTCCAGGGATTTCTGTAAACTTTGGATCGGTTTCACCCGTAACAAAACAAGAGACTCACAGGCCCTCAGAAGACATACCGAGAAGTGCTTAGTCAGTGCGTTTATGAATGCTGTTCCTTCGTGTGGATGAGGAAATGAGTCTGTAACATGAAGCAGATATTGATAGCATGCTTGCGAGTGTAAGTCTACAGGTGAAACCTTGGTTGACATTACTTTAAATGGCTACACTTATGTCTCATTGTCTCTCACAACAGAAAACAGTGGAGTCCTGATGTGAACAATATAAGAGTAGCATTTCTGGCTGATGCAGTGTCCTTTGATACATTCTGTAATGGCTCTAACACACGGATGCCCATACTATGGCCTTTCCTTTGGCCTTCAGAAAGCCTGGTAATTTGAAATTAAACAACTTACCTAATTAAATCAGGGCTGCCCAACCCTGTTCCTGGAGATGTACCGTCCTGGAGGTTTTCATTTTTAACCCTACTTTGATGCCTGATTCTACTAATTAGCAGCTAAACAAGATCTCTTGCTGTTGAATGAGGTGTGCTTTCTTAGGGTTGCAGTGAAAACCTGCAGGACGTTAGATCTCCAGGAACAGGGTTTGGCAGCCCTGAATTAAGCAAAAATGTAAAAAGAATGGGGAACTATAATAGTTTTGCCTGCTGGATATTGCTTATGTAAAGACTTGGCCCACTAAGCTCAAAACTTTGAGCATGCCTGTTCTAGTACACTGCTGCAGTGCTTAGTTAAAAACCCTCTGAGATTTGTTGAGTCCCTTCCTCTATTCCTCTCATAGTTTAACTGAGATCCATTGAGTCCCCTCCTCTCTTGTCCTCCGGCAGGGCGACGCACGCTATCTCATCAGCAATTCCAAGGACCAGACCATCAAGCTGTGGGACGTGAGGAAGTTCTCCCCGAAGGAGGGGCTGGCGGCCACCAGGCTGGCCGTCACCCAGCAGAACTGGGACTACCGATGGCAGCAGGTCCCCCAGAGAGGTGCGGCCATGAGGAAGGGTGGGGGGGGGGGGGACTGTGAGGTAGTGCCCTGTTCTCCACCAGCAGTTCTGCTTCTCCGTCGCAGGGAAATGCTTTTGTCAATGATCCAGCGACACCCACCTTTTCACCCAGTTTATTTTCATATCCAGTGCTTTGAGGGCCCCTAAGCAGGATTTGATGCTCCCAACCCCACATTATAGAAAAATATATATATTTAAATAATTAGGGGGCCCCCTGGTGGTCTCGGGGCCCTAAGCAGCCGCTCATTGGGTAGGGTGGCTCTGTTGATATCTGTTAATGATGTCATATTCAGGGTTTGAACCCTCATCTCCTCCCTCTTCTCCACAGCTCTGAAGAAGCACAAGTTGACGGGGGACACCTCGGTGATGACGTACCGCGGTCACGGTGTCCAGCACACGCTCATTCGCTGCCGCTTCTCCCCTGCGTTCAGCACCGGCCAGAAGTTCATCTACACCGGCTGTTCCACGGGGAAAATCGTCAGTGAGTCTGCGTGTGTGTCTGTGTGTGTGTGTGCGTGTGTGTGTGTGTGTTTGAGTGTGCTTGAATGTGTTTTTGTGTGTGTGTGTGTGTGTATGGTCTTTATAGTATGTGTGTTTTTGTGTGTGTGTTTGTGTGTACGGTATTTATGTGTGTGTGTGTGTGTTTGAGTGTGTATTGTTTGTGTGTGTGTGTGTCTTTGAGTGTGTGTTCAAGTGTGTATGGTGTGTGTGTGTGTGTGTGTTGAATTGCATGGTGTCAAAATATGCTGATGTACGGTGAATGGTGCGTAAGTCTCACTCTGCTTTTCTCTTCAGTCTATGACGTGCTGACAGGCAGTGTGGTTTCCAAACTGTCTGACCACGATGCCTGTGTGAGAGACGTCAGCTGGCACCCCTACCAGGACAACATGATTAGCAGCTCTGTGAGTGTGTTTCTCTGTCTCTATCCTCATGCATCTCTCTCTCTCCTGCTACCACTGCCACCAAGCTTGTATCTGTGTCCCATTTTGTGTCTCTGTCCTTCTGTGTCACTTTGGGTCTTTCACTCAGCGACCGCATTCCAATCACTGTCTCATCTACCCACTGTGTGTGTGTGTCTAAATGGATATGTGTAGTTTATAAATATGCTAAACATGTGTGCATGTGTGTGCGCGTGTGTCTGTGTGTGTGTGTGCGTGCACATATGTGTCTGTCTGTGTTTGCGGGTACGCATGTGTATGCGTGCGTGTGTCTGTACGTGTGAGTGTGTCTGTCTGTGTGCGTGCGTGTATGTGTCTGTATGCGTGCGTGTGTCTGCATGTGTGCGTGTGTCTGTGTGTGCGTGCGTGTCTGTGTGTGCATGCGTGTGCACCTGTATGTGTGTCTGTGCGCGTGCTCTCAGTGGGACGGAGCCGTGAGGCTGTGGGTGCACAGGCAGACTCACCCGCTGGATGAGGACAGGGAGCGCGAGCGTGCCCCCGTCGCGCCGGGAGAACCGAAGGAGGGGAAGTAACCGCGGCCTCCCGCGCCGTGGGATCCGCGGGAGGAGCAGCAGAGCGGGGGAGGAGCCAGCGGCTAGAGCAGAAACCTTATCAGTCTGCTCCGGGCGTTCGCGCCATGATTGCGAAAGGGTTTTATTCCCACTTTCAGGTGTGTTTTTGCCTTTGCAAAAAGCCATTTTATGTCTCCAACTGCAAAACCACAGAAACCTGCAGTGTAATTGTGTTTAAGATAAAGAAGAGGGACTTTTTATTAATCCTCCGCTTAAAGAAAAAACTATAGCTCTTTGGCTTGGCCTGAACTGATTTATATAATACAATTAAAACCATGTACAAAGTGCTTCCTCCAAGAGCGCTTACTGACAATGGTTTTTCTAAACCTAAAAGTGTAAATAGATGCAAAGCAGTGAGAAAATGACTACCTGCAATATCTTTTAAGTTGCTTTTTGATAAAAGCTTCAGCAAAGTAATTTGTTTAAAATTTAGGAACTTGGAAATTTGACTGTGTATACAGAAAAAAAAATATTCCAAATGTAATTTTTATGCTTAATACTTTATTCACCTTAACTTCCAGCCCATTAGATGAAAAGAAGAAAAAACTTATTTTGTAAACAAATGTACACATTTTCTGATTTAAAGATGTCAATGGCTGTCGGTGTGTGTTGAAGAAACGTGTGCATACATGGTCACGGTGAAGGGTCTGGTAATGTGTGTGCATATGCGTGCGTAGGCGTGTATGCAGTTTTGAATGTGTTCTGTACGTCAGTGTCTGTTTCACTTGCATTACCCATGTTTTACCATAATAATAAACAATTACAGTATGTAAATGTACCATTTTCACTCTTTTGCTTGCTGTTTCATTCAAAGAACATTACACTGAGCCAATGTATTCGATGTCCCTGCAACATGGGTTAGAGGGATAAATGGCAGAACGGACGTTTGTTAATAAAGTTTTGGCTACATGAGATCATCTCATGAAGCATCTTACCAACAAGTACACTTGCTGCTATTTAGCTACACCTATATTTAGTATCTTACTGGTAGGCCAAGTGAATTTAAATGGACCTACCCTCAATGCTTTGAGAACAAGATTGACTGTAACCAACCATGGAAACTGGGGACCTCAAATTCCTGCGTTGAAAAGCTGCAGTGCCTGCTGGTGTACTTCTTTGCTTAATTCAAGTCACTGATTGGTTAAGTAACTGCACACATTGTTGCCAAGGTGTACAGTGACTGCTGTTGAAAGAAAACCAGAAAAACCAGGAGAAACTGCAGTTCAGGGAGTTCTAAATAGTACCTGCCTTCTTGGTTTAAAAAGAATCGCTTGGGAGAAACAGTTCATGTGTATAATACTGAAGTCACCATTGCCATAATAGTGTGCTAGTCTTACTAGAGAGCTAATGTTTCTGGCTAATGTCACTGCTTTGAGAGGCCCCTATATTGAAAACAATGAACAATGTGTGTTTCCTGAAGAGGCAAATTTGTCCATCGCTCCTCTGCTAAACCAAAACCAAATTGGACCTATCATTTCTGCTCCTGGCCGGATCCTGTCCTGATGCTGGTGAAGTAACTGTCCTGTCCAATGAATGTGGAGGGGCCTCTGCACTGTTTGGTCCCTGATCAGCAGCTTATGACAGCTTCTCTCCACAGCAGCCCGACAGAATGGACTCCTGGGACACGTATTGGCTTTCCAAAGCCGCAGTAGGCTAGCTCTAGGTAATGGCCCTGTGACGTGTAGGGAATGTACTCTGAAATTTTTTTACATACTCATTTTTTTAATTTGGCATGTCCAGTCCCACCCAAATTTGGAATGTACAATCCAATTTCACGCTTCACGAAAGCAGCTCAATCACCGTCCAAGCCCTCAAGCTAGCAGCAAGGGCCAGCTCTGTGCGGGAAGTGGAGGGGCTAAGCTGGTTCAAATGCATATCCAGCAGAGCACCATAGAAATGGGAAGCTGCACAGTGAAAACAAGGTGCACAACTGATTCAGGAACGGCTTCCTCCAGTCAATGACAAAAAGAATCAACTGGAAAGCATGGTTGTGAGCCAAACTAAGGGTGTTACAGTGGCCTGACTACAGAGTAACAGAGGCTGCAAACACCAGGCATGGAACGACAGTGCTGCCTGCATGAAATACAAACAAGGCTAAGGTTACCTCTGACAGTTGTTTCTGGCACATTACAGCCGCTTGCTGAAAATCCCCCTGCTTAGTCAGGGGGCGCCCTCTTTGTGGGTTAATGTGGGTAATGAGGATTGGGATGGGATTTGGGGGAGGAACAGAAGCATACATGCATGTGGTAGAGAAAGGACATTTTAAAAATGAGGTTTTCTGCACTAGGACAGACGAAGGTGGGGGACGGGGTGGTATTGGATTTGGAGGAATTCAGGTTTTACATAAGGACATTACGAATACACAGAAAGAGTAGAAACTGTCCCAGACATAAATTTGGAATAACTAGGTTAAGAAATGGGAGGAGACTGGATATTGCGTGGTAAATGCAACTTCCATTTGTGAACAAGCACTCAGCAATGTAGATGCACTAAAGTGAAAAGACTGGCAACAAGGGGGACAATGATATAATGTAAATACTGATAAAATAGGGCAACACAAGAAAGGAATGGGAAAGAGACTGGGAAGGCCCACTGATTGACAGAAACAGGCTTTCATAACAACAGCTGAGTCTAGTAATGAAGATAACAGTAGAGGGACGTAACAGCTAAAAATAGAAAAAAATATTTGTTTATTCAGTAGCCCATTTGTCACTAATCAGTTTGTACTGCAGACTACTACATTGTAATACATGACATTCCTTGTGGCGTAATTTCATAGGCAAATATAGTTCAGCAATGGCTACAATAATTAACAGATTCAACGCTGTGTGATTGCTAGTGTGGTATAGACTTAAAACTATTGGACTAGGATGCTGCTGTATTTTCAGTAGAATACTAACATTGTGTGTCTGAAATACACAATTCTCCCACCTGAAACTAGTTTTTCATGTCTTTCCAGAAAAGGGTTTCTGCCTAAATGTTTAAAAACAGCCAGATAATTACAACACAGCTATTTGAGCAGGCTTTGTGTAATTCATAGTGCAAGGAACAATAGTCTCCTTAAAGTCCAAGTAAATGAAAAACACTGTTATACTAGGCTAATGTAGCATATTCCCCAAACCATTCTGCTGTGGCAGAATCACATTGCTCAGAGCGGTACAGAATTTGAGAAACAACTGAAACTGAATATTTCTCGTATATTTACATGCACTGAAACAAAAGCTTCTGTTTATGTGCAAGAATTAGGGTTTTAAAGGTTCTAGCCCCTCTGGAGTGGCAATCCAGATAAGTCCTGAGCTAGTCCTTTTAATAACCCAGTTACACATTTAGAAACACGGAGGAGGACACACTGCAGTGAAGGTCACTGTTTATTAGTTCACATCTGTGCCACATGTGACAATGTTGGTTCAGTTAAATGCAATACAATGTAATATAGTGTGAGCCTGCTAAGGTTAGCATTGCCAATTTAGCTGTAACCTTTTCCCATTGTGCACTACTGAAGATTAAGGGGGTGTAGTACTGCATGCCAAACATTCTTGACATTTTTAAACTGTGGCCTACACACTGCTAGAAAAATCATGCATGCACATACCTTATTTAATATTAACTTTAATCTTTGATACATAAACTTGCACATCTTTAGGCAGCCATATAGTTGTTGAGGGGTTCTGTGATAATGTCATAAGAGAAATATAGTATGGCAAAATGTTTTCTGTAACTTCCCATTTAAGGAGAGGGGTTGGATATGAGGGGGAGGGGTTTCCACTCCCCTGTTGTTTGAAAGGTGACAAGGCTGCAGAGAGAGGAGAGAGGCAGAAATGAGGGGGTGTTTCTTTGGACAAACAGATGGAGTGACAAACAGCACTATGAATTAAGGATGACATGAGAAAGAAAAGGGGTGGAAAGACCAGAGCAATAGGAAGGAGGAAAACCGATGATGTCATAAACAGGACCTTGAGAATCCGGGAAGCAAACGCAAACATGTGGAGGCACTGGTGTGTTTCTGGGCCATTGCATGGAATTGCATGACTTCGTCACTGGGGTTTGGCGTTGACTGCAGGATCACGAAAGACCAGGATCACTACAATATTGGATCAGTCAATCGATGGCATTCTAGCTCAAGAAGATTATACCAGCATTGGATTGCTTCATTGCTAGATCACCAGTGGACTGAAGCGTGTTAATAATAAATCGTTGGCATCCATTTTTCATCATATACAATTAAATATCCCAAGAGTAATATTGCATTTTTTTTACTTGACACTCCTGGACGGTGAACTAACTTAATTACTGGAGCGGTGAACCAGACTTATACAGTTTTTTATTAATTTCCTGTCAGTGACACATACATTTCAGATCAGGATGTTCCTTAACTCCGTTTTAGTTGCGGTGACTAACCTCGCAGCTGGACTACTTGGCAATGCTTCTTTCCGGCGACACTTTCACCTGGTGCTCTCAGGTTTGGTTCTGTTTGGCCCTGCCCTGAGTCTTTGGGTCTCACAGTACAGCATTTTTGCAAACAAGAGCCACTACCTATACAGGTGAGGACAGTTTATATTCTATGATGTCATAATTGTGTATGCCACCCTTAGACTAGTGCACACATGAATACGTTTTGTAAAATTGCCAGACTGCTAAACTGTAACTTTCTGTTGATTCTCTTGAATTTCATTTGACAAAGTATCTATCAGACTGTTACTAACTTAAGCGCAGATTGGTGTTGACCTGCCATATATAGATGTGTAGTATGAATCTTTTTCTCTTTTGAAACCTTGAGTGTGGTGGTTGTTTTTCAAAATATTTTAAAATGCTTCTGCTTCGTTGTTGATGGAATCCATTTGATGCAAAAGCTTGCTCAATAAATTCCATTTCAAAATTCAAAAGACTCTCTCTTCCCCTCCAGGAAGTTTCTGCGCTCCGGCTGGGGCTGGACCTGCATCTTCGTGGGCTCCTTCGTCTTCCTCCTCTACTTCTCCGTGCAGCGGTCCCTCGCTCTCTCGCTGCGGCACCTCTCCCGGCTGGCCACGGCAGGCCTGCTGTGGGTGGGCTTTCGGCGGGCGCTGTCTCTCCTGGAGAATGCGACGGGGAGCTGCTACAAGCCCCTCAGCGCCTCTGTGGGTGGGCAGCTGCCACAAGGCCTCACCGGGGGCGGGGCAGGGCAGCCCCTGCTGCTGCTGCTGCGGGAGGGGGAGACCAAGACCAGTTGCCTGAAATCGGGCATGTTGTGGCGCGGGTACGAGGTCTCCGAGGACGCCTTCCTGCTCTGCCTGTGCTGCCTGCTGCTGGCAGAGGAGACGGCCGTGTTCGGGCCCTACCTGGCCCTGGGCGGGGTCTCCGGGGCCCCGTTGAGGCTGCTCTTCCTGTTCTGCGTCTTCCTCCTGGGCCTCTGGGTCTTCCTGCTGCTCTGCCTCTTGGCCCACTTCCCGCAGTTCCCCACCCAGCTGCTGGGGGGCGCTCTGGGGTGCCTGGGATGGAGGAGCCTATACCAGGGGTGGTACCGCCTGGGACCGAGTTGGTACTGCCCTGGGCGGCCTGGGGTGGGGTTGCTGACCACAGCTGGGAAACCGCGACAGAACACTTAAAGACGATTGGATAAACCAACACTCAAACCTTAAGACAGAAGTAATAAAGGAGGTGTGTTATCCCAGCTTTCTAGGGAAATCCCAGTTTAATAATGCTACTGGGGAAACAACATCAGTTCACCTAACCTCAAGTGGCAGCCCTACAGCATAAAGTTCAAGGTCATGGGGTCAGGGATTGTTACGGAGGAACATGTGAAAAAGACATGGTTGAGAAGCTACATAAGTCAGGTGAAACCACCAGTCGTAGACTATGATCTGTGTAAAAAGCTTGTTCACCTTTGTGATTAACTGATTTTGTATTTACATTATCATAGAACTGAACCATTTCAATTACAGCTGCATGCTATTGCACTATTTTCTATGTTATGCCTGAACACGCTGTATCTATATTTGTACACATTTCTGAAATGAAATAAAACCAGTAAAAAATAGCAGACTCTGTATCCTATTTATATTCATACATATTTACTTATGGAATTCAGGAATGGTACCTCACACAAGGGTAAAACAGTTTTTCAACCAAGGATTCAATGAATCATGTTCATTTAATTTAATATCGCTGCTTTATTTTGTAAATTGGAGTCAAATATTTTTCAGTACAGCAGGGTCTTCAGTTCGTCAGTTTGGAGGCACTTTTAAAATCAGAGTTTATTTGAAAAGTACTGTGGTTTGTTATTCAATATCATGCGTCTGTAATGTTGCAGTGTACCTGTGTGTGTGTGTGTGTGTGTGTGTTTCAGTAAGTTACATGGCTCAGCAGGCTCAGTAAATAAGGGCCTTAGAGTCTCCTCTCGGCTTCTTGATCTTGTCGTAGTTCTTGTTGATGATGTCATACAACACAGCCTGCAGGAATGGAAGTAAGTATATGATCAAACCATTATATCATGACTGTAATTCAACCATTTATAGGTTGCAACATGTTATGGTGATTGAACCAAACTTCACCATTAAAAAACAGTGCTTTAAAAAGTTTCTTTATCTCAACTAAAATATTAATCTACATTTCAGTAAACGAGAATGCTTATTATGAACATTGTTTCATTCCAAGACTTCCACTGAATGTATTACTATCACCGTGAGGCATTAGTAGCTCAGATTAGAAACACAGCGATAACACAATACAAGGACGTTAGAATTTTCAGTCTACTTTTCACTATATAAAAAGACCCTATGCGACTGCTTTTCTTTCTTGCATTTTAAGTGTTCATTAAGGCTCAAGTAAAAAAAATTTATTACTTTTCTTTATCTTTTCAAATTTATAGAAAGATAGACTGAAAGATCAGCACATTGTTCCACGAACAATAATCACAGACAAGCTTTTACAAGATTTTTGAATTTCTAACTGCTTTTCTATCTCAGGCAAGCACTTTATAGCTTCTATTGTGTTTTAACTATTGTAAAGCACCTACAACTTAGGAAAGGTAAATAATTAATATAATGTATTACTATTGTTATTATTAGGAAGCCCCTGGGAGACAATCACTGCCTCAATGGCAGACACAGCACAGAAAAAGAGCCAAGCAGTGGAAAAGGACGACTCACGTAAGTGTTGCGGATTTCCAGGACAACGATGCGCAGTTCGCAGTACTGGTGCTGGTCCAGCTCGTGCACCAGCTGCCGGTAATCCCCCTAGAATCAACCCGAAACACGCGTGGTCACCCCCACAGCAGATGACACATGTAGAAGCCACATTATGTCCAAAACAGTTGAGAAGTGGCTGAAGCTTCAGTGTAAAATTACATTTTACAGATATTACTATGCATAAAGCTTCTGTTGGAGAACACCTAAGATTTCACTACAGCAGTATTTAATAAAAATAATACTGCAAGTTATGTGACACACTGACCACATGTGGCTGCTTGGAGGCTTTGGCCACAGCATCTCCTCTCTCACTGTAGTACCTGGCAAGAGGGAAAAAAGGCATTAATAATGCCCAAAAGCACAGAAAAGAAAGAACTCACAACTACATATACTAGCGGGCAAACAATAAGCAACATAAATTGTTACATAAAAAATATACATGCTTTGTCAATTTCCTAATTCATGCAACTCTAATAAATACCATGCACAATGAAGGAACATACTTGTAATTAACAATGAATATGTTTTGAGGTTGGGGGACATGGAAACTGTGTTTCCCTTACTTAGAGATCTGTGTCTGGAATCCCTCTATCTTGGTGCGAGTATTGGTCAACAGTTCGAAAACTTTTTCCTGTAAAACAAGGTAAATTTGTTTTGCTTTACACAATAATGAGTGTCACACACATTCCGCGTGTTAGCACAAAATTGAAAAATACATGCTTGGCAACCAACGTGTAACGAGCTACTGACCTCACAGACACCGTTGCCATTTTCAGCAAGGAGTAGGTATTAATACATTGCTTTTCATGGTAAATAAATTAAGGGAGAACAATTAATTTTACAAGGATCTTATTGCATGTGTACAGCATGCACAGCACATTTTAACTTCAGTGGTATTAGTTTATGGCTTTTGTGAGCAAGTGCTATGTACAAGTAATACACACAAATGGTGAGAGAGGCTGACCTGCACAGCCACACCAAAGTTATTCCCATCTTCGATTCTGGGAATCTGAAGTTGCACCCACATTGACACCTGACAGAAAGACAAAATGTAAGGTAGGGGAACGAAAGCTGTATACACACATTGATCAGATGAAACATACAAAGTGTGGCACATTAAAAACCATGTATGAGGTTGGAATAAAAAAATATCAATGGATCTAAAAATTAAAAAAAATCGGTGTCAGACTCACAGTGTTGAGTTTTTCCTTGAGCATCTGGATGTGGGGTTTGATTTTCTTCAGAAGGCTCTCCACTTTTTCATTGCAAGCGATTGGTCCGCAGGCCGGGCCTGGTGGGGAAAGACAGCCCTGATACACAACCTACTCATGACAGCTCCACCACTGAGAGGCAGTGGGCTGTTAGAGAACGGCTCCACCCTGTGCACAGGCTGTGAAACACAGTCACATAGGGAGTCTGGGATAAACAGTGGCTGCAGTGCTTTAACAGTTACAAATAATGGGATACTGCGTTCAGCCCCACCAATGGTATTGCTCGCCAGAACTTCTTGAGTACAAAATAAATAATATGCTGTTACTGGCTATAGCAAAGCCAGTGAATTGATTATACACTGCAATATTCACCACCCGGGGACACATCACAATAAGGAGAGGGGCCTGCAGAATCAGACACAGGGCCCTAAACACTGCCAGAAACTAGGCCCCGCAGCCAGGGTCCCATAAGTCCCCTTTAAACTGTAACACATATAAAGGACAACTTCTATAAAGTTCAAATACAAATGTGCCTTCTCGTAAAATCTTCAATGATCGCTATTTAAGCCTCACTCTCAATGACATAGATGGAAGTGGCAGCCTACAGGCCCATCTGCAGAGCTGGGAACTGTCACCCTGTAAAACTTCACTTTCTGTAACTACAGAAATTTGGCATGAGCATATTATGGCTCCTTTTTCAGATTGGGCAGGATGGATTTGAGTGTGCTAGCCTTAATTAATATGAGAGCAGGATGAAGCAGCATTATCAAACAATACCATGTAAATTTCTTGTCATTTTCATCCAATCCATCCTTTGCTCGTGTAGCTCTACATGACATAAACATGACCAAACTATGCTCTGGGTCAAATATGAAATCTTTTTTTAAAATGGAAAAATTTGGTTAATAGGGTATTATTTACCTTCCTCCTCTTCCTCTTTATCCTTTTTGTCTTTCTTGCCTTCCTTTTCCTCTTTCTGTAGGAAAATGGACAGAAGGGAAGAGCCCATAAAATATAGACACCAATAAAAGACTTACAGTCCTCTCTCAGTTAAGACAACACTGTCACATTCACACAGTTATTTACTCAATCATTGCTGCTAAAGGATATGTATGCAATGCAGGTTGACCTGTTGTAATTATTGTAATCCCCGCAGCACTTACACATCGACTCACTATGCTGTATGTAAGCACTCGGTTTAATGGGTTTGATAGTCCTTTTTTCAGAGCTTAAATTCAGCTGTACATGTACAACTTTTACATGCAGCCACTTCTGAAATGTACAGATTGGAGAATTAGGCTACATGTACCCCTTAATGAGTGGAACTGGCATGTGTTATCAGTGACTAGCTGGTTTTAACCAATCACAAATCATCAGAATGGTTTATAGTTCAAGAGCCAGAGGAAGAGGTTTGAACATGCATGCAGCATTAATTAATGAGGCAAATATGAGCTGCATGAATTAACAAATTAACAAGTTACTGACATAAATGAAAAGGTCTGATGGAGCCCATAGTGAGCATGGCCTTGGGCCAAGGCCAACAGAAACTCTGGCTCAACAGCAGTAGCAATTACTTTGAATTACACAATACATCTTGTCTGCACTGTTGATCATAAAAACACATTTTCCCTGAAAATAATAGGCCTATGTGATGATAATGGTGATTCATGTATTTCACTAAATGACAATACCTCTTCCTTCTTCTTCCTTTTCAGCTCCTCTTTGGCAGGGTCAGGTATAGGGATTTCTAAAGGCGCCTTCAGGGAAGACAGATCCTCGACGCTGAGGGAGGCCTTGAGTCCACCAAAAACAGTTGTGACACATGGTGATAAAACAAACTGCCAGTCTAAAAATAGTTATGTGACTATCAAGATAAAATAGCACAGACAAGCCACTTCCTTGAACCCCCCTCCCCTTCACTCCATACCTGTAGCAGTGTCTCCATCTCCGCAATCTTCTGTGGGAAGAATGTTGAGACCAGAGATTCTGCCTGAAACACACAATTACATCATAAACACAAAACCACAGCAGAAATATGAGTCGTTAAACACCTACGACAATAACCCAAAACTTACCTCCTTGGTGAGTTGCTTGCAGAAGTCATCAACCTAGAAAAACAACGAAGCAATACATCAGGAACAAAATAGGCCTATTACTAAAACAGCACAATCGCCACATGTCCTTTGTTCCTTCAATCAGTTGTAATAGGCCGACTACGTCGCGTTTATTCCTGCTGGGTAGGATTATGATATCGAAACCTCGCCGTATCCAATTGTTAAGTATGAAAAACTACTGCCATTTTATTAAGTTCTTACGAGCTGTTTCACATACCCACACTCCATGCCTTACAAGTCGGCTAATGTATATTAAATTCAAGAAAAGCGCTCAAAACAGTCAGGAACTGCGACGGGCTTAGGCTACCTGTTTCTTCGATTCGGGTCGTATGTCTAAAGAAGTCATCGTTCCTAGTGCGGATGTAATGATCGCTCCAGTTAATCGTGAGTGCAGAAAAATACCGTCTGCATAAACAGATAGGCTATCAACCTCTCACACACAACTAAATCGTGTGAAAGCTGTTATTTATGGTGTATGAACTCTTTCCGCAATGCCACAGTTAGTCAGCACAGTAAGTGAAAACGAAAGTAAATCGAGCACTGTTGCAAACTAATTGGGGACTTTCCGACTTTTTTTCAACAATACTGCTTGGTATACTGGGATATGTAGTGCAGAACTAAGATTTTCAATTCCGCCTGTTTAATAAAGTAGCAGCATAATTTTGAATAGAAGTACCACATTTGTTCACTGAGACAGTACAAATAAACATTTTTAGTTATAGGTAAAATGTGTTTATTTTGCTGTGAATTACCGAACCTAGCCAACTGGAAGCCCAGATCACATATTTTACCGGTGCTGGATGGGATTCGAAGTCTAACCTAGCAAACCATCTGTTTTGCCCATGAACATCCCCACGGTTACTGGACTAGGGCGTACTCTTGCCGGCCTGTTGTGTTTAACAGGTTTCTGAAATTCACCTTCAGACAGTAGGTTACCTGTTTGTTTGTGTGCATTTTACCAACCCCGTTTGTAGATATTTTAATGTTAAGGTTTTAAATGCGCTAGTTAATGAATGAATGAATATTTTCACAGAACAACTTTAGCGGAATATTTTAATGCAGCCCCATTTGCTATATTTCCTGAATAACGCGTAAAGTAGGCCTACAGCGATGACCGTAGTTTGTGTACAATTCTGTGGCGATCCGGCTGCTGGTACGAAATGGCATTGTGACAAAAAAAAAACATTTGTGTCTTATTGTTATTTTTTCAGCAAAGTTACTCTTTAAATTGTACGGACGAGTAGGCCTATAGCGTTTTCTTTAATTTAAATTATCCTTAGAGCTGCACCTCGCCTCATCTGTTCTCCCCTACTTCCCAATAATTTAGTGTTCTATGAATCATTGCTAATTCCTGCGCTAAGCTTTTAAGAAAAATGCCAGTTCTAAATTTGTAACCCTACAAGAATTCCTATCAAGAGCTTTCTTAAACGCTTAGCCTACTGTGCAGGATTCTTACCTTGTAAATATTACAGAATAACCATGCTAATATCTACGATGCACTGGCAATCCCCGTCTTTACGCACTATCGTGGAATTACTGCATCTTAACCTATGCGTTCGGGATTTTTTTTGGTCGTGGTGTTCTTTTCCACAGGGCACGAGGGGTCACTGAATAGTTTGATGAGCATGAAAATGATGTGAATAATATGGTATGACCTTCGCAGTCACCAGATCTCAACCCAATTGAAGACCTATGGGAGATTTTGGACCGACGTTTTTGACTGCGCTCTCCACCACCATCATCACTAAATGAGGGAATATCTTTTGGAAGAATGGTGTTCCATCCCTTCGCTAGAGTTCCAGAGACTTGTGGAATCCATGCCAAGACACATTGAAGCTGTGCCAGCCCAACACCTTACTAAGCCACTTTATGTTGGTTTTTCCTATATATACATACACACATACCATATATATATATATATATATATATATATATATATATATATATATATATGGGTGAAAAATTAAAGGTCAAACAACACACATCCAATATATATATAAGTACTATATCTTTGATGACAAAAACATGCAATGAAAACATTTATTTAAATTTTTTTATTTTTAATGGACATGCCTTGAACAATTGGTTCTGAAGACCAGAGACGCATGTCCCTACAGAGGACACCAGGTTTTTGAAGGATATAGACTGGCCGGACATGAAGCAGGAATGTATTTCCATTAAGGGTGATGCTTTGGCTTAACCGTTTCATAAATCTCCTCTGTTGGAGCCTTTTCCTTTCTTTCTGGAAATCGGACCTCAGCATATTCTATTTCCTGTCCCTTGTCCCTCTTGCCTTTTTCTTTGGCACTCAGGTTGGAGATTTCAGCATACTGGACCTCTTCATGCTGGCTTTCTGAGACTGCTGTTGTCTCCCTGGTGTTGTCTGCTTTGCTGGGGTCGAAGGAAGGATTTCCCTGCAATACATGCCAGCGAAGAATACTTTCAACCCAAGAGCAGCAAATTACTTTTCATTGAATTTCCCTGAAGTTAATTATCTAACCAGAAAATATAAGATTAGTATTATTTAACTCATTCTAATGAATGTAAAAACATATTTTTTTGTGTTGTAACGTAACACTATGCTTAATCAATTGGCTCCAGCAAACTTCCCAAGGTTTTAAATGACTCTGGTTCTTGCTACAATACGAATTCAGCAGTGAAGTAATGTGACTGAGCGCTTTGTGTGCTTGGTGTTTGAAAATATATGCCAAATGGAGTCAAAGGGACTAGAAAAATATTTATATTCCGCTCAACAAAAAACATAAGTCTTACTGATGGCTGACAAAAATGTAAATGTTATCAATATTATACAGGAGAATTATGTTTATACTACATATACTTTGAATTGACTGGCCTAGAAACAAGGATTGTGGTAACACTTCTCATTTTCAGGGTCACAACTGCTAGTGGTTGTTATGATTACAGAAATCAGGGTGGTGAGTTGCAGTACGTTAACTGTTCTCACAGGTTCATCCATACACTGCTGGAGATCTGAAAGTTTAGAAATTACAATGTTCTTACCTGTCCTTCTCTGCTTGTCATCCTTATACTGACACATGACTCTCTGGATTTCCTCAGCCTGAAAAAAATCTTTAATTTAAATGGCTGACTCCTTAACAATGGAAATAGAATATGCAATGGGCAGAACCAAAACTTGACAGATATTGTTCATTACATGAAAGGTTCATATCCCACAGTGATGTGCCTGCTAGGTACACAAGGAAATGCAATAAAGAAAAATGATAAATACAAGAAAAATAAGAGCTAAGGATTGCTGCCTGGGTTCAGTAAAATTGCAAAACAACGGAAGGTCCTCTTTTATGCAGAGGTCTTCGTAACCATTTGAACAAGAAAGAAAAGAAATGGAAAAAAATATTGTGGAGACTAGCAGGTGAAACTTTGTCAAAATGCAAGTCTGAATTTTTAACAATTCGTTAGAACTTGTAATAGACATTTTATTATTTTTCACCACAAAATCTTCCTAAATATTAGGCACTGGTTATATGCATACATCATAATATATCAACTGGAACAATATTACCTCCAGAATAACAGGGACAGTAGACATGCCAACAGCACCCCCAAAGTTCCTGCAACAGCTCCAATCACTGCAGGCGACAAGGGCTCCCATATATCTGCAGAGAAAATTACGTAACGTTAGACTGTACGTGCAGACTGACAACTCCTCTTTCTGCCTTCATGAAATTACACTGACCTTTTATTGTCAGATTCACTTTTCCAGACTCCTGTTTTCCCTGTTGATTCTGAGCTTCACAGTAGTACCAGCCCGCATCATCGCTGCTTACATTGAAGGTGAGTGTCTGTCCAGAGCCGCTCTTTGTGACCCGACTCCCTGTGGTTCTAAACCAGGTGAAATTATTCACTGGAGGGTTTGCTGAGCTGCTGCAGGTCAGAGTCACATGGCTGCCATTGACCAGTGGACCAGATGGACTTATGGAGGCCATTGTATTCTTTGGAGGGACTGAGGGAGAGAATACTTGTTGAAAAGATGACAAACAATAAAGCATTTGGTTCACTGTGTATTTAGACTGTTAATTTTATGGAGAAACCAACCAAATCTCCATTGCCTTTCATACTAAATCAATATCAGAATCAGAATCAGATTTCTTACACAGAACATTGAGGGTTATATTGTCCGCCACCTTAATCTTGCTCCCGGTTTGTAGTGTGTATTCTGCAGAGCAGGTGATGTTCTTCCCATGATGGAAGTGTGAAGGAGTAAAGGTAAGGACAGATAAAACTGATTTGATTTTATTTGAATTCTCCTGGAGCTCATGTCCAATGTTCCCTAGGTTGGGGGTCCATGCCAAGACTGGGAGATGTTTGTTGCATGGGGCTGCAGCTGTACATTTCAAATCCACTTGTGTGCCCTCATTCAGCTCCTTCAGTTTAGTTATTTTGGGTTTTTGTGGAGAGCCTAAAAGATAAATTAGACTTTTTACTGTCTCAAAATCATACACAAATGTCTATAAAATGTTGTCATCAGAAAGTTGGAAGATATTTTCCAAAAAGATGAAGGTGCTCCTCATCCACCATCCATTCAGGCTTCACAAATTAGGTTTAAGTTATTCCATAAACTGAATCAAAATAATTTTGTTCTTCAGGTGAATTCTTTCAATGAAATTCTGCATTATTTCAGGACACCAGGATTTAAATTCCAGTGAAATTCATGTATGTATTCTCCCATTTCTCATTACATTCTATACTTTCGGATTGTTTAAAGTAAAGATATTTAATCATTTCTATAGTGTATAGTTGAACTATATATATAGCGAGAACCATAATGTTTGGGGTAAAGACATGTTTTTTCCTGATTTGGCTCTGCACTCCATCTTGGCAAGGTCCTATTGGCCTCCACACTTTTTTCTTGCTATGACTTTGATACGAGTATATCTTGGTCTCATCTGTCCACAGGACCTTTTTCAATAACTATTTTTTACATGCTTCTTAGCCAACTTTTATCTAGCCATCTTGTTTTTGTGGCTAACTGGTTTGCATCTTGCATTGTAGCCTCTACTTTTTATGAAGTCTTCTATGGACAGTAGTCAGTGACACACCCACACCTGCCTCCTGAAGAGTGATTTTGATCTGTTGAACAGGTGTTTGCATTTTTTCTTTATCATGGTGTGAATTCTTCAGTCATCAACTGTAGAGGTCTTCCTTGGCCTACCAGTTCCTTTGCAATTTTACATTCTCACCAGAGCTCTTTTTTCTTAATGATGCTCCAAACAGTTGATTAGCCTAAGGTTTGACCTATGCCTCATAATGGCTTCTTTGACTTTCATTAGCACAACTCTGATCCTCATGTTGAAAATGCCAATAACAGACTCCAAAGGCAATCAAAAGACTACAATCAAGACTAGATACTGAAAGTTCTCTTATACCTACTGTACACTAAGGAAGCAATTGAACACACATGACTAATCAAAACTACCCATGAAGCCTTTTGTTTTAAATGTTATGGTGCCCTGAAATGGGGGGACTATGTATGAAAGGTTTTGCAATTTCCAAAAGGTGAAACCAAAATGAATACCCTAAAATAAAAACTGAGCATCTGCACTAACCCTAAACACATGTGAATTGTTTTATTAGAAATTAGAAATTTTACAGGCCCAAATTTTAAAAAGGTTTGTCTTTGTCGCAAACATTATGGAGCTCACTGTATATGTACATGCAGTCATGCCATATATTCTTATACATAATATAATATATGCAAAAATATTGGTATGTAGTATTTTGAAGTCACATTTATATGTGATGCAAATTTTGCAATTTAGTATTGTACCTTTGACAGCAATGTAGACTGGTGTTGCACGAAATGTTGCCACATAGGAAGTTGTCTCAATTCTGAAGAAGTATTTATCTGTATAATCTTTTGTGATCTTGTCCAGGACTGTAGTACAATTTTTCTGAACCAAATCTCCAACTATTTCCCCTGACAGAATATTATGAGTTTGACTGCTGTTAAACACAACAGTGGTCTGAGCAAACTGTGGAATGCTTTTAATCCAAACTCCACCGGCTGAATTTTTCAGGTGATATTCCTCATTTTTAGAGATGCTGAATGTACATGGAATCAGCACACAGGAACCATTCAGAGCCTCTATGGACTCAGGCATTGTGATTGTACGTTCACTGCAAAGAGCACCTAAGGTACAAAAACAAAGTAATATAATTCAGACAAAAAGCTTGCCTTCAGTGGGAATAGAGGCATCGGTACATACAAAATCACACATTCGCAATCTACCATTGCGATATGCCAAATTACTGTCATGGAAATCAGCAAAAGCTTTTTGAATCATGAGATTTTAATATGGTGCTACATAACATTTATATCAGCCAGACCATGGTCATTGAAAGAGCAGAATTTAGAGTGTAAGGGGTACAGACCTACCCGATAATAAGTAGCCAACAAGAAGGAGGTCCTTAGCTCCAGCCATGCCCTGGAGTCAATATGTCTCAAACACAGATACAAGGTCACCTACAAACACATACAGACATCATGGACCAGCTCCCCAAACACACATCTACAAAAATGTGTGCATGCAGTTGTAATAAAAAAATAAAATAAAAAAAACACTGTAATTACGGTATAATTAACTATCTGAATCAAAAATGAAGTTGCAGAACAGTATGTTATTTTATTACTTACCATAATTTCTCTGAAATGAGAAAAGTAAATTAATTAAAATAAAATTGTCCTATATAAATTCAGGTTATTATATTCTGCCAGTACTTCCTGGTACTAGTTGTTGGTACAGTCACAATTTAACTATGTTAAGACCAAGCATATTGAAAGGGTGCTGCGTGAAACCATTCACAAATGATATCTGAGACCACTAAAGCAAAGACACCCCCTCCATTCTTTTTTAGAAGTTTGTTTCCAATTTTACTTTAGTGAATTTACTTTCATACTGAGAAAATTTGGGGTAGACCAACACTGTAACTGTACCCCATTAATTTCAAAATTGTCAAAGGTCACTGTTTCACAGCACCCTTTGCGCTATAATTCAACACAAAGTACAAGTTTATCACTAGAAGAGGTTTCATCCAATACCGCCCCAGAAAAAAACAAACTAAATCTACTTACTGAAGAGCCATTTGTAAGGCATGTCAGCAGTGAGAATGTGCTAAATTCACTGAGCTAAAGCCCAATTACTTCATTTCAAATCAAAGAGTAAACAGAAAATATATGAAACCCAGTATAAAAATGGGAAAGTGTACTTGCCTTCTCCCCAGGAGTCTGTAGTCACAACTGTAATGAATGTGGAAAGCAGAACTTAGCTTCTGTTGCAATCTTGATTTTTCCATATACTGGTCACAAGAACTCTTCCACTAAGCATGACTACAGCCAGCTGAGTTATATGGGCAGTACTCTGCCAAAAAACAGAAAGGAGGCATACATTTTTTTAAAAAGTGTATGACATGTTTGTGTGTGGTGGCTATTTCCCTTATAACAAAATAATAATAAAATTTCATCCAAGGAAATTTATAGGCTTTGTATCATCCTGGCTTTGGTGACTTAGGTATGAATGATGAATTAGGAATTTTAACTGTACAGACAAAAATATAGGATGTGTTTTCTATATAGCAAATGCTATTGATGGGAAGAAAAACATTTGTAACAAAAAAAAAAAAAGCAATCAATTTAAGGAGTGCCAAGTCTCCCATTTTCAAGAACCTTCCAGTATTACATAACGGTCATGGTGGTACAAACACTTTCAGTCAACGCAGACTGAAGACTGATGTCTTCATACTGCATCATGGTTGCTGCAACCATCTTTAGTCATCCTCCTTTTTTGGAGTCATCCTCCTTTCTGAGACGTTATATGGAAAGACAGATTAACTGTGTGGTGGTGTTTACTTTGTCTTACAGGACTGTTGCTGTTCAGCCAACATTACACTATTTTAAATATTTTGAATGGGTCTTCTGTGCCTGCCTAGTGAAATTAACACTACAGAATTCTTGAGACAAACACTGATGTAACCCTGTTTAGTAAGTCACTGTGGATAAGAGTATCCATTAAGTGAATATTTGTAATCACTAGTAACCACACAACAATTCACAATTTCCTCAGTCAGTGCCATGAACAGAAGACCAGGAAATGTACACAATTGTTTTATTTAAGGAACAAACAAAAAAAGTAAATCATGTTAATTAAAATGTACTGTAGCAATTTACTGCAAAAATGATTCACTCAGTTCTCAAGGTGAGCTTTTCATTAGGTTCTGTCCTCTGCTTTTTTTGTTTTTTTTTCCTGAAAGAGCACGGTTGACTAAGAAAAGATAGGACTCCCGTCTTCCCCATCTCCCCCTCACGGTAACTTCCTCCTAGTAGGTTTCACTTCTTCTGCTCTATTTTCCTTTCTTGAATTTGCCGGGTGTTGCGCTTGTTTTCTGCTTCTTCTTCGCTGAGCCCTTCAGATCTGGTTCCTGAGAAAAAGAGTGAGAAAATGAGGGCACAGATAGGCAACATGAAAGCACAGGGCCATTTGATGCACATAAAAATCCTGACTCTGTCGATGCAGAAAACATGATTCTGAAATCGCCCAACGAGGGGCTCAACTTCAACCTCACCCCGGAGAGGGGCGCAAGCTTGGACGGGCGGTACCTTGCGTTTGGATGACAGTGACCCCGTGACGGTGAAGAAGGAGTCCAGCCTGCCCTGTGTGCTGCCCTGCCGGCTCTTCATGATCTTCTTGCAGCCGTTTCGAATGCGGTCCTCGCTGCATAAAAACGGCGGCATACATTTTACAAAAGGATCCTGCCACTTGAAAATGAATGCAGTTTCAGACGGACCCCTTTTAAAGCCATAATAAAACCGACTGCTTTTAAAACTACATAAACGAAATGAATGTGTTTATGCAATAGCTTTTCAAAGTAAGCTCGCAGAACATGCCAGTACATCTTCAGCCACATTACCTTTAAGACTGCAGGAACACAAATTTTCATCATTAGTCCCACCCTTATGAAAGCCTTTTAATTAAAAAACAAACAAAGAAAAACCCTTCACAGTATACTCGGATGCCCTTTACAAAATGTACACTCATAATTGCGGTCTGTCGTGTTTTAGGCAGTGTATGTTAGAAAGCCTTATTGCAGTTCACAGGGCGCGGCCAGGCGGTGTCTGGGACCGGTACCTGAACTGTTTCTCAGCGCACATGAACTGGATCAGCCCCGCCTCGTCGGGCTCGTTCCACTTGAGCTCGAGAGAGGTGCAGTCCACCACCTCCGGTTCTAGGAAGAGAGAACGGGCCTCTCTGAACAGCCAGTCCTCTGGAGTTGGGTGCTTCTGCAGGGACAGGGACAACGCACCGTCAGCGCCGTTCGTCACCGTCCGGCAAACTGGCACCTCCGTGAAAAGGAGCTTTGTCTTTTACAGAACTGCAGTGTACCACTGCTACATTCAAACTGCATTCCAAACCATTCCTTCATTATAACCAATGTTTCACCACAGGTTTTGCACCTAATGACAAAAAACTGTAGTTTTTCATTTAAATCGCAGTTTACTCAATAAAAAAGTACACAGCCATGCAATTCTACAAAATTAATAATTCAATATACAATCAGACTAACATTGCTCCATCTGAAATATTAAAATAATGTATTTATTTTTTAAACTGAAAGCATATTCCACCGCAGGGCTACATACAGGTGACACTTACAGCAGCATCAATGTTTTCCAAAATCTCCTCAATGGAGCCATGTTGTTTTATGAGGTCGATGGCTCTCTTGGGTCCAATTCCTTTAATTGTGCCACAGTAATCACACCCAAGCAAGATGCACAGGTCTATGAACTGAGAGAGGGGAGAAGGCAGTCAGGAAGGATGGAGATAGAAACATGGAGAGAGTCTGTTAAAGAAAAGGCTAGGGTTTACATTTAAAAATTTGCAGGTAGGCGAGTCAGTATAGATGTATATGCCTCTAAGAATATGTCTTCAGAAATATGAATCAGAAAGAGACAAGCTCAGACATTTTCATTGATTTCTTGTTACTTTCATAAAGCTTGAGATTCCAGCCAGTGTCTCCATGTAAAATTGCCAGGCTCCTTGGGATTAAGGAGATGGAAGAAATTACCTGCTGGTGGGTCAGACCAATTTCCTGCAGAATGCGATTGAAATGGAACTCCTGAATGGGAAGTTTCCTGTGGGAACAGAGAGAAATCAATCTAACAGCGATACCAGGTGTCAGGAAGATTTCCTTGTTATGATTAGCAGGAAACATGCAACAACCACAATAAAACCACAACACAATAAACAAACAGATTCCACTGTCATTTTTTTGTCAGTAGTAAAATTTATAGAAGACTACTCTCTTAGGTTGAGCATTCCTCTCGCTTTGAGAAATGGTCAATGTGAACAAACAAATTACAGTTTCAGTAGCACTTTGGGGATGAACTGAAGGATAGGTAGAGTTTCTCTGTGAACGTGCATTTAATTAAAACAGACTATAACTATTCTTTCTCACCATTAATAACTTGGATGTTTACTGTTTTAAATTTGTTCTTTTTTACCCAAGCATAACGTTATAAAACTTGGCATTAGCTGATTCATTTATTTATTTATTTAGGATCCTCATTAGCAATACACAGTGTGCAGCTAATCTTCCTGGGATCCGAACATAAAATACATACAAGATTAGAATTGATTCTGGGGCACTATGACAGCAACTTTGATGATTGATTGCTTTTGACTGAGAAGACCCTTTTCATGCCATGAAAAGTCCTGTACTTGAGCTATAGTGCGTGTGGTGCGGACAACTGTGGAGAAGAGCGGCTGTCTGTACAGTACTTGGCTTCGCTGGCTGTTAGGTGCCTCAGCAGGACCCCTGTCCCAAACGTCAAGCCGTCCATGTCCTCGGTCGCCGTGGCGAAGACCTTCCCTGCCTTCACTAACGCCGCACAGCTGGCCTCTGCCTCACACGGCGCCTGGAGGCGGAGGTCATTTTCAGATGGCACGTTCCACACATTCATTTCACACAAAATAGCAGGTCAGTTACAAGATCCACAAAAAAGCCAGGAGGCTCCCTCGCCTTATGTAAAGGGCACGAGGATAGCCCAGGTTTGGGTTTACCTCAATGTACGGCACACCCATCAGCGTCAGCAGTTGCTTGCACTCATCGTTGTGTTGCTTGGTGACTTTTACGAGTCGCTTGCTGAACTTGTCAATATTCTCCTGTTCCCCTGGGAGACAGTAGACCGGATCATCAGCACTACTCCACAAAATTCTATCAAGATCCATGGCAGTTTTAAAAAAATAAAATAAAAATCCCAACTGCACGTGTACCCATTTCCTGTGCCTGTGCTAGAAGCTTCTCCGCCTCGGCTCTCTTCTCTCCTCTTTTGGCCAACTGCAGACAAGTAAAAGATGGAAAGGCTGTCAAACTACACTGTCAGTCAAAGTAACAGACATGACTGAAACCTCTGACTGACTCAATTGCAGAAGTCAATTCCAAAAGCCCGCGAATCAAGACGGCCTTGATACACAACCATTGCAACACAAAGGCTTTACCTCGCCTGACTTCATCTGTGGGGGTTTTCCGTCGAACACGTACACCGGTTTGATACCGCTCTCCAACATCCTTATTGTCCTGTAGAACATCCCCATCAGGTGGCTGAGGACAGAAGTAAAAGATGTTGAAAAACAGCCATACATCTATACTGAGAGCAACAGAAGCTAAATTTAGGTGTTGCATTTATAAGAATTTTACCTGGGGTCTGCTGCCCAAGGCTGTGCACGTGGAACATTATTTCCACTATTTTTGTATCAATCTGTACTTACAGCTCTGAAAAAACTAAAAGAGACCCCCCAATATCAGGGTTACTCCACCAAATAAATATTGATTGTTGAGCAAAAACAGTTTATTTTTTTATTAGTTATTTGTGGATATAAACTTAGTATTTTGCATGATTCAATGTATACCACCTCTGTATTCTTAGTATTTGACCATTTGTCATTTCCTGTAAGTAAATGTTTGAATGACAATATTTTTGTTTAACAAGTCTGATTTTACACAGACACATATCCATAAATTGTTAAACTGAAGATTTGATGAGGTCTCTTAATTTTTTTCCAGAGCTGTAATTTCTATCCATTAAACTGCAAAATGTTCATCAGCAGGGCTGTGCTGATAGGAGTCAAGTCTTTTAAAAAATGATTAGCTGGATATTTTTTTAAAAACAATTTAGCTACATAAAATATTCACCTGGTTGTCTCTCCGTCTTCGTTCTGTAGCACATTGCCATCCTGTCTAACGGCAATAAGGAACTGATAGATGCTCATAGATGCATCAATTGCAATCTTTCGCCCTGAAAAATGAAAAAGGTATTAAAAGTAAAAATTCATAATAATATTCAAATGTTATTGCAAGTGTAATGTGGACCACAGAATTTAAAAAGATTGTGTATAGAGTGGTGGTCCATATTCTATCCATACTTGCAGGTTGATAAAAATCCTCAAAAGCCGACAGGAACCAGAAGATATTACAGAAACATGTATTACCGAAGTAGCTTTTGATGTCATGTTCTTTGATGGCTGAAGGTGCCTGGTCCGCGATCAACTTTGCAAGGCCGTGAATTCCCATTGCAATGGCGTGAGTTACTGCACAGAAAACATCATGATCACCACATACGGTCGGTGAATGAAAACCACAGATGATCAAATGGTTGGATTCCAAGCAGATAGCATGGAAGTTAACTAAGCCGGCTGGCACGCAAACGTGGCTACACACTCGCTAGCTTAGGCTACTTCAAAAAGGTCACACAAATTTAACCAGCTGTGAAGTAAATTAGTCACATCAAAGGATCCGTGTAGTTCGTCAGACTATATCAGAACAGCTAATTTAGCCATAAAATAACTCAGTTGGCAATAATCATGTCACATCAGACATTAGCTAGTAACATTTCTAGCTAATGTTAGTTTACAAAGATAACGACGACCCGAATCTGATTGTAAAACTAACAATATGTGTACCCCACTTATATCTAGCAGCTTGTGTCAAAATTGATTGTGTTCCAATCGGAAACTGATGACTGATGAATGATAATGAAAGATGAAAACACGGTCCAAGTAGGCTCAGGGAGCACGACTACCTGGCTAACCATGCAGCTGGAACACAAGTTGTTTTTTAAATCATCGCTAATAAGACAGTTGTTTGCTTAGGCACGGGTTTGGCAAACGGGTCATTTTAAGATGGGAAAACTATTTTAATGGTAATACACAAACCAGTTACCTCCAACTCGCTGAATGCACGACTCTGATCTCCCGGTCTCTGCAGAGCGCCAACAGTATTTGTTGCGCGCGAAATCGCGAAACTAGGCATTACTAATCGCTAAAAAATAGTTCGATAAAATGTCGCGAGTGTTACAACCACATTAGGCCTAACCTGCCAATTTGGATATCGTCGATCAAGCTACTGTACCGTTTTCTGAAGGCGACTTGGATCGTGCTAGCCCCGAGATAATGGTTTAGGAAACTGACGTTGGAGACATATGCATTACCACAGAATTATTACAAAAACATGCGAACATCGAGTTAACCACAAACCGGTTATTTTAACTATGATTCTAAACATTACATGATTTTGGCTCTTTTTATTTTATTTTATTTTTTTGTCAAATTCCATTTTCAAAACACTGTCAGTTCCTGTCCAAGATCATGATCACAATAGCTTGAAAATATATTAATCACATATCATAAAATACACTCTAAAAATCATGCATAGGTTCAAGTTGAAAAATTAAGGCAGCAATCTGCATGAAGCTTTTTGAGTTCTGCCAGCTTGTGGAAGGATTAAGTAGACACTATGAACTACATTACATACAGCCAATTAGATTTTCGTCCACATTTGAAAACATTTCTCCTTGCATGAACATAAGTACTTAAGTTCAATATTAAAATGAGGTTGTTCCAACTGGATTTTCCTACATGTCTGAAAGCATAATTGAATTGAACATATTTAATATCTCTGGATTATTACAAATATTTTGACTACTTACTATTGAATAAATAAATAAAATTACTGGTTATTCCAAGAAGCAAGGTAGCATGGTGTTTCTACAACAAAGCTGCAGAGAACGGTGTCACATCTCGATAGAAAGCCCACCTTTTCATCTACTCAGAATTAATACATACGATTAATTTCGGTCCTGGGAACATAACTCACCATATATGTAATTCTCTCACCTCCCATTCTGTTGCCTGTCTGCAGCTCTGCACTTGTCCAGGCACGTAAGGTAGGCAGGCAGATGGTGTCAATAAAATGCACGTTTGGAAAGTGAGTTATCCCAAATTGATTTTTGTTCTTATAAAATAAAAATTGTCTTGAAATTACCCACAGGAGTAAGGTGAAGTTATTATCTTTGCTTGATGCTAAAACATTATTTTCCATGTTTGCCTGATCAAGTTTAAATTGTGTCATTCTAAGGTGTAAATGTGTATGTAATACTTTGTGTAATAAGCTATGCTCATTAAAAGTAGCATGAACACGTTTGAATAAAATTATGGGAATTAAGGTGTTGGTCCATGTTTTACAACCTCCACTCTTCTGGGAAGGCTTTATACTAGATGTTAGAATGTTGCTGTAGGGATTTGCTTCCATTCAGCCAAAAGAGCATTAGTGAGGTTGGGCACTGATTGAGCGACCAGGCCTGGCTCCCAGTTGGCTTTCCAATTGATCCCAAAGGTGTTGGTTGGGGTTGAGGTCAGGGCTCTGTGTAAGCCAGTCAAGTTCTTCCTAACCATTTCTATATGGACCTTTTTGTACCCAGGGGCATTGTCATGCTGAAACAGGAAAGGACCTTTCCCAAACTGTTGAGGAAGCACAGAATGTGATTGTGTGCTGTAGCATTAAGATTTGTCTTCACTGGAACTAAGGGACCTAGCCCAAACAATGAAAAACAGCCCCAGACCAAGGGTTGTCCAGATACTTTTGGTTACATAGTGAAGCCTCTCGAGATCCGGGTGCTGTTGTGGCCATATGGCAGCCTATGGCCATATCATGACATGTCCCTAAACAAGACTTGTTCAGAAATTGTAACTGTTACAGCATTGTAACTGGGCTATGTGTAATAACTTTAATTTCCCCACAAGCAACACTCATTATGGCCACAAACCATTTTTTAAATGTTCCTAACATGTTACATTTGGTACATTCTTCGGGCATATACCAAGGTCTACCAAGGTCCCTAGCTATGCACAGTAATGTTTTCTTGAGTCTTGAGATGCACGTAATTAAACTTAAAAAAAAATTAAAAAAAAGATTCTTGCGCGAACGTACACTTCTAACTGACATTCAATTTAGACTGAGGGCGAATAAACAAACATCAGAATATTAAAACGTATGCATTGAGCAGAAGGAGGAGGGTACAACTTGGATATAGTTCCCATTATACATTATATGAATGTTAAGATTCATGGTCTTGGAGGCTCGATGCATATGCTGTTTCTATTTTAGCTTCTTCTGGTTTATTAGGTCTGAGATGATGGAACAGTTGCTTTTGAGGGTCTGAGAGGTAGGTAATGTTTGCTTTTTATCAGCATGAAAAATGATGGGCCTGCATCCCTCCCAGACCAGGACTGGGGAACACTGTTACACAATGTAGGCTACAGTAGTCATTCAATTATTTTCTCGTTTTCAGCGCCTTAAGCCATGCAGTTTATGTTTCTTTCTCCAAGTTCCAACCAGTAGGCACATCAGGCAGAGGCGTTACCTTTCTCCGCCCACCCAGGAAGAGTCTGTCGTTACTATTTTGCGGTGACGTGGTGTACAGTTAGCTGGCCAGAATTCGCCTGATCCCCATGCTTTTGAAATCAGATTCGAATCGGGGTAAAGCAAGGGTACATTGCGTTAACTGTACAGATAAGTGAGCATCAGTCAAACATGCCAAAATACGTATAAACCTATCTCTAAGAGAAAGAGATACAGAAAGAGTAAGAGTAGAGGAGGAAAGTGTTACCGGGCCTGGATTGTACAATCTTGAAACAGTCGGACTTTTGGGACTGTAAAGAAGAATCTGCGGTAATGTAACAGAAATTATTGCTAACGTTAGCTAAATTCAAATTAAATTATTTGCATATCAGTTTGTAGCATCGATGTTGCTACAAACAAATAATAAAGATGAAATTAGGTAACATTGTGCAAGATGTACTATTTGAAGAAGTAACGGAGCGATAGCCTACTACTGGTGTCACTGAAAAAAATGTTTATTTTTTAAAACAACTACCGTGTTAGACAAGGAGCTGTTAAATTAAACCAAATCAGCTGGATAAAAAAAGACTGAGCATATAAAAGAAACCCGAACGTAACCCACGAGAAGTTGACATTGAGCTCCTATGCAAGTGACAGCTACTGAGCTATCTTGTAGCTAGCGATAGCCTACCTAATTCGAATTTCGAACATCAAATCTGACAATGATTCTAATAGATAGAACACCGTTACACACAGGGTGCCGAGGTGCAGTAACGTAGTAACGTTAATTTAGGTAATATGTAAAGGAACAGTTTTCGATTTAGTACGATCTAGCTGACGTAAATTATCTAACGTCAGCTAGCTCCCTTGCGATTGTTCTTTTGGGTGGGTTTAAATAATATGTATTTTTGACAGAACGCCCGAAGTCACTTCATCATGCAGCTAGCTATCATTCACGGAGATTGCTAAACTGTACTAACATTAGCATACATTAAACAAAATATATAAGAATGTAGAATGATTTATTTGTACTTAACGTTGGTGCTAGCATTTGAGTTCTAAAAAAAAGTAGACTATGACAACATTGATACAAACTCAAATGGTATTTTTCATATTTTAAATTTGCACGCAATGTGTTCTTGGTACGTTGATATTAGGTAGTGATTATCATTCTGAAACATTGTAGTTAAGTTTTAAATCTGATTTTCCAGCAGGGGTTGTCATGACAACAAGCTTGGAACTTCCTACTCTGCGGCGTGCTGGTGGGGGTCTGAGACTGAGCGTACTGGCCTTGCTTCTCCTGCCCCAGTTAGGATGGGCAATGAGCTATAAGTCTGGTGATCATGTGACTTTATATGTAAACAAGGTCGGTCCCTACCATAACCCACAAGAGACCTATCACTACTATACATTACCCGTCTGCAGACCCAAAGAGGTTAGTGAATAAGGAGTCCAAGTGAATCATTTTGTTACTGTATAGTATTGTGTAAGTAAATAAACGTGTCTCCATGTGATATGATTTCATTATGGACGACTGTGTTACCATTTCAGGTGAGGCACAAGGCCCTAAGTCTCGGAGAAGTCCTTGATGGTGACAGGATGGCGGAGTCTCTGTATGAGATCCGCTTCAAGGAGAACACTGAGAGAAAGACCCTGTGTCAGCTCACCCTCAGTGAGAAAGAGGTACTGATACTGTGTTTCCTCCAAGGATCAGTTACTGTAAAGAATAAAACACTAGTGCTTTCATTTGTGTGCTGAAGCTAATTTGTATCAAAGCACAAAGATTCTTTGTTTTATATTTTGTTCAGTCAAAGCACCTAACCCAGGAAAAATATGCAGCCAGTTTGGTATAAAGACCCATTTGTGAAATTAAAAACCACAATTAAAGTAAACTTTTGAGAGATAATCTGTTCAGTCAGCCATGAGTTCATATAGTGGGGATTTGGATCAAACCAGAGCTTTTTTTCGGTGTCCCAGGTGGAGCAGCTGCGTGAAGCGGTGGAGGAACTCTACTATTTTGAGTTTGTCCTCGATGACATTCCCATCTGGGGTTTTGTGGGTTACATGGAGGAGAGTGGCTTCCTGCCACACACCCATAAGGTGTTTTGCGTCTCTTTCTCAATAACCCTCTCTCTCTCTCTGTGACTGTTTATTTTTGTTTGCCTGCTTTCATGTGTAAGGATTTCCCCATTTTATTTCATCCATTTGTCTCCCCTCCCATAAAGGTGGGACTCTGGACACACCTGGATTTCAACATTGAATACAATGGGGATTCCGTGATCTTTGCAAATGTGTCTGTGAAGGATGTGAAGCCGGTGCCCCTGGACGGAGTTGGTGGGGCGGTGCCGGTCTCCGGGGCGGGCGGGGACCTGGCGGTGACGCACACTTACAGCGTGCGTTGGTTCGAGAGCCCCCTCCCCCACGGGAGGCGGGCGGAGCGGCTGCGGGACTACTCCTTCTTCCCCAAAACCCTGGAGATCCACTGGCTCTCCATCATCAACTCCCTGGTGCTGGTCGTCCTCCTGCTGGGCTTCGTCATCATCATCCTCATGAGGGTGCTGAAGAATGACTTTGCGAGGTGAGGGGGGCGGGGCTATGGATTCAGAGGCACGAGGGAGGCGGGGCACAGGTGAGTGGGTGTGTTCTCTCTTTCTCAGGGTCTCACCCCTGCTCCCTCTGACAGATACAATGTGGAGGAGGAGGGGGCCTGTGATGATCTTGATCAAGGGGATAATGGCTGGAAGATCATCCACACCGATGTCTTTCGATTCCCGCCATACAAGAGCCTGCTGTGTGCTGTGCTTGGAGTCGGAGCTCAGTTTCTGACGTTAGCCACGGGTAAGCCCCACTATACTGGCACACACAGTTGTGCTAATCCCATACCCTACTCGCAGAACATTTTCTTAGTGCAGACTCATCCTCTGCATTTAGTCTCAAATTCAGAATCCATTTCTTCAACTACAGAGGTGGCAGTCGTAGAGCATGGCGTAATTTTTGTGTTTGTAGGCAGTAATATTGGATTTTTCATGTCTCTCTGGAGTCTTATGGAGCAGTAGCAGCTGTTTAGAATGCATGCTTCTTCTCCTTCCTTGCCTCTTGTTCCTTGGCTGTCATTGAACTGTATGTGTAGGTTGCTGATCAGAGAGGAGTCATTAAGGGAAAAAAATGTAAATGTTTTTTGTATTTCACTCCACTTTTTGGGTTTTTTCATCAACTGGGGAAATAAAAAATGTTATTATGCTTTTCATTCTTCTCACCAATTAGTCACAGGTTCTGACTTTGCAATTATTTCTTTGCTCATCTTAAATCAACTGCGGAGGACACATATTTGAATGCATATGAATGCATGCACTTTGCTGATCACATGGATGTTTTGCATGCTATTGAAATGACCATTGATAATCTTGCTTATTAGACATCCGTTGTCTTCCTTGTGTGAACATCATTGCCCTAAATAGACATGGTATGTTGCAGCTGGAGACTGGAATGAAACGCAGTATTGTCATGTTATCCATGGAGTACGGGAGTAGTTTCAAATGCAGATATACTGGTACTTCCTCTTTACGTTATATGTGAACTTGCTCCTCCTACTGCCCCCCCCCCCACCCCGGCTTCCTTAGGAATCATCATAATGGCGCTGCTGGGCATGTTTAACGTGCATCGCCATGGCGCCATCAACTCTGCCGCCATTGTGCTGTACGCGCTGACAAGCTGCGTGTCGGGTTACTGCTCCTGCCGGTTCTACACCCAGATCCACGGCCAGCGCTGGGTCTGGAACATCATTCTCACTTCCACCCTCTTCTCAGGTGTGTACTTTTCCACTGATTACAAAGGGAGCTACGTTCACTAGAAGCAGAATTATTAATCTCTCTCATGTTTTGTTCATCTACTATTTAGTATGTCCAGTCACCGTTTTTATATACTTTTGTATACTTTCCTGTCATGCTACAAGCGGATGAATTTCATTGTTTGTGTGCGCTTGTGTGTAGTCTCCCTCTGTGATGGTATGGTCCAGTAGCACAGAGTGTAGCATTAGTGCCCAGTTTGGTTTCCCATCGCCCCCCACTGCTTCCCACAGCCCCCCTGTTCCTGACCTGGAGTGTGGTGAACTCCGTTCACTGGTGGAGCGGCTCCACTCAGGCCCTGCCTGCGACGACCGTGCTCCTGCTGCTCGGGGCGTGGGTGCTGGTGGGCTTCCCCCTCACTGTCATCGGTGGCATCGTGGGCAAGAACCGCGCCGGAAACTTCCAGGCGCCCTGCCGCACCCGCAACATACCCCGCCAGATCCCCCCTCAGCCGTGGTACAAGCACACTGCCGTGCACATGGCCATCGGGGGCTTCCTGCCCTTCAGGTACGTGGGGTTGCCATGTTTGGGGCGAGTAGGCGCTTCAGCTCTCCCATTATATTACATTACATTACATTACAGGCATTTAGCAGACGCTCTTATCTAGATTGACTTACACAACATAGCATAATTCCCCTCCCCTCTCAACACGTCTCTCTGTTCGTCGCTTAGTGAGTCTCTTGATAGAAACATGTCTGCTTTATCTCTGTATGGTGTAACATGAAAATCTCCTCCAATGGTAAATTTTCTATCGTTTTTTTGTCAGGCTCTCTCCTTCAGTAACCGTTACGTTCTTCGTCAGCGCAGCATCAGTACCTCTGTTTATTATGGTGGTGTAACAACTGTACCTTTGCTGCAGTGTAATGGCAGTAACTCTGTCTATCAGTGTGGATTCAGTACTGTAGCCGTGTTCCAGTGCAGTCTTGGTACTTCACACTTGTATTCTGTTCACGTCAGCTATTTATTAAGAGGCGTCAGCTAATCTTTATTTGTGTAGTATTACCAAGGGCACTTCCACATACAACCACAGTAATCCGTTTTGCTTCTGTTAGCACCCAGTATACATAAGAATACCTGATACTAGAGCTACTTTGAAGCATGAGCAAAGCGGAAGAACTTTAGCTTTCTCCAAAGGAGCGGAATTTGCATAAAAATACTGTTAGGAAGTGCAGACCGAATCTTGCCAAATCAGGGTGCCGTTCTGATGAAATATTATAGCAATAGCAGTATTATGATGTGCTTCAGTCTTACAGGGGAGAAAAGTGGGACAGCGAAAGTTGTGCTGGTGTAGTAGCTAACTATAAATTCTTCTGATAATGAATTTGAGATTGCTCTCTGTGGATTAACTTTTTGCCTAAGGCTGTGACCCTTCAACATAATTCCGAGCTAAATTAAATCTTGCGAATCTAGAGGGCATCAAATTTTTAGATTTTCACACATACTTGATACCTGAAAGACAGAAAGCTAGCATGCGAATTCCAGACCACCCTAGGCCTGTGCTGGCTCATGCGGTGTCTGTAAATCTGTGTCTAAGTGCGAGGTCAGTCCAGTAACCGTGCCTCTCGCTCTGTTCCCCAGTGCCATCTCGGTGGAGCTGTACTACATCTTTGCCACGGTGTGGGGCAGGGAGCACTACACGCTGTACGGCATCCTGCTCTGCGTCTTCGCCATCCTGCTGTCGGTGGGCGCCTGCATCTCGGTGGCCCTCACCTACTTCCTGCTCTCGGGGGAGGACTACCGCTGGTGGTGGCGCAGCGTGCTGAGCACCGGCTCCACCGGCATCTTCATCTTCGTCTACTCCCTCTTCTACTACCGCAACCGCTCCAGCATGAGCGGCGTGGTGCAGAGCGCTGAGTTCTTCGGCTACTCGCTGCTCACCGCCTTCGTCTTCTCCCTCATGCTGGGCACCGTGTCCTTCTGCGCCTCCCTGGCCTTCATACGCTACATCTACCGCAGCCTGAAGATGGACTGAGAGGTAGAGCGCCCCCTGCCTGCGTGGGGGACCAGGGAGTAAGGAGAGGGGTCCAGCCATCTCATCAGAGGTGAACAATGGGGACGTGGACAAAGAGAGGAATGATCGAGGAGGGGAACTGGAGTATTTATACAAAGACGCGCAAACGGATAGTGGGATGGAGAGAGAATGCGCGCGGGTTTGTGCGTCGGTGTGTATGGTGAAGCGTCTGCCCGCGAGATATAAGCTTGCGGGGCGCGTGTGCGTGAAAGACTGAAAAATGTGATTTTCGGGTCACCTCAATGGCCACCATTGACTGATTTCAGTTCTGATGTAAATATGCAAAGTTTTCAATAAATCCCTTTCTATTATAACAAAAGTGCTACTTTATAAACGAAGTCATACACGGAAAAGGGAAGCAAGGTTTTTCAACAGGCTCTGCTCAGACCGTTTGTCCAGGCCTTCTTCCATTGATGCCAAGTTCTGTCCTCATCTACAGGAATCTTAATGCTAAATGCGTGATCTACTTTACTTAATGTTGCACTTAACATAGATGGAACAATTCCAAGATCATGTTTATTGTGACTGCAGATTACAGTATAATTAATATTTGTTCATATTCAAGAACACCATGCAATGCTATTATCAGATTCCATGGCAATATTGGAATTTGGACCTGTGACTGCAGAATTAACCCCCCACCCTCCACAGCCCCAAGTATGTTTTTAGAAAAGGTGGCATTTACTTGGTCTACAAAAAAATCCCAATGGCTCACATACTGCGAGTTCAACAGTAAATGTCCCCTAGCACAGCAGTTTTTTCTGAAATTATTCAATATTTGCACTAAACTTCCTTAGCCATGAGAATGCAGAACCATGTGTCCTTCTGTATTGTAAGAAAACACCATGACAAGATTAATTTGTTAGAAAAGATTTATTATGAAAACCATCGCCACCATCCAACGTGTGCAGCTATTTACATATTAGACAGGCAGCGACAAGTAATGGCTTTCTGATAAAATTCTGACTAAAAATATTTCCACATTTGGTTCCATTGGACTGACCATTGTGAGCTACAGCATGGGATCATTTTGCCAAATGTTTCAGACAATATATACAAACCAAAATATGAATGCCCAGTACACATGTACTGCCACCTGGACTAATAATCATTGAGCAGCACCTCAATTGATACATGCACTTCCGGAAGAACATCTGTACACTAAAAGGAAATTGTGCGTTAAACCAAGACTAAAAATCTTCCACAAAACAAACATTACAACAGTATACAGGGCTGGAGCCCAATTATACACAATTGATACTTCTCAGAACAAGTAATACTGTACAATAATATGATCCGCTTGTCTTAGTATTCATCATGTAAGCTGTGCCTGGTTACATGATGAAACCAGCTCAAATTAAATAAGTGTGTTGGTTTCACATTCAGTAAGGTATCAAGCGGCACAGAGCCTTGTCAGAACTGAAGTGTCAAGAGCATGATGTACAGATAAGTCACAAAAACACACTGAACTATGTAAATTGTATAAAATATATCATTCTATTTAAAAACAAAGCACATTGCATAGAAACAAGTTTTTGTAAAAACGAAAAAACACCCCAAAAACAAAATGCAACTTACAAATAAAAAAATAATGTCATTTAGTCAGTCAGTGTCTGCAATTTAAGTGAATCATTTCATTTAACACTTAATGTGGATGAAGTATGGCAGTCAATCAGTATGAAAATTAATGCATGCCAGTCAGTTATAATACTACATTTCAGTCAATGAAGCCATATACACCATTTAGGAGAACTCCACAAAAATATCACGCAACACTAAAATGGAACTTAATGGATGGCTCATCTTCATCTGCTCTGCCAGTTACTTGTGGATTGGCGTTGGTCTAATTCATTTCTACTGATGAATGACACCCTGAGGGAATTTTGTTATTAAATACCAGTTGTTCTAAATGCAATGAACAACATGAAATACTGATATTTCAGTGGAGATTCATCCTGGGTTTCGTACCCCTGCCATTACCTACGTTGACCACTGGGTGACACTCTGCCCCATTCCCATACGTGTTGGACTTTCAACTGCATCCACTGGAGTTCCATCATCACTATTGATGCTGCTGTTCCCATTGTTGTAATTATTGGGGTTAAACTCGAAGTGGGTGGGAGGAGGCAGGTTCCAACCACCATGCGCTCGTGTTGGGGGCTGGTGAGGCGACTGCGGTCGTGGGTAGTTCTGATAGTACGTTGGGGTTTGAGTAGGGCTCTTCTTGAAAGCGGTCTCCCTGAATTGCACGTTGGAGTAATGCTCCTGGGTCAGTGCAGAAGTGTCCACCTGAAACTGAAAAGTAGAGAGCAATTCAATATTGCACAAAGCTAACAAACTCTGGTGATTATCACTGCATGTAACTGCAATTGTTAATGTACCATCCTGCCTTTAAGACAATATCCGGTCTGTGGAAATGCCTCCAATTTGGATGGAGTCACTTTATGTCCAGTCAAGTTGCCCTTCTGACACAGACAGAGAGAGGGGTGTGCAGACTGGACAGAGAAAAACCAGCAGCTACATTGAAAGCTCTGCGGTTGCTTACCTGAGAGTGTGGGGCGATGTTGCGGTATCCAGAGTCAGAGTACCTCTCCGAAACCCAGCTGGTGTCCTTCTGGTGTCTCTTCAGCTTCATCCTACGGTTCTGGAACCAGGTCTTCACCTAATAACCAAGAAACCAGTGTTGGTATTGCATACAAAAAAGCCAAATTTCAGTGTCCACCCAGATGAGTCCCCTCTTACTGACAATTGTCTAACAAAGTATCACAATCATTAAGAACACTTCTGTGCTTACCTGTTTGTAAGTGAGGCCGGTTAGGCCTGCGAGCGTCTTCATCTCCACTGGAGTGAGGTAGCGCTGGACGCTGAAGCGGTGCGTTAGCGCCGTCATCTGGTCCTCTGAGAACGCTGTGCGTGCCTTGGCCTTGCGGGGTTGTGCTGAGACGCTCTGGGGGGTCATCATGGACACAGGAGGCTGCTCTTCCGGTTCAGCGCCCCCATGAAAAGCCTCCTCTTCCTTTACTGTCAGAGTGCTGGAAACAAGTCCACTGCTGTCAGGACTCCCACTCTCCACATCTTCCTCCTCTCCTTCTCTCCAGGAGGAAGTAGGGACCTGTGGGGCTACTTCTCTGCTACTTCCCGAACTCCATGAATCTGACAAAAAAGTATTGCACTTTACTACACTGGCCAAACAGAAACTAATTCTCACGACAAAATAAAACGGGGTGGTGCATGCTGTGCAATGAGAACAAAGAAAAACAACTGTATATCAGCATGCCACGTGAACGATTACGTGGTTTGCTCATTACCACAAATAAAGAGCAGATTGTGTGCAAATCCACCATTTTCATATCTAACTACAAAGATCAGCCAATCGAAAATTTCACTTAACATCAAGTAGGTAGGCCTAGTTGGCGTATAGACTACTAGACTAGAAGAATATGCAAGAGATGGAACACTTAACAAGTAGAAGCACTACTAGGACGACTTCATTCATAGCGACCGCGTATGGGCAGGCTATAGCCATTTACCTGGTGTGTGAGCCTCCGAGTCGCTTGGCGTGTCGCTGCTTGCC
The DNA here is from genome assembly GCF_018555375.3 of Anguilla rostrata. Lineage (NCBI taxonomy): Eukaryota > Metazoa > Chordata > Actinopteri > Anguilliformes > Anguillidae > Anguilla > Anguilla rostrata. The sequence continues at coordinate 20,212,835 of NC_057936.1, read as the reverse complement.
CGCTCGATCTCCGTCGGTCGTTGACTACTTAGCGGTCGGTTATGGGAAAGGAAAAGTCGACCGGTTTGTGCGTGGGAATCGGCGAAATACAAAACGGAACCTGGAAAGTGTGCGCTTGTTGTATGACCGTCCTCTAAATTCCGCGGTGGGGATTGGTGTTGTTGCTGCTGCGGCGGCGGCGGCGTAGAGTAGTAACCTCCGCTGACTCCGTGATGGTTGTAGGCGGCCTCTGCCCATCCTAAATTTTGGTGATTTTGCTCGGGGCCCTGTGGATACATAAGCCCGTAGGCGTATGCGTGATAGGACGGGTTGTAGTTGTAACTAACTGGCAGTTTCCAGTCTGCCATTCCTCCGATATTTGCCTTATCCACTTTTGGTGCAGTTAAGGAAGGCTATAAATAGTAAGAGCTTCGAGCTAAGTGAACCAACTATTTTATACAAAGGATGCCGCAGTCTGAATTGAAGCACAAACGCAACTAACGATACCCCTGAGGACTATTAAGAGGTCGTCACTTCGTTGAACTTGAGTGTGCGTATATACTGAAAGGGTGTGTGGGTGTGGATACGAATGTAGGTGTGTATAAACAAGTAACCAATCAGGGCAACAGGTGTGTTGTACTTGGAAGCCGCTGACTTGTTTTAGAATGTGTGTGATGTGATCAGCCTGGCCACACCCCTGTACAATGAGCGGTGGTAGGCCTAAATGTGCGTCAATTTTTTCTTGTTAAAACAAGTTACATTTCAAATGAAATAGCTTGGATATAGACTAAACTTTTGTATGCATATAAGCCTACATTGAATAAACACGATTACTGTAGAATATTTCAGAATGTATTTGACACTATGTGAATGTGGAAAGAAGGTGAAAATACTGGAAATGTAAAAAAAAAAATGTAGGTTTAGCTAAATGTAAGTTAGGCGCTTTTGAGAAGTGTCTGCTAAATGCAAAAATGAAATGTAAATTTCATCATTAGTAAACAGATATCAAAATAATATATAGAGTAGAAATTATACAATGCATTGTCAATACATTATATGAAGCTAATGGAATGCAAACATGGCGACATTAGTATTTTACCAAAAATGCAAAATATACTAATTTCTGAACACCTATTAATATACTACAGTCTTGCTGAATCAATTGAATTTAAGAGAAAGGTTTTGTATTTGTTTCATCAAAGGAGTTTCAACAATTTTGCAAGTCTGTGGGCATGTGATACATTTGGGTGGCTGTACTTGTAACTAATTGTGTTGTAAAATAATGGAACAGAATTAAACCATATAACGATTGTTTCATGTTTTTTTCTCCAAAGAATTTACATCTGAAGTAGGTTTACATCCAACAACAAACAGTGAAGACATCTACTTTTGGAATTACAAGAATGAACAGGGTTTGGCCGAAGATTACCATTGAAATGTGTGCTTTTATACAGGACCTATTTGGTTGTATTAAGATGGTAATCATTCAGTTAGAGATGAATATATGTGGTAATGATGTGTCTATGGCACATTACCTGCCAGTGACCTATGTGCCTGAAGGGAATTAGTGATGTTGTACCTGAATGAGAGAGGGGAAGTGGGCCAGAGGAATTTAATTATAAAGACACAAATTTTGCTATAGACCAAAGCTGCACGTGTTATGGGCAGTGTATCCAAATATAATGTAATGCAACTATCAACTAGGCATACGCTATACTAAAGAATACCAGGATTTATTATATCCACATCAAAGATCACTTTAGGATAGTTTTTGTTTGGTGAAAGTCTTCCTTTATGTATTTGCTTATTCAGACTGCTATAACCATTTTGGTTAGGTCACTTAAAAAAACTTGGAAAAAAAAGCTGGAATAGCCTACATAATCGAAAGGAATTTTCGCATTTCGTTACGTCATAGGCCTACAAGTTTCAATAAGATATATTTGCTCTAAATAAAAATTTAATAAATGTAATGTTGCAATGTCTTGGCATGATCTAATTAGGTCTATGTGACATTTAAAATATTGTTTATAGACAGTATGAAGGTCTATATTCTTTTTTTTTTTTTAAACATGAGAAATGCGTGGAATTTTTCAAGGAGTCTCGTTTAAAAAATCATGCCTGATCTGTTTACTGTTATTGTCTGAAACGAGCCAGCTCGTTAAGATTAGCTTTGTTTTTCGATTAGGTATCTTTTGTCATTTACGAGTTCGCGAGCCAGTCATTGCCTTGACCAATTATGGTGTAAAGAGTCCATTAGCACCCCCGCCTCCACGGAAAGACAAATTTCTCGAGCAACCGCATCATGTACTGTTTTTTATGTCGGGTAGACTACAGTAATAAAATACTGCTAAAATAGTGAAGGTGACCGTTATTCTGGAGATATTTGTAGAATTATATGGTTCATTGTAAAAATGTAAACTATTTTAAACTGTGATAGGATACATTTATATTACACTACATCTGTAAATTTAACAAAATATTTTCTTATAGGCATTTACGTTTTTTTGTACTTAAAACATTTTCTTTGTTTTTACATTGTATTTGCAAGCCAATCGTTAAAATAAAATTTAGCGACAGCTTTTCTGACCGTATGTCTAACGTTGATACAGTATAGGCCTACAGGTTTAATTTATATCTGATGGAAGAAAACAAAATGAATAAATTAAAAGACAAAGCAAGAAAGGGGGCAATTATAAGAAGAAAATTTACCACATAGCCTATTCATTAAATGCATATTCTCATTCATCAAATTACATACTTCATGAAGTAATTTGGAAACAGGTATCTGTTTACTGTAGGCCTACATATATTTTGTTGGCTTCCTGCTCTTGTCATTTATCTAGTTTACCAGGCCTGCTACATGAATGTAGCCAAACTTCATAATTATTCTTTGCGATCTCTATATGTATAGAAGTTATGGCCATAGTCTGTTCATTGCTGTCCGTCTGGGTCAAAACTACTATGCTATAGTCAAAACCATCTGGTCCAAATAAAGCCGTAGATATCTACGGCTCTGGTCCAGAGCTCTGGTCCAAACCAAACCCGTTTTGTTTCGTAAGAAACTTTCTCTTTCAACGGATTGGTCAACACAGTGCGGTTTTTTCTCACGTGACAACGTGTTAAAATAATCACTCGAATTTCAACCGTCGTCGCTTCGGCCTGCTTTATGGAAAGCGTGGACCGTGTAGCCATAACAATATTTATTATGTACCCTACGTTACAATAGTAAAGCGCACTCACGGCACAGTTTGAAACCACTCGCAAAGTCATACTAGTATCCAGAGCAGGGTTAGACACTTTTGGGGAGTTCACATATTTGATATTTTAGAAGATGGCCAAGATGACAGAAGAACTGGAACGCATTCTTTCACTGATCACCCAGCCTGACAACGTCGTCATACAGCAGGTAGCCAGCTAATCCGACTGACTTTACAAGCTCTCACCAACAAAGTTGAGCCAAGGTTAGGTTAGCAATAGCGAGTTAGCTACATGCATCATTTCTGTGAGTGGAAGCTTCCCGCCAATTCTATAGTTAACATAGCTTAACAGTATCTAGTTGTTTGCTGGGAACAACTGGTCTAGCTAACGTTAGCCGACACCCAGGTTGCCTTGTTGAGGCATGTTAACGTTGTATTGTGTTGCCCGCTACTTAACATGGGTAAAGTAAGGCGAGGTAACAAGCTCGCATTTTTCCTGTCTGAAAGAGTAAAGAGTTACCTGACTGCACTCCGACGGTGCCGATGTAATAACAGTATTAACCAGCCTGTAACGTTACAGTTAAAGGAATTTTCCAGTTTTATATATCAGCGATAAGTCGCAACGCCATCCGCTTTGAGTTATTTTACAATATTTACAATAGCTACGACGAAAACCTACGCGATTCTACACGACAGTGATACTGGGTAATTTCAGCCATTTTTCTTCAAAGGGAACAGCGCAACTGAAACTGGCTTTTAAAGACCCAGCGGCGATTCCAAGTCTGTGTACAGTCATGACAAACTGCGAACACCCTCAGGTAATAGTTTTCTGTAACGTAAGTGAAGCAAACACGCATTCATTTGTTTTAACTTATTTATCTTAGTAGGCAGTGCACACGTTCCCCCGAAACACTCAGACCTACCCCATTGAGCAAAAGCCGGAATCTAGATGTCTAGAGGGTTGAAAATCTAGGCCAAGAGGCATTTTGACAGTATGGACTAGGATAATCCTAATACAGTTCAGGTTTTGCCCAGATATAGCCTGGCTATGTCATGTGCATTCCTGTGCAGTGTGTGCTCTTTTCTGCACTTCGCATGGTTTAGTCCCTTTCTTGTTTTTTTTTGGCAATGTCACTTTTTACTTCTCTGTTCCTCAGATCCGCCAGACAGCTGCTGTGCTGCTGAGGATGAGAGTGATGAAGCACTGGCCAAAGATCAGTCATGAGCACAGAGAGAGGTTTGGCCTGTTGCAGCTCAGACTATTGCACATTGTAATGCTCACACTCAGTGTCTTACATGACAACGATGCCAGTTCAAAATTGCTATTTAGCCAATGGAGATCAGATCTTAATGTTGCAACTTGATGTTAAAACATGAAAGTAGTTTCTTGTCTATCAGTGTGCTATAACTAATTTTTTTTCTTCAGTCTGAAGGCTGTGGTCTTACAAGCTTTCAAGGAAGAGACAGAGTAAGTTGCAACTTTGACAATAAATCACACACTTGTAATCATGCTTCATCAAGGCCAAAGCATCCGTCTTATGAACCATATAAGCCTTGGTGTGTGTGTGTGTGTGGGGGGGTTACAGGGCAGTTGTCAGTACAACACAGCAGCACTTTAAAAAGGACATGATAGCAATGTATCGTGAATTGTCTAGGAAGATTTGTGTCTGTGTGTCTTGTTGACTGTTTCTCTCTGTCACAGACAAATCGTGCGTCACTCTATCTCTCAGCTCAGTGCGATGCTGGTCAAACACGAGTCTCCTGAACACTGGCCCGCCCTCCTGGCACTGCTCAACCAATCCTGTAAAAGCATCAGCTCACAAGACAGACAGGTACCGCTGCTACACCTCAACCTGTTCTGTCGCTTATTCAGTTGCAAACCTGGAACATCCAACACCATATGCAGAACTGTCCTGTCTGTCCTTTGGATGGGGCGACATAGCTCAGGAGGTAAGAGCGGTTGTCTAGCAGTCGGAGGGTTGCCGGTTCAATCCCCGCCCTGGGCGTGTCGAAGTGTCCCTGAGCAAGACACCTAACCCCTAACTGCTCTGGTGAATGAGAGGCATCAATTGTAAAGCGCTTTGGATAAAAGCGCTATATAAATGCAGTCCATTTACCATTTACCAAGTTCACATTCAGGACTTAGAGGCACAGGAACATAATTGTGCCTATTATTATGAGGTCTGTACAGCAGCTGTTGTGTGGCTGTAATACTTGGAAAAAAGTAATATATTTAAAGCTGATTTTAATTTGGTAAGCTCATTCAGGCTGAGGAGTGAGAAAATGACAAAATACAAGCGGGCACCTGACATTAAATATATATTCTTTTAAAAAGTTCCCTCTCTGATTCCTTACACTCACAGGTGGACCTGCAGCTCATTAGCAAAATGGTGGAGTCAAACCCAGAGAACTTCAAACCACACTTCGGCCAGCTGCTGTTGCTGTTTGATAACGTACTGCAGGACTTGAGTGACCCCGGTGCCCTGTGCCACGGAATGGCCGCCCTCACCTCCATGTGTGCCCACGCGAGCACGGAGGAGATGGTAAGGGTCCCGACATGCTGGAACTCGTCTGTGAAGGCCCACTCAGCCAGTACCGCATGGTGTAACTGCTGTCCTTAAATTTATCTTTCAGAACATGATACGCTCTCTTGTTCCGAGGCTGATAACCGGCATGAAACAGCTCATCAAGTCGGCTCAGGTCGGTGCAGTCCAGTGCAGCGATTTCACATACCACCCTCTGGACGATTATTGGGTCGTTACAGACGCTAGAGCAAAGCACTCATTAATGCTGCAGCTTCTCTCTCTTAAATGATTGTGCTATAATCAGTTTGTTTTTGAACTGTAATATTGACCACAGAATTGCTTCTTCAATATTATACGCTGTGTTTCTGTGTGTTTTGCTTGATGTTGTTGATGTTACACTACAAACCAGATTTCCTAAAGGTAGGGTAAAGTGCAAATAAAGAAGGTTATTGGCTCTGTAGGAGATGATGCTATAGAATGTGGTGTCTGAGTCTTAACGCGCTCTGCCTGAGTGTTCTCAGTGTGTCTGTATAGGGCAACCTGTATTTGTCGTGAACAGAACGAGGCCAGCGAAGCGATGGAGGCATTTGACAAGCTGATGGAGAGTGAAGCATCCACCGTCACCCCTCATGTAGCGCAGATCGTTCATTTCTGTCTAGAGGTTCGTGCATCAGGGCTGTAATGTGGCTTTCTTTCGAATGTGACAGTTGCATACTTAAGTGGGTAAAGTTTAATTACTTTAGGGCGTATACAGTGCATATTATGTAATATGTTTTTGGTTTTTAACAGCTTGTGCTGTATGTTTTTGTTCATGTTCTGGCAATAGGTCAGTGCGGATGCCTCTCTTAGCATCTCCCTGCGTGTGAAGGCTCTCTCCTCCTTGTCCGTCCTTATTAAGCTGAAGAGTAAGGTGAGTCAGTTTATATTCCTGTTGCTTGGGCTCTACTCTGTTCTGAGGCATTATAGGCGGCAGTAGTTGGTCTTTCTCTGTCTGTGTGAGGTATGCAAGTCTATCAAGATCATGTCATGACCATGATGCATTAGTTTTGTGCTTTGTTTCCACAGACGGTTTTAAAGCTCAAGCTGCTGGGGCCCATCTTGCAGACCGTGTTCCCTGTGTTCTGTTCAGCGCCCCCTGCTGCAGAGGACTCAGAAGACCAGGCACAGGATATAGACAGCAATGATCCCAGAAGTCTCAGACACTTTGCTGCTGGGGTAAGCTTGCATGTCTGTCAGAGTCAGATTCCTGTTAATTGTGTTTCTTGTATGTCTAAATCAGCATGCCACTTTTCCCTTAGCTTTTAGAATGTGTCAGTGTTTCAATCTTTTTCTCTCCGTCTCTCTCTCTCTGCAGATTATTGATACCATGGCTCTTCACATGCCTCCTGAGTTACTGTTAGCCCAGCTGGTTAGTAAGCATCTTTTCTGGCTCCTACCCTGAACCTGCTAATAAGAAAGAAAACTATTTATCCTTCTCATCCCCAGATGCAGTTGTATAGGTAAAGCCGCCACCGTACATAACATTGATTATTGAGGTCTGCATGGAATGTTCAGAAGTATGAAGATCATTGTGATCTGGACAGGTTTTCTTGTGGTAGCGTTCCCAGTGTAAGGGCCATGTTGTCTGTCTCCCTGTGTCAGATGCCCATGACTGAGGCATGCTTGGCCAGCGGGAAAGCAGACGGTCGCGAAGCCGGACTGATGTGCCTCGCTCTGCTGGCTGAGGGCTGTGCTGACCACATCCGGACCAAGTCAGTGTCTCCCCACAGACCCCTGAACACGCAGTCCTTCACCGTTTATGCGTTAATCGACTACCTCTCTCAACTGCGCTGTAGTACCAATTGATTTTGATCATTTTCGATAATTTGTAAAAAGAGAAAAACATGCATCTGAATCTTCTCATACAAATTATTTAAAATAAAAACTATCAAGGATAGACAGAGTAAAGCTAATAGCTTATTTCCATTGTGGTCCTTTTTTGGAAGGGTGTGTGTGTGGGTAGGCAGCAGGTAAAAAATGTGTTCTAGCAGCATAAATTACTATAATTAACATATAATCATGTATCCATCCACTGGGCACAGTGATTGGCAGCTGTGCAGCGCTGCTTCCCAAAAAGTCAGACTATTCCCTTAACACTCTTGGTGCTCTGTTCAGCTTATTACAATACCCCGTCAGTCACTGTGCATTGTATTAATTGACTGTGCTTCTTCCAGAATGTTGTCGTCTGTGCTGCAGGTGGCGTGTCAGAATCTGTCGGACAGCAGTCAGATGGTGCGTGGCACTGCTCTTTTCGCCCTGGGACAGTTTTCTGAGCACTTGCAGGTAAGTCCTCAACCGTGTGTGCACACCACATGCCTTGACTATTAGTGTTTGTCATTTGCTTGTGTGTCCAAGCCTGTGTGTGGTCGTATTTGTTCAGTGTGCGTGTTTGTGTTGGTGTGCCCCTGGCTGTATGCATTTTCTACAGTAGCGTAGCCACAGTCTCTCTGTGTCCGAACCTCACCCACACACGGTCTCTCCTTCTCAGCCTGACATCGGTAAGTACAGCTCTGAGTTGATTCCGCTTCTGCTGGGCTACCTTTCTGGACTGGACCACAGCAGGGTGGTGCACGTCTCCAAGGTCTTTTACGCTCTGGAGAACTTCCTGGAGAACCTGGGTAAGAGTCCGCTCTGTCCCTCCATTCACAGTCAGCTGGTACCATCCTTCCCCATGACCACCTCAAATGTGCGTGCTACACTGGCATGTGGTGGTCAGCATGTTTCCAGTAAACCCCTCTCCCCCCTTCTCCCACTCTGAAGGGGAGGCCATCCAGCCCTACCTGCCCACCCTGATGGAGACCATGTTTTCTGCCCTGAGTGAGACCAACATTTTGAAGATCAGAGTTCTGGCCGTCAGTGCCATCGGCGCCATCGGTAACACTGCCGTTCACGTTCAGAGTCTCGACCCTCAGGATGTGCTCCGTCTTTCTGAATGTATACCCGAAGGCCCAGATTCACTCAACATTTCTCCACTATGTTTTACTTGCAATTATATGTGATTGAGTCCAGGTCTTTGTGTCAACTTCTCCCTGCAAAGGTGTATCCATTTAATATGCCTCTGCCTTATCTCTGCCCTCATTTCCTGTCAGCCAACTCAGCGAAGGAGATGCTGGTGCCGTACTTCCCACACGTGATGAACACGCTGAAGGGCTTCCTTACGGACATGCGGGAGGAAACGAGGTCGCTGCAGACGCAGTCTCTGGGTACGAGCATCAGTGTCAGGCAGGGTTGGGCTTATTTACACTTCACTTCTGCCTGTTGAAGAGATCATTTGAGATCAACTTTTTTGGTGCGGCCCCCCTTTTTGGTAATTTGAAAAATTTTTAAGCCCCCCCCCCCCACAAGAGCACACCCTGCACTGCACCCCCCCCCCCATCCATCCGTCCGTTGTCTCTCTGTGCATCCCACTATAATATTCAATGGCGATTTTAACATTTTTGAATTGAATTTAAGTTCATTTTCCAAATCGAGTGAATTGAAATGGAATTGACCAGCCCTGGTGTCAGTATCTTATGTAAACTGTATAATAATGGGTTGAATGTAGTTCTTGGTTTCTGGTTCCTCAGTCTTCCGGAGGCTGTTGCGTGTGAACACGTTCTCTCCCCCTGCAGACACTCTGTCGGTGGTGGCTCGCTCTGTGGGGAAGGATGTGTTCGGCTCCCTGGCGGCCGAGTGCGTGCAGCTGGGTCTGAACCTCACCGACTCCGTGGACGACCCTGAACTGCGGCGCTGCGCGTAGGGGCCTGTGCTGCGCTGCGCTCTGTCTCTGTCTGAGCTGCGCCTTTTCTGTCTCTGTCTGAGCCTACGATTCACTGAGTCTGTCTCTGAGCTGCTTGTCTGAGTCTGCGTTACAGTGAGTCTGTCTCTGAGCTGCTCTATCTGAGTCTGAGATACACTGAGTCTGTCTCTGAGCTGCTCTATCTGAGTCTGAGATACACTGAGTCTGTCTCTGAGCTGCTCTATCTGAGTCTGAGATACACTGTCTGTTTCTGAATTGGTCTATATGAGTCTTAAGATCCACTGTGTCTTTGTCTGAGCTACATACAATGTCTGAGCTACTCTGTATGTATCTGAGATACACTGTGTCTGTGTCTGCGCTGCACTGAGTCTATTTGATGCCCTATGTGGCTGTTGTGAGAATGTACTGCCCAGTGAACAATCTCTGTGCACTGAAGATGATCTCTGTGCTTCAGGTACAGCCTGTTCTCTGCCGTGTCCTCAGTGTGTCCCGGCTGTCTGATCCCTCGCCTCCCCGCCATCACCACCATGATGATGCTGTCCCTCAGGTCCATAGAAGGGGTCACGGTCAGTGCTCCGTGCTCTCCTTCATTTCTTTACTAGCACATTTTAATCCAGCATTTTTCCTTTTATCCCAGTTGGATTTCCCAGTCGTGTTTGTTATCCTGTCACATCGCTGCTGTGTCCTCTGTCTGTTCAGTGTGAACTGCCACACATTTCACATGTTTCTTGATCTTCTAGCACTTTCATGTTGCACTTGATCTTGACCTTGATGTTGTTGCTCTTTAAACATATCTCTTCTAATCATGCTTCACCTCTAGCTTAAGACTTAAGCCATATCTTTACTGACTTAGCCTAAGCTTTACTGTTTGAACTAGTCTTGATGTTCATAGCTATGGACAGCTGCTGCTTTATGAGAATTGTATTTTATCTGACCTGGTTGTATTTGTTCCAGTGACCTTCAGCATGCACTTATTGTACCTCGCTTTGGATTAAAGCATCTGCCAAATAAAATGTAATGTAATCTCCTCTGTGGGTACATCCATATACTAGTGTATTGACTGTGTGTAGTGCACCTGGGAGGTCTACCAGCATCCAGTCATTCTGTTTGTGATCTGCTCTTGTACTTATGATTGCTTATCTGTCCTATTTGGTTGCTGCTTGTCCAGAATATTCCTTCACCATCTTTCACCTCATAGCATTAACTTTCTGCATGCATTCTTTAGCCTACCTGACCAGTCTACGGTGTAGCTTGATGTTTGAAACTAGCTTGATGTTCATATGCCTGGTGGACAGCTGCTGCTTTATGAGAATTGTATTTTATCTGACCTGGTTGTATTTGTTGTCCAGTGACCTTCGCATGCTTACTTTTGTTACCCGCTTTGGATAAAGTCATCTGCCAAATATAGAGTGTAATGTAATCTCCTCTGTTGGGTACACCATAATCCTAGTGTATTGACTGTGTGTAGTGCACCTGGGAGGTCAACCAGCATCCAGTCATTGTATTGGTGGACGGCAGTATTGTACTTGGAATGCTTACAGCGTCCATCTTGGTGCCTGTCAGCACAGAATATGTACAGCACACACATAATTTCACACACATACATTATACTTTCTGCACTGCGTTCTCTTTCAGGCCTACCTGGAAGAAGACCAGTTTACCCTGCTCGATGATGAAGATGAGGATGAAGGAGAAACTGCCTTAGATGAAGAAGAAGGAGATAACAGTGCAGTGTACAGAGAGATTGCTGGGTTTGTTCCTCACATTTTCACACTTTGCCTCGTTCTTTTTTTAATTGCCATTCCCCCTTTTCTGCTCAGTTTAGCCAAGTCATATCTATTAGTGCTCATTGCGGTAACTCCTGCTTGCGATTAAGAATGCAGACAAGCACACACTGGAAAAATGCTTTATTTGGATAAACCTAAAATTTTACTTCAACACATGTTCATAATTTTAATTATGACTCTTGTCAGAGAAGCAGGATGAAATAAGCTACAAGTAACGTTTTTGCGTTCTGATAAAAACAGATTTTTACCACACGGGCTACTAATAGAAAACCCTAGGAGAGCTTTCAGTTTTATTCTCTTATGTTGTGCAAGCTACAGTGGTGTAGGCAGAAATACATTTTTGGAAAAAGTGGGTAGGCCGACTAGGTAGGTTTTTTTCTGGAAGTCATTTCTAACGGCAATGCAGTCATCGTCCTAATTATTCCAACTCTTCTGCCTTATGGTGGTACAAAAAAACAATTATGTAAATACATTTTTCTTTTTGAAATGAATATTACAGCAAGGCTAAGTACATAACAAGGAGAGCACAGGCTTCACATAAACACAATCCAACAATGCAACACCCCCCCTATAAAGTATGCATCTGCTTGTGACAGGCACTATGTATTAGCCCTAATTAAGAGGACATATCTGAATTGAAATTGAACGGCTGAGATTTAGCGTACACAACAAAGTTGAGGGAAAAACATGTTCAACAAACTTAAACCCGTACTATCAAGCACCCTTCAACATTGTGGGCCCTCGTACAGGCAGAAAAATCATCAGCCGTACAACTTCAGAAGGCCAACATTTGGTTTTTTACTTAAGACATCTCTGGTGACAAACATTAGCAACCTGTTAGTGGGGTGTTTGTCTCTTTTTAGCATACCTTGCATCTGTCTCCAGGTTCAGCGTAGAGAACGTTTACATTGATGAGAAAGAGGATGCCTGCAAGGCTTTGGGAGAGCTGTCCCTTAACATTGGGTAAGGAAACCCGTTCAGTATGTGTAGTCATAGCGACAGACCCGGCGCAGACGCGTGGTCTTACTTCCTGAGGGTCTTCCCTCCGTTTCAGCTCTGCGTTCCTGCCTTACCTGGAGTCCAGCTTCCAGCACGTGTACGAGCTGCACGACGTGAGTCACTGCAGCCGCCCGCGTCCTCTCGCTCGCACCCTTTCCTCACACTGCCGCGCACATTTAATTTGGTGACCCGCAAGGACGGCGCGTCCGTCTCTTCCTGTTCTTAGTTCCCTCACAACGTCTTGCGCAAGACTGCGTTCGCAGCGTTGGGCCAGTTCTGCAGAGCGCAGCACAGCGTCTGGCTGAGGAACCCAACCGAAGTCAACCACCAGGGTACCTGCGCTCTCCTCCCTCAGCTCTCCAAGGCTTTCTGTGTGATCTTCAAGGATGTCTTTCTGGATCTAGTCCATTGCTTCCCAACCCTGTTCCTGGAGATGTGCTGTCCTGCTGTAGGTTTTCATTTCAGCCCTAGTTTGGCTCACCTGATTCTGCTAATTAGCTCTCTAGCTGTTGAATGAGGTGTGCTTTGTTAGGGCTGGACAGATCTCTAGCTGTTGAAACCTGAAAACCTGCTGGATGGTAGATCTCCAGGAACAGGGTTGAGAACCACTGGTCTAGTCCTTGAGCAAGAATGGTGAGCAGCAGTTTGATTGCCTCAGTCATTTTAACCATATCGTATTTTTAGAGCACCTTAATTGAGCATGTTTGCTTCACCCATGAAACTTTCACCATGACCAACAAAAAATGACTTCAGCTTTAAACTTGTAGTCGTCCTGAATCTCTTTCTGTAATTAGAATTTTAAACTACAAGATTCATCATGGTGATAACATCGTGTAAGACAAGACAAGGCTGATTCTTTTATGTGTAACCACTGGAAGGCATATTTACATATTAACTGCAACAAGTTATACTCACCTTGTTAATTCCAATTTACCCAATCCTACATAAAAGCAATCAACACAGTAAGTTTGACACAGCTAATACAAGCAGAAGGCTACAGAGCTCCCCAGACATCCTAAATCAAGGAGAGGAAATAGAAACTCCAGACAGGGAGTGTGAATCCCATCCCCTCCCAGTGCAGTGTGTGGAGCTCTCTGTGTCAGCCCTGCAGAAGCTCCTGTCCGTGGTGCTTCCTACGTTCCTGGATGCCGTGAGGCAGGAGCCCGAGAGGGAGGTGGTGATGGCCGTGCTGGAGTCCCTCAACGGCGTCATCAAGACCTGCCAGGGGGAGGCGCTGCACACGCCCAGCCGGCTGGCCGAGGTCTTCCAGGCCATCCGAGACGTTCTCAAGAGAAAGGTGAGCCGTCCGCCTGCTTCAGACCCGTCCGGACGGGCGGTCCTGCACCCACGTCCTTTCGATAGCGATGAGCGGTGCCAGATCGGCGACCCTGAGGACCTCCTGTTAGGGACACGTGGCACCCTGTGGACAGTGCTATTTATTCTCACAGTTTTCCTGTGTGTTTTCAGCTACATCATTAGCAGCAACGTTAAGTGGTAACTATTAGCCGCGGTTGTACGCACATGCGGTCTGCTGAGTGTGTTTTCTTCTCCATACAGACTGCGTGTCAGGACGCAGGAGGGGAGGAAAGTGATGACAATGAGCATCAGGTAATGCACTGCCTCACCACCGGCCCCTGCTGTACACAAGACAGTGGTGTGAGGTGTATTTTGGTGTTAATGTGCTATTCTGTGGAATATCAGTGAGGTGGCTTTGGGTGTAATGTGCTGTGCTGTACTGCAGGTGGCGCATGATGTCATGCTGCAGGAGTTCGCTGGTGAAGGGATTCCCTTGCTGGCATCAGCTGTCCCTGCCGACACTTTTTTCCCCTTCCTGAACGAGCTACTGCCCCTCATCATGAGCAAGGCTGTGAGTCTGTCTTACGCTCTCATAAAAAAAGGAACTTTGGCTTGTTTCCAGGGAGCGTTTTTTAGGTCTTTATGGAACCTTCTTATATACGTGAGGTGCATGAAAGATCCCAGATTGAATCATTTTGCCAAAACAAAGAAGCCCTCGAACTAGATTGGGTTCCTTGATAGAGACACATCATTCCAGCCTTTTGGAATCCTGTCTTGTGAGAGTGTACATAAATGAGAGTAATCATACAGAAATGTTGTAATTACAGGAGACGTACACCCACCATGTTTGTCTGGTGATAAAAGGATGCATTTGCCTTGTCACAAGGAACCGCCGTACACTGTAAATGGACAACAAAATGTGAATAACATGCTAGTTTTTTTGTTTTTTTTCTTTTGTCACCGTAGAAACCTTCTTCCACGGCAGCAGACCGCTCCTTTTCGGTGGGCACGCTTGCCGAGACCCTGCAGTTGCTAGGGGGCGTGGCAGGCGGCAGGGCGATTGCGGGGCAGCTGTCCAGTCAGGTGCTGCCAGTGCTGGTGGGCGGAGTCGGAGACAGTGACGTGGACGTGCGCAGCAACAGCGTGTTCGGGCTGGGGGTACTGGCTGAGACCGCTGGACCATTCGTCACACAGTATCCTATTCTACAAGCCCATAAAAGGGTGCACAGTAAAACGTCCAGTGTTAATTCAACTCTAACACAGTAGGTATGAGTCCAACTGGGACCATATGTACTCTGTGTGAGTTGATTTAACTTACTGAACATTTACTGTTCTTGTGTTTTTCACTTTAAAAAAAATGCTTCTGACTCTTCCTTAGCTTTGTGCCTCAGAGACTATCCCATGATCCTCTTCCTCTTCTCCTCCCTTATGGCCAAAGAATCAAACAGAAAGGTCATTGACAACCTGTGTGCTGCCCTCTGCAGGATGATCATGAGCAGTAGTGACAGTGTGCCTCTAGACCAGGTAGTGTTGCTGCACACTGTCTGCGCTGGTTTGTGTTTTCACCGATCTGCAAATCTTTCCCTGTGTATCCGTCTCATGTGTGTGTTTCAGTTTTAGCTTAGTTCAGATGTTTATTTATATCTCCGCTAGCTACTGTAAGGACAGTAGCTACTCTTCCTGGAGTCAACCTTGTAAATTAGAATTATTCATAAAACCAAAAGCAACATATAACAAATAGGCTAGACATACCAACATGAATTACTTGGTAAAAGTAATCTGAATTATGAATTCCTCTGGCTCTTCCTCTCCCACAGGTTTTCCCTGCACTTCTGACCTGTCTTCCTCTGAAAGAGGACCTTAGCGAGAACAAGACAGTGTTCAGCTGCTTGGCCTTCCTGTACACAAAGAACCCCTCGCTGGTACTGTTCCCCCTATCTGAATGCAGCCACACTAAACCAGCTCTACACTAATGCTAAAGTAAAGCTGCTCCTTGAGAGACAGCTGGTAATGACTTAAATGTGCTGCACAATGCATTTTGTAACATCTTTGCTGGATAAAATGGAAATAATTTGCTGTGTTGTGTAGGTGGTGGGTAACATGAAGGCCATTGTGTCTGCATCCAGCCATGTTTTAAGAACCAAAGATATCGATGAGGGTAAGGAACTGTTATGAGAATAAATGTACTTTGATCTTTTAGAGATTTGGTTAGTTTTATATGTGCCATTTCTGTGAGTGTGTGTTGTGCTAAAAAGCTATATTTCTGTCTTACAGATACTAAGAGCAGTTTGCTCCTGTTCTTAAAAAACATGGCTCAACATCATGCTCAGGACTTTGAGGATGCGGTAATGTCACTTTCTAATGAAGAAAGGGACACATTCAACATTGCTGTCACTCAATCATAGGTCCACACAAAGGGCCTCTCTACCTCTCTAAGCATCACATTGATATGGGCACATAATTTTGACATTCAACCGAGCGGTGTGGTGGACTTATGTTTTACTGTTATCCAAAAATGTATCCAGAATTGTTTTGTTCTTTACATTAGTTTCCTTCAGAGTTGAATTTTTTTTCATGGTTATTACATGATTATTAAATGATTTCTCAACAGTTTTTTATGCCTTGTTTTGAAAGTTTGGGAATGAAAGGGAGTAAAGAACATAGCTATACTCAGCATTTTCTAGTATTAAATGTTTGAATCCTTTGTGTATATTGCAGTTGTTCGATCTACCAATGACAGAAGAGTTTCTTGGATTGGTCAGATTTCAAGGTGCGAAGCAATGAATTGAATGGTGAATAAACCCCTTTCTGAGATTTCCTACCATCTTTCTTTGGCACAAGCTTCCTGTCTTACTTGCCCATGTGGCTTCATGTCTTTATCAGCACAGATCATTTAATCACCACTACAATTGTGTGCAAGACCCAGGCCAGGCCCTTAAGAAAAGAACACGCTGCTGCAAGAATCTGTTTCAGAGTTTTGGGACTTGTGGGGACACATACAGTGTACAATTGACTGATTCTAAGAACACAGCCTGTGGGTATAACCCGCTTCATAGTGTTTATTGCCAGTGCACACATCTTAACATGCATTCAATAAAAAAGGCACCCAGATGCGCTTTTTACTGTTAGTCTCCTGGCTGTTCCGGCTGTTTCTTAGTATGAAATATCTAAGCAGCTTTCTCCATCTTAACAACATAAAAATCCAATGGGGTTCCCATGTGTGTATATCATAACAGTCCTTTGAAATTGATGTACTGAGGATCTAGTATATTTACACACAGAGAAAGAAGATCTTACAACACTCTGGTATTCAGCATTATTCAGAGGAGAAAATAAGCTGTAGTTACATGTGTGTTATGCTGCTAAATTGGCCTAAGAGGGTCTAACTGCTGTACAAGAGGAGTTATAATTCCATTTACAACTTACAAAAGAAGACATTAAAATGCTGAGGGTCACTTACATGCAAATTCAAAACAATGCAAAACGGAACTAATTGAGAATGCAAAACATAATCTGTTACTCTTACACAAATACTACTGAGAAGCCATTGAAATCAGGGTTTTGTGTCACAATGTGAATGTGGGACAAAGCCCCACCTTCGCACTAATTTCACTATAATGTTTCACTATGATGTCCATTTTATAATGAAAAGATAATCATGGCTAGCTAATACTGTGCTTTGCTTGAATATATTACAGATCGATAATCAGATTGGTTTGGTTTCATCACTCCTCACACTTCCTGTTTTTCTTCAGTCTTCTTCCATTTTGGCTGTACCTCTATGTCCATAGCAAAAATCAATTCCACTGGTTGGTTGTCATTCTCTGAGAAGGCAAAAGATAAAAATGTAAAGATTCTTGAAGTTAAAGATTAAAATGCTGATACTCTGATACTTGAATGCTGGACTAGGGGAGGGTGTAAATGCATTCCAGATGCTGTCTGGATGCTGCAGTATAGTAACATTTTTGAGAGGTAATGTGTGAGATAATTGTGCCACATTATTGCTGATGGATTATCTCATTCTATCACATCCACTGAGGAATTGGACATGGGTGTTAGAGAAGCTGCTCATCAGTGTGAAGAAGAAGAAATGACGGAAACATTACGTTCTGTGTGCTGGTTAGTGAAATATACAGTGAAGAGTGAAGTATGGAATTTCAAGATTCAGTATGACAAGTGCATGCTATTCAGCCAATTTCAGCTTTCAGCATGCATGTAGCGTAGGATGTAGCTAACTGAAGTCTGGGTCGGGTTTGGTCTTGAAAGAAACCCTGAATCCCCAACTACATTGCAAATATCAGTGACCATGCAAATATTTGTGACTGTTTCTGGTAGAATGGAACTGGCATGGCCAATTAAAATAGACAGTACAAAATTAATATTGGTTGTAGTCCAGCAAGACAATCATCACATTGAGCACAGCCCAGTAAAATTACCAGTACGAAATGGATGTATCCTAGTGAGTAACATAACCAGTGTAATGGAAGAACCTGAATGAGATTAGTTCCACCCAGTATCACAGCCAATGCACAATAAGTTTAGCTCAGAAAGATATCCAATACAAAGTGAACATAGCCCAGTAAGATTGTGAATTTAAAATTCTAAATGAGCAGAGCCCAGTAAGAGTGCAGGAGATGTGAGGTTGGGCCCTGACCTGGCTGCGTTAGTTTCCAAGGCTGGACAGCCACAGAGCTGCGGCAGTAGGACCGGTCTGTGTGGCTCTCAGTGCTGTACAGAATCTCTTGGGTCTGAGGATTCCCAGGCTGCTGGGCCTTGACCCGTACCTCCAGAACCACGACCTCCTTCTCCTTCAGCTTCCCTGATTTTTTCCGCACCCGGGTCCTCTTGGAGTCCACCCACACAACCCGCTCTTTCACAGCTGACCTACGCATACACACACACCCAGGAGAACAAGGACTGACGCCCTGGAGAGCAAACACATTTACACACAATCTCTCACAACTTTCATGCTTACACAGTGCGTGGAGGTATAAAATGTGGTGAAAATAGTATTGAATGTTAAATAGAAATAGACACCAGACTGGCAGTCTGGTGGTTCATAGAGGGAACTCCTTTGTGAATGTTAGCTGTCTGTTTTATCATGTATTATTTGAGGGAACACAGTGTTACACCCATATTCTCTAATATCCTGACTAGCACATGCTGGCAAACACAGATCCTCTGTGCATGAAAAACTGAAAAACCTACACGCACATAGACACACACACTATTTTTTACCCAAAATAACAATTACAGTGCTGAAATTAATATAAAAAGATAAACGGTAAAGACACAGAACCGTTATTAGGTGGACTCACTTTTCAATGCCCAGCTGTGCCAGTGTGGTGTCCAGGAAGGGGAAAACCAGCTCTGGGTTCAGGATCTCAGTCGGCAGTGACACCCACATGGGCACCTCCCACTGCAGCTCAGAACGCAGCATGTCAACTGGCGGGGAAGTCTACTCTAGTGTTACGTTTTTTTCAGTTCCTCCAACAACGTGTCCTCCTGGGAGTCCTGTTCGCCTGTCAGTCTGTCTGTCTGTCTGCCTGGTCTGATGGTCCTAATCAGAAATGCCAACTAGGCTTCCCTGTTTATGGGTGTTCATAAAAAACAATTTGGCTTCAGTATTCTCATAAAGCATTACTTTTGTATCCTGTATGCTGCTTCCTTCTGCTAATGCCTAGCCCTTTTTCTGTGTAAAGAATTGTTCAAATCAGAAATAAATCCCCTGTAAAACACAGAAGCCAGGAGGAAAACAGATGACAGTGATCCTAGTCTGTGTCTCCTTGTGTTGAAATTAGACACTGTATAGCCAAACAGTGTGGCTGAGATTACAGGCTGAAACACTCTCCCTCCTCTGGATTTAAATCCTCTGTGTGAATGCGTGTAATGTGTCACTCTGCTGTCAATTTATTAGACTGTCAGTGTCTCCACCTCATCTCCTCTTATTATTTATTACTCTTACCCTGGTGTGTTTGTGCACGTGTGCGTGCACTTTTGTTTATGTGCATAGTTGTGAGTGGAATAAGTAATTATATATCTATAAATAGTAGCTGCAACTAAAAAACATTTTCAGAGATTTAGCTAGTTTAAATAATTTACTCATAGTTATTATAAATATATGTTTATAGTCATTTTCTCGTCCTGCCAGTCTATAGGTCTATAGGTATGTTCCTTGCTTTATGAGAAAAAAACATACAAGAGAACTTGTGTGAGAGCTTTTTTTTTGCGTTTTCCTCTGTTATTTTCTTTTTCTGTAATAACAGACAAATGTTTTGCTGTTTTCAAGTCAAAATGGGGTGCATGGAGTGTATGAATATTTCTGCTGTCACCTATTTTAGTGTTGCTTTCCATTGATTTGCACTGTTTGAGTCATTATACACTAATTAGCTGAACATGTCTCATTCATCTGAGCTCTGGTAAATTTACCACCTTAAGCGTACACACTTAAGCGTAATTAAAGATTCAGCTGTGACTTTTCCCTGCCTGGTCATTGAGAGTGCTGATTTAATTCCACAGAAGGACATTTAAAAAATCTGTTCTGTCAATATACCTTCCTAACTCTCTGCTGTGTTTCTGTCTGTCCAGCATGAGCCAGACCAGTGTCTCCACTCCCTCCATCTCCTGGGTAACTCAAACAGTGTGGTGTGATGTACTCTCTGTCCCACTAATACAAATACTTTTCACCACACCATGCCACATACGATACTAGGATGGCTTCCGTATATAATAGCAAAACAATGTAATTTACAGACTTAGCTTGGTTGTGTTGACAAATAAATTTGTCCCAAGGTAACTGAATGTACTTTAAATGAATTTACTTCGGGATAATACTTGAAAACAGATTTGGACACCAGAGTAAATAAACAACTAAATGAAACGAGAACAGTCAGTCTTGTGGCTTATCTATAACTGCAACCTTAATGTTAGAATCCAGCTAGATTGAGGCATTGTTTTTAGTAACGTATTTTGGTCTAAAGACAGGATTTTCAATACTATTTACAAATCCTCACAGATCCATCTTTAATTAATTGTGGACTGGTGTTGCATGGTTTCTAGCTATCTAAGCCAGCAAAGATAGAGCCCTTTTTTAAACCACAGATGTGGAAGAATGTAGCTAATAACTTATGTTGCAGGCTAGGCTACTTAACTTCTAACTGGTGGAGCAACCACTTTAATATAGTTTGGAAATATATCTACGTTAAAAAGTACATAATGCCAAACCTTTGTATAAAATGTGTGTGTGTGTGTTTGTGGGAGGAGGGTTCTATTTGATTTAGTTTATAATTTTTTACTTGCCAGTGATATAGGATGGAATGATATGTCTGTATGTGTGCAACAGTACTGCTTCTGCTGTCAGAACATGGTCAGACTCCCATTTTGTACTCTGTGTTCAGCAGAGAAACTGGCTGGAGGCACTGCGTATAATCACGCAGTGTACCATGCACTGGCCCCTCCTCTTTGTTTAGCTGCATTCTTTTGCAGGCTGGTGCTACATTTCCACTGGCTGTCTCACCCCACTCTCTTACTCCTCTTACTACGATATCAGTCTGTATACCGGCCAGCGAGGGACAGCCACGGCACACCAAGGAAAAGAGTCCAGATTACTATGAGGTCTACCCACCGTACTTCTGGCTGCGGCCGGCTCTCAGCTCTACTGCCCCCTACCGCTAAAACCGAGCATAGCACTGGTGGAACATAAGATGCTTTTGCTCAGCTGAAGCTACTCATTAAATGTTATGTTGACAGACCTAAGCAATTTGTAGGGGCATCCCTTCAGATTTTGGAACTAGACCTTAACACCACATACAGTAGAATATTTAACAGCCTATTCCTTGTGACACGAGACAGTAAATTCTTGTAAACTATCACTGTTCTCTTGCACTTAAAAGTGCTTGTTACAAAATTATGGTTTTGGTGCAGTGATGTGCTCCATATTAGGGAATCAAACCTGACCACACCAAAGCAGATTGTAACTGGTAGTTCCACGAGACAACACATAATTAGCTGTGCAGTCAGACAGAGAGGAAGTGTTTCAGTAGGCAGGCCTTTCCTCACTGTATTGCACATTAGTGACTTCTCTGGATGGTCACATACCTCCTACACAACGGCAGCAGGGCTCAGTTTATGGACTTATGCCTCAGAAGATG
Source organism: Anguilla rostrata (assembly GCF_018555375.3). NCBI lineage: Eukaryota > Metazoa > Chordata > Actinopteri > Anguilliformes > Anguillidae > Anguilla > Anguilla rostrata. The sequence continues at coordinate 20,191,124 of NC_057936.1, read as the reverse complement.
GGCATGTTAGTCTGCTCTCAAATCAATGCCATTCCAAACTGTGACAAACTGGGGGGCGACATAGCTAAGGAGGTAAGAGTGGTTGTCTGGCAGTCGGAGGGTTGCCAGTTCGATCCCCGCCCTGGGCGTGTGAAGTGTCCCTGAGCAAGACACCTAACCCCTAACTGCTCTGGTGAATGAGAGGCATCAATTGTAAAGCGCTACATAAATGCGGTCCATTTGACTGGGCATCCCAAATTGGGAGTGAAAAATAGGGGACAGGAAGATATTTCAAAAAGATTCATAAATACATTTTAATCAATTATTATCTGGCAAATAAAAACAATTCAAGCACAATTAAAAAAACCTTGTAAAAAACTTTAAAATCTGGCATTTCCCCAGAGCATTTTCACAAACAATTTGAAGCATGCTGTTTTAAAAGCAATATTAAATATGAGCAATAAATATCAGAGACTGCAGAAATACACAGAATCATTTTGAGCTAGTTCCTCCCCTTAGGCCACTGCAAACAGCTGTCCAGAAGAGATGGCGATGGAACCGTATGGTTTAGCCTGACTCACACTGAGCTTCCTCACACACACAAGCTCTGTGGAGACAGCGTTTCATATCAGCAAACTTCTATTAAATAACTGTGATGATATGAACACTAACAGTTCAAATGATGATCACATACTTATAAACAGTAATTTAGTAATGTACAGAAATGTATACAGCAACCACACAAATTAAGTTCACACAGATGTGAACACAAACCACTTGCACCGATATAAGCCGACAATACATACACATACTACAACCCGTTCACAAATCACAACATATATTCTCTCTTACCAAGCAATGCGCTGAGAAGATGGGCTGCAGTACTGCGGTCAGTCTCAGGGGGCAGCAGAGAATCAAAGTACACTTTCCCATAATGCATCAGGTATTGGGACACCAGTCTGGAGCACAAAGAGGAGGTATAGAAATGAATAAATGGAAACCAGCATGCACATTTACGACGGCACATGCTGAAACCTGATTTAAATAAGAAACATACCTCCTGATTTCCTTTTACTAAAAAGTGCATCTACCAAGTGTAAGCTAGAAGCAGACCAGTTGTTTGAAACAACAATTAGAGGTGTCAAATGTTTAAAAAGTTGTACAAAAACACAGATATGCCTAGACACAGACAAACTAGACCAAACAGTGTTTTACTCGAGTAGACTCTCGGTGGTCCCCACTGTCTCTCCCAAATCTCCTGGAGGCAGCTTCACTTGCTCCTCAGGAATGCCTTCCATGGGGACAGGAGCTCCCTCTATTGGGGACCTGCAGTAATGCAAATGCAGAGTCAAACCCACAGAATATGTGGCAGAGATGAACAGGTTCACAGCACCCCCCTCCTTCCTCTCTCCCTCTCTGTCTCACGCACCATCTTCCCACAGGAGTGGCCTGGTCTTGCGGTAGGTCATCTTTGGACACCTCCAGAAAAGCCTCTGACACAGCTGAAACCACAACCACAGAGCATCCTTCAGCGAGTGATCTGCTTTCTCCAGATAAATACAGAAACGGATTGCATAAAGTAGCCCTGCACTACACAACATACATATATATCAGGAGTTTCCAAAATGGGCTCCACTATGGACTCTAAGTTGTTCCAAATCCAAGAATAGTGATAGAAATATGCTCTCTTTTAAAAAAAAATTAAGTTCTAGATTTGAGACTTTCTGTGTCTGTCCAATGTAGCCAAGGTAGTATTATGGTCATCGTAATTTCGTACATATTTATATTGTGTGAAGTGCAGAACGGAGTTCCTCAGGTCGAGGATGGACATTTGGGGCCCTGAGATGAAAAAGTTTAGGAGCCCAGCTGTATACTGCTTTTAAAAATATCCAAGGAAAAAGAGCACCCCCTAGCGTGAATAATGACAGTGAACCTTCTTAAATTTGCAGTGCAGCTACTACTGCCACAAACACTGGTAACACCAGAGCAAATGATTAAGAATGTGATGTAAAACAATGAGATAGCCTCACCTGATGCTTCAGATGCCAGTGCTGACTCTATAAGCTCTGCTGATATCTGTGACACACAGAAGAAAGTACTCAGGAAGGCAGAGGGGTAAGTTCATACAAGGAAATCAGTCTTGAGGGTATTTTTTTTAGCTGATTCATTTTTTGTGTATCAGTTATCTGCAGTGCAGTTCTCACTTAACAGCAAAGCACCGGCTTCATAGAGGCCGGGATGTGCAATACACTTACTTCATATCAAACATCATTCAGTAATGATCATAGTATCTTCAAAACCATGTCTGAACGATATCACACACACAACATTACACAAGAGAATATCCTAATCACAAGTTGTGCATCATTGCTCAAAATTCTCTAAAACATACATACAATATAGACCAGTTTTGTGGGACGAATACATTCTCTTACTGGTAAGCATGAGCACAACTAACCAGACCAGACCGACCAATGCAGCATAGCCTCAGACCTGATCACCCACCTCTATGCTGCACCCACCTCTCTAATGCTGGAGTCCTTGTGCTTTCTTCCCCCCTCCACCTCCTTCCTCACCACCTCCATCTCCCTTTCTGCCTCCGATTTAGAGTCTCCCTCCACTGCTTTCCGCCTCTCTGCGGAAGAAGGGAGGGAGGAGACGGCGGCCCTATTCCACTGAGACAGTAGGTCCGGGTGAATCACAGCTGGGAGGAAAGCAAACCAGGTGACCTCGTGGTGAAACAGCAGAGTACGTGTGTGCTGTGACATCACATGGCATTACATTACATCACAACATTACAAGTGTTGCAACACTGGGTGACATCACAGAACAGTATGGTGTGACATCACAGGACAGTGTGGTGTGACATCACAGGACTCATGGTCAAGCAGCGAGAGGCTGGATGATAACTATGTGTGATGCTGTGCAGGGAAGGTGAGTAACTCACTGGAGCAGGGCTTGCTGAAGAGCTCTGCAGGGGAGACTCTTTGCTGGGACGGTCTCTCCAACAGTACCTGGGACTGAAACAGAGACAGGTGGGGGTGGTTTTATCACTGACACTGAGACACGATATACCTCATTGTTTCTAAATTTCACTCTTTTGATGTCATGGATTCAAATTAATAGTAAATACCAGCACACATGGCCATTATATTATCCTATGTCAAATAGCTTACAAACAGAATCTAACTGACATATTAGTAGAAGGAAAACTTCTCTATTTCATAACAGGTCTTCTAGGAACTTATATTCCCATTTTAAAATCCGCGCGATTCCTTTTTATAAAATTTTATTTAAAAAGACGTTATTAATTAAACACCAAAATCAGCCTGCCAGAGGAAAAATAATATTTCAAACTAAAATGCTCAGAAATGAATTCACTTTTCAGATAAGCTTGCAGCAGCTTTGGAGGGTTATATAAATAGACTATGACACACCAGTAGGCAGACAAGCTCAGATAGTGATAAGCAGTCAACACAAGAGTCCATTTTTTTGTGCAAAAATAGTTAGATATCTCAGTGAGTCAGTGCTATGGCGGGTGTCACACCAGGGATGTGGTCTCGACCAGAGTGTTCTGTATTTGGGCCTGCATTGCATCCTGGGGGATCTGCATGTCCGGGTCAATGAAGAGCAGCTGGCGTCTCCGGCCCGGTCTCTTCGAGGGAACCTCACCATGCAAGAGCTGAAAGACAAACAGGAACAACGGAAAGAGGGGAGATAAAATTGGAAGACAGCAAATAATTGAGAAGGACATAAATGATTTGGAGTGTGAAAATTCCGAGCAGGGCACACGCTTGTATAGCAGTCTCTGCGGTGCAAAACAGCACTACTGCTTTTAAGAACAAGCAGGAAACCGTGCAGACCCACGGCGCAACTGTACTAACTATATGGCTAGGTAGATATGGCATGTCCTCACCTCTGTAACGTTATTTGTTGTCCTCTGTGTGTCCATGCATCTGTATCGGTGGTTATAGCTGTGTGTCCTTAGCTCCTACTCGTGCGTACAGGATAGCATCCATACGCGCGAACTAGGTTAACTAAAGTAGGCGATCCGTACGCGCTAACTAGGCTAACCCAATTAGCGCAACGCCTTTATCTGTCTGCATCTCCCGAAATCACCACTTTGAAGGGCACAACATTTTTAAGCACAGCTTTATTGCCTAACGTTACTTTAGGTAACTGTAGCATGTTTCGCCTACTCCTACGAAACAAAGCACCACCTGCGCATGCGTCCCGTTTCGCCTACTCCTACTCCTACTAAACAAAGCACCACCTGCGCATGCGTCCTACTAAACGTTCCTCTCAGATCGTTCGTGAGTGAGTGACCTCAATTTGCCACGCCCAGTTCCTGCGCGCCGTGGGAAAAACACATTTGCAATTCAATAGAGGCTGATGCACTCAAGCAGAAGCTAGCTCTACTGATTTTTCTCACCCACCTCACTGCTAGAGCCCCCCTCCCTCTCTGACTCCTCTCCACCTGGTCTTGAGGGTGGAGCAACAGGCATGGCAATGGTGGGAGGGGTCTTCTCCATCTGGGCCCCAAAAACTGGGACCTCGACAGGTTGCCCAGTCTCTTCATCCAGTAGCCAAATGGTCTCCTCCACAATGTGCTCTTTTAACCTGTGAGGGAAATTTGCAGCTATTAACACAGCTGCAGAGAGAAACTAATAGTGATATGGAGGTGGGGAGTGGGAGATTCCACATCACAAAATGCTCTTACATATTATTTATTTATCATAAACCTTGACATTAGCATTGTTTAGGGACTCTGTTGTTAAAGCTACCCACTGCACACATATGCTGCACCCCTAGTGTGTGGGAGGTCCAAGTGCCATGGAATTAGAGAAAAATGTAACAAAAGCAAAAAAAGCACACATACTTTTGTAGCTTGTGGATAATATGTAAAGCACCAGACACTTAACTCTTCTCATAAGCCCCTTGCTTTCCGAAGATCACTAATCAGAGCAGAGCACTAATTTAGTTAGGAAAATGGCGAACATTGTTGGGCTGAATGGCCTGTTCTCGTCATTATGCTATGTTAAGATCAAAATTACTATTACAGCTACACTTAAACAAATTATGAATTGATGGTACTTAACATGAAAACATTGAATTTACCAGGTCAACCAAACCACATGAAACAACCTACAAACTATCTCTGTAAAATTCATTTATGGATCAGGTCAAGTAACTCCCAGTGATCTTCGCAATTTTTCAGTCAAAACCCGACTGGTTGAGATCCAGCCATTCTCTGCACTCTATCCCTCTCAATGTAACTCACTGCTCCACGGAAAGCGTGGTTCCTGACAGTGTCACCCTCTCTCCCTCTGCTGCTCTCTCTCTCTCTTTATCCTCCAGTTCTGTGAGACAGATGCAACACTCTCAGGACAGCAAAAGCATTCATTAAAAAGTCTGATAGCATTCTAAAAATATTTGTGGTCACATGTATTCCAGCAGAGTATGTAGACTCAGTTCTGCCAATAAAGGCCACTGAACTGAACAAGAATGATAATTCAGTTTTGCAGTTTCAATGCCTAATAAAAACAGCACCAACACAGCGGTTCCAACCCTTACAGGGAGAACTCTCAGTTACAAAAATTATGGATCATTCTCCATTCAGTGACAAATAAAAACAAGTAACCAGGCCATTTCTTACATTTTCTGTGTCTACTCTTCCATTTTCATCAATAAACATTCAACATAAAACCAAACATCAAAAAGGCTATATGATAAGGCTAAATGATCACATTTTATTATTTACAAAATACATTTTTCTCAAATTGATTTTTTTAGTTGAATTGAAATAAAAACTGTTACTTTGTCCTGATATTACAATTTCCTGTATTTCCAGCATGATTATTTGGTTCCACAAACTAAGGGAGACACTCAAAAGAGAAAAATCTTCTTTTGTGAATTTATTCTTTCTTTTGTTTACTGTTGAAAGGCCAGGGAGTTCACTACTGAAACTTTGGCAGTGAGTCACAGTCAATGGTTTTCTATTTTTGAAAACCTCTCTCTGTTCCTGCCTTGAGTTTCATATCAGCATGAGGGCAAAGCACCTACCTAGGTGTTTTTGCCAACTACCAGGGAAGAGGTAACAAACAGAAGCTGCAATGAAGCAATTTTTGCTAAATGCTTTTCCTTATATAAATCTGTACTCAGCAATGGCTAAAGTCCTAATAATTCAAATCAAAAGGCTAAGTGATCATTGTTAAATAATCAATGTTAAATCATGTGGATCGTCTTCTTCATAGCTGTTAGTAGTTGATCCTGACAAATCCTCAATAACCGATCAAAGTTTTGAGTTGGTGTCTAATATGTATGAGGGCAATGCATTGTGAATCCGGTAGTTCATTTTCAGCAAAATGCCTTCTGCAGTTTTATATTATTTTCTTATTACAAACTGAACCAAAATAACAACTATATTTATGATGTTCATGGTTGAAGCACTAAAAAAGCTATTTCTTTTTTATATTAAGAAAATTGTACATCTATACCAAGAAAATGACACTGGGTCACTCTTTTCTCACACATGTACACTTTCAGTCCTGAGTACTGGAGCCATATTCCCCACCCAGTCTCTCACCTTCATAAAACTGATCCTGCTGCTCCATCAACATGTCAATCTCTTTTACTGTGACCTCTGGTAGTTCAGCCCCCTCAAACTGAGAGAGGGAAACAGGGGAGAGGGGGAGGGGCGAGAGCCTTTATTTCCATACCAGCTTTTTATCTAAGCCAGTATTACATGGTATTCTTTCGTAATGTTGTAATTTGCTAATTGTTCTAATTTTATATTGTGATTTGATTTTGTGGCATTGTACAATGTTGTTTCATTATACACACACACACACACACACATATATATAATGGAATAGAGAACAGAGGAATGGTGGTAGCAAAATTATGTCAAATACAGATAAACAAACATTTGCTTTTTTAAAAGTTGTGTGATAATAAAAGGTGCTCTGACAGGAAAAAAAAGTTTTTAAAAAGATTTTAGAGACCTCAGCAGCAGGAATCAAAGCCAGTTCCTTCTCTTTCAGCGTGATGCTACCAGAAGGAGCAGTGAGACCTGGAAAGAGCATGTATTGTATAACAATATTTTGACATGAACATAAATACTGGCATCACTTGTAATTACACTTATGCCACTCCAGGTCAGTGCTGCCCAAACCTGTTCCTGGAGATCTACCTTCGAGGTAGGTTTTCATTTCAGCTGTAACCTGGCGCATCTCATCTGCTAATTAACACTTTAACATGATCTCTCGCTGTTGAATGAGGTGTAACTCTCTTAGGGTTGGAGTGAAAACCTGCAGGACGATAGATCTCCAGGAACGGGGCTGGGTAGCCCTGCTCTAGGTCTTACCTTCCTCTGGTGTAGTTGTGTTATTCCTCGTCGGGGGTCGCTGTGGAGAAAGTGCTTCCATACTTTGCCAGGGCTGAGAAAGAGCAACAAGCAGAAAGACTGAATAAACCATCCACTCAGGACACTGCTCTCTCTGCCTTCTAGTCTTCAGTACTATAGCATTTCTTGCTCTCTCTGTGTGTTATTTAAATGTATGTTTTCGCAAAGATGTACTTATTCTACTAATGTGTTTCTTCCATTATCTCTGATTTGACATAACTTCTGCAGGTTGTATTTTTGCATGTAACAGTGTATGCTACCCAATCTTATGCCCACCTCTTGTAGTCTGCAGGGATACTGGGCGAGTGTTACCTGTAGCAGTCTGTATGGGCTGGGCAGGCCTTGCTCAGCACCCATTACTCCAAAGAAGGGGTCCTGCGCCCGTTCTGCCTCTTCCAAGAGAACCAGAGAGTCTGGGAGAGTATAGGCCCGCCTAGGAGACAGACGACAATGCTTTGGTCAATGTCACTACTACGACACAATCTGATGCATGACTGGTATCAAGATCAATATTAATTCTAATACAGTTCAGAAGAGTTGTGATTAAGGGCCGTCCACGCGGAACATGTGTGTGCCCACACTGACCTGTCGGGCTCCGCCACGTCAATACACGCGTGTCTCTCCGAGCGGATCAGGCGCTCTATGGTCTGCTGGATTTCCTCTGAAAATAAGACCCAAAATCAGAGGACAAACTACAGCAGGTAAACTGCTCACGATACGGCATGTATTAATGCTGCACGATATAGAAATCCTGAATAACCAGTGTTTTACGGGCCATATTGACCAATGTCAATTTCTCTCTGTTTTAAAAGAAAATTGCAAGTAAATGTCCACATTCACGGAAAGCGCAACAGATGTCAACAAATGTAACTATTATAGGCACACAAAAAAATCAACTTCCTTAATTTATAAAGCAATGAGCATTAGTTTAGATAACTGCTGACTCTCTGTTGCTGGTGAGTTTGCCTGGTAACAATTATCAATTAAAAAGAAATAATAACCTTTTCAGTTTATTACGATTAGGCTATTTTTAAAGCATAACATTCACTTGATTTACAGCATCAGTGGCCATAATCTCATTGGCCAAGTTTGGTTCAGGCTATTATTGGCCCATACTGGTCTGACCCCAATATTATTGTGCATCCCTCATGTGCATGCTTAGCACAGTCCACTCATTTGTGCTCTTCTATTTCTTTTCTATGGCAAGCCAATTGGCACAAAACACGAAACAGGCACACAAATAAAGAAAGTACATATGAGTATAAAGTTAAAATTTGTTTCTATGGGATGTGTGCGCTTTACATGTAAACATAACGATGTACCATTTAATTCAATTTGTTAATGGGGAACCAGCTCGCTGGTCAGCTATAGTAAAGAAAACCTCATCTACTGTTTGGCTTTTCTACTGTACAGGTGTAATAAGAATTGCTAAGCTTTGAATACTGTGTTAAACACTGCTGTCTCTACAGTGGTGCTCAGCTGAAGTTTACAGCCAGTCAGTCTTCATTCACCAAATTATCTGTCCCCCTTATTGCAGTACTGTTGGGTTAAGCCCACAGACTGTAGCCTGCAGAGGCCATCTCTCTCACCCAGCAGGATGACACACTGTCGGTGGTAAACAATGATGACACCGTACTGCAGCTGGGAAGACAGGTAGAGGGAGAAGCGGGGCCGGGGGAGGCCCGGGTTGCGGGGAGGGGCCTGCACCAGCACGTAATCCATGATGTCTTCACTGTAAAACAGACATCGTCACTGTCACCGCTGAAGTGTGCCCGCAAGGCATATCACACACGCGCGCACGCAGACACACGCACATAAACACACACGCCAATGGTATCAGTCACAATAAACAATAGTGACAGTCACACACACTGCCACACCCAAAAAAAGTTAACATAGTTATCATACATGAAGTAAACTTATAATAAATGACACGCATCATTACTCAGCACAGAAGAATTAAAGAGACTGTTACCATGTGCGCCCCACGTTGACCTTGAGGAACTCTCGCCTATTGAGCCTAATTCCTTTTGTGGCAGCCAACCTGACCATAAAGAACAGAAAAATAAACTCCACTAGCACATGATGCTCATCCACACAAACCCCCCCCCACAATAAGACAGGTGAGGACAGGATTTATGACAGTAATGACTATGGGTGTGAGTTCATTTCACATGGAAAATATTGTAAACGTTAATTTAACTATTTTACTGTCATGACATGTAATGGCACGACAACTTTACCAGCTACCAATAATGAACCATGCATACCGCAATCGTACTCCTACTACCATAACAATTTGATATAGACCATCTAACATGTACTGCAGTTATAAAGCTTGCATGTTGACAGTTGTCCCGATTTCAACGGTTCAAGTAAACTCACTCACCATATAGTGGAGAAGCAGCCGGAGTGGCGTTGCAGTACGTAGGGATAGTAAAACATTGTCCTTCTGCTCTATATTCTTGCTACTGGTTAACTGGGTTAGTTAGTTATGGTATACAAATAAACAAATATGCTCGCTCGATTTTAATAATAAATCGTAATTCGAATATATTTGTAGCAACTATGAATTCAGCTGTAGTGGGAAACGTTTTTAATAAGTTAAAATAATTAGCTAAGCTTTGATTGATCTAAAATGAAAAAGTAGTTAGACCGTTAACGGTTCAGCACAACACACCGTCAGTTTTGACAGCTACAGGCAGATTGAGAGTGCGGATCATTATTTCCCGCCAAATAATAAGAATTTTGTTGTAACACATGGTTAACCAATCCGCTCTTAGATTTACATTCAGATAGACCAATTATAGTTCCAGTTGTAACGTTATATATAATATGTATGACGTCATGAAAACCTATTCGACAAGATGTTCAAGAAATTCTGTATAGGTTCTAGATTCTAATCCATGATATCCTATTTTGATAATAAAGCACAATGCTAAATGTAGCCAGATATAATAAATATAATGTTTTATTAGTACTGTATTGCACAATTTGTAATACATCAGGAAACTGGCTGTCAGTATAGAATGTAAAATTTAACTTTGAAATTTCTATTCAAAGGTTTATTCAACTACTTCTTCCTATTGACTAGATCATTCTTGAAAAGGGTGCATATCGAAGCAATCATTTTGAACGTACTAGGATTTATTAAATTATTAATACATATAAATATGTACCTTTTGAAATATGGCTATTATCCTATTTATTATTCTGTGAATAGATGGGGGTACTTTGACATTGTGCAGACCTTAATACATTTTTGATGCAATAAACTTTTTTCCTTCTCAGTAGATTAAAGCACCAACTGTACATCTGTGATGGGGTGCATTTGCCCCCCAGTTCCACAGGCAGAAAGGCAGAGACAGGATTAAACATAAATAATCAACTTGATCCTATCAAATGTAGTCTGCGGCAGGACAATGTGTAATAATGTATGTAGCCTACCAGAGGTTTCAGCCAAAAAAAATCCTCAAACAATAACTGTAGGTCGGAATATACACATAACGACCAAAAGATTTTAATGTCAATGTGAAATTTCTAATGGTGTACACGTGATACCAGGATAGCCTGTATGTACCATCAGCATTTAGAATTCTCCATAAAATAACACCCTTCTGCAAGAAAGTCAATCAACACGGAATTCTTAACCATATTCATGTTTTGTGAACATAAGCATATCTGTTTTCGGTGGATTAAAAGCCTGTTTTCCATCCAACACATAATTTCTAACATTCCTTTATAGAATTGCATGTATTTCCATTACAAAGTTTAAAATATCATAATACCAATTCGGTTGCTTTCATTAAAAAAACAAAACAAAAAAAACAAACATTTGACTCACAGTCGACCAAATAATTTCCAATAAAATCAGAATGGACTTAAGCCACATTCTACAAAAAATAAATGTTACTATGTTATCAAACCTCCTCCTCAACCTCAATCTCAGTACTACTTGCGAGTAGTATTACTATTAACGTATAGAAAAATTGGGTTTACAAGATGTGTCCAATTTCTTACATTTTTCACTGAAGATTTTCAGTTTTATATTATTACTAAGCTTTCAGTTTATTTTAGTCGGAACACGTTGACATTTTGGGAAAACCTGTGAGAAGGGGGCGTGGCTTTAGTTTCACAGAGTGGGTGGATGACGTTGCTTGAATTCATAGGGAAGTGGTGACATACACACCGCGCCTCTGAGAGGAACGAAAGTCGTGTCAAATTAAAACAAGAAAACAAGTGCGCCTCTTTTCTGAACACAAATTCTAGATTATAGGAGATTGAGGAATGGCTTATCAAAGTCAGTACAGACCACCTCATTTTAACAACGCTCCTCCGAATCAAGATTTTCTGTGGAATATATTCCAGAGGTGAGTCAAGCCCGTAAAACTCGATTCCGCATTGAGGTTTTTTTTAAAACATTCAGTCGCTTACCCTAGCGCACTGGTTACGAGGGTGAATTGCAGATAGCTGTAGCACAACGTCACGAAGTGGAGTAACATGGATGGCCAGATTTTTTAAGAAAAACCGTTTGCCATATATAGTTAGCTAGACTAACCGACCAATTTGCATTGCCTTTGGTTGTTTATGCCAAGCTAGGTAACGCTATCCTTTGTCGTCTGACGTGGGTTAAATAACTGTAATGAGTTAATTAGCTATCAAGTTAAATTGTATTACTAACGTCGCCCAACATTAACTTCCTTGGTACCTTCTTGTAAGATTAATGCTGCTTGTTAGTTGTATAAACTAAGATAGCGACATAGGACACAGAAATATGTTCGTTTCACATGCATTTTTGTTGCGTTCTGATTTCTTGTAACGTTGGCTAAAGATCAGGATACACCTACAAGGCCTCTTGGACGTAGAAGCGTAACGTTGATTAGCTAATGCTAAGTTGTGCGTGACTGCAGTGAGATGGAAAGTTAGCGAACGGCAGTTGTAACGTTATTTCTTCGCCTCTTAGCTGTACGGCGTGCTTATCCTTGCCGTGGTCACCGACGGATAGCATGATTTATGGCAATTGACAGTCAAGTCGTATGTCTCATTGATCCGAGTGGCAGAGGTTTTCCATGCAGAAAACGGTTAGATTAATGCTGTAAAATTGTGAAGAACCTCCTCGTGATATCTGAAGGCTACAGGCTTCAGATACTTAAGACACGTAATGTTAAGTTATTAAATTCTTCCCAGTGGTAGAACTAAAAGGGGACTCATGCTGTTGGTTTATGATTCCTTGCAAGCCTGGATTTCGGGCTTTCGTACCATCACATTTGCGTTGCTAGCATCTCAAGATTGTGATTACTGGAATTCCCTTGTCATGTGATGGTGACTGTGATTGCGGAGTGTAATCAAAAGGGCAGAGTGAATGATTCATTTGGACCATTGCTCAATCGTAGACTGACATTATGTAGGACTTGAGTCATGCGTTTTTTCCTTCTGTGTCCATGATCATGAGTTTCCATGACAATCGATCTTCATGTAACCTGGGGATGCAAACGTATCCCTTCCTGGTGTGATCCCATCGTGTCAATATTCCTCTGTAATTTGCAGGAATGTGGAGTTAGCCTAAAAGTTATATGTGCTGTTTTCCTATTGAAACTTTAGAGTTATATGTAAGGTACAGACAAGGCAAAATTCGTGTGAGTCTTTGGCCTCATCAAAACTAAAAACGTCGAATGTGGAAATTTTCCATTTGTAATAGTTTTTAACCCCCGAAGGAGTGTAATGAAGGCACAATCCACTTCTTAGGTATCTTAAGGACACTTGACACTTTTTAAAACTGTGTCATAAGGGTAGCCGTTAAAATGTATGTTCCATTACATGTTTTCAAAGCTTGGAAGAACTGTTCATTTTAAATGGGGCTGTTGCGCTTGTCAACATGAACAAAACATCAGTAAGGCTGGAAAAAATGAGCCATGTTAAGCTCATTAACACAGAACATATGTGCTTATACATGAAACAAGGGTTGCGCCTGAAGGTAGAGCTACATTTAGTTTATTTAATTGTGCAGAAAAAGATGTGCCCTGTCAGAAGGTGAAAAGATGTTTACACAATGTGTACATCAAGGAGAACTTGCCTTCAGTTTTGCTCTTTGTGTTTTGTAAAATGGTTGCTAAGATGGTTTCCTCTGATGTTCAGTTGCTGAAGGTTTGTTGGTAGGCAGGCCAGGTTTAATTGCCAAGGGAACACATTAGTCATTGCTGGATTCACCCACATTTCAGCATGGAGGTCTGTTTTTAAACTTCTATGGTACATTCTTAATCCACGTAATTGATTGCAGGTCTTATTGAATGGTTCCATTCAAGACAGATTCTAAAACGTTTATCACACTGTTGTGTGGGGCAGATTTCCATCTCATTGTCATAGTCAAATGGAGAGAATCTGCGCCATCTGGCTGGACCAGTTCAGTTTTAAAAGTACATGTGACATACAGAGATGATTGGTGCAACTCTGGCGTCACTAGGTTACCACAGAAGGAATTCCCCACAGTGCAGTTATTTGGTTTAACCAATTAGCACTAAGCATTGCTCCTATTTTTAGTTGCTGTTGAGGAATGTGCTAAAGGAGCCAGACAGGAATGCCCCTTTATTCTGTATTAACACTGAGTACCATGACTGCCACAGAGGATAGCTTTTGCTACATGTCACATTTCTGAGATGGTGTTAGCAAAAGATTTGTATCGTAAGTTATTGAAATAGTTTTGTTGTGGACATTCAGGCATGCCCTTTGCCTGATGACTGTTACGCTCAATGAAGTATTAACGTTGTTTTTGTTTCCCTCCTTAGAGTCGACAAGGACCGGAGTGGCTCAATATCAGACACAGAACTTCAGCAAGCACTATCAAATGGTACGTGTGGTGCTGCAGCAGTCTAAGACACGCCTCCTCGGGCCTGCCCTTAAAAGTACCCATTAAAGCTGCTTTTGAAACACGTGGCAGCCTAGTTCTCTGAGAATTAATTCTTGGTGGTCTTGAATGAGCCCAGAGGGTGTGTTCTGTTTTTATTCCGGAATTGCTGACGTGCAAGTGAAGACAGGAGGCAATCTGTGTTGGCAGGAAGTCTAACAGGAAGAGTGCTTCCTCTACAATGTAGCGAAGGGCCTTCTCAGTCTACCACCTGATAGTCAAATCAACTCCCTTGGTTCTGGAGTGGCACCCAAGGGGACACGGCTATAGTGTTCATTTTTAACCTAACATATTATTATTTCCATTAATTAATCATTTGTCTTTATTATTGTCTGTGTGAGAGTTAAGCACCATCTCTGGGAGCTAATACATAGTGTGCCACAGAACGGAACTCAGCTCTTAGTGAACTCCGTAGAAAAGAGAGCTCATCCTACTGCACTATTGTGTTAGTAAAAACAGAAGTGGCATCACATTGAAACCACTATTTTCCAATTCCCCTGAAACCGATCTCCAGATGGTCACTGCCACTGGTGCAGAGTATTTTGCGGTACCGTGTTTTGAAAATCCATATCAAGGGGCTGAAATTCTAACCTGAAATGGGACGCCTGAATGAGAGCACCGATCGAATCCTTCGCCTCGTTCAGAAGCGGGAGCTCAGCGGTTTCCGAGCGCGCTGCAGTAGCGTAGCCGTGCGGCGCGTCTCCGCTCAGGCGAGGCCGAGCGTCCTGCGTGCGCTGCTGCCCTGCTGAGTGCCGTCAGCAGTTCTCCGATGTGGCAGCCGGTGCACTGTGGCAGCCGGTGCACTGTGTCCTCTCAGAGACATTGTATTCAGACGTTGCATCGGTGGTGGCGAAGCATGTATTAGCGGTGCTTCTCTTTAATCAGGGTAGAGGTCAACAGAGCCCGCAATGTCAGAAGTGCTGTACTAGCTTGGCATCCCGTGCAGTCTGCGATGTAGCAGAATCTTTTATGTGAGGCGGCAGTGTAGCAAATCCACCACTTTGTGTTTTTTTCTCCCCAAAATATTACAGTATGCAACTAAAATAGATCAGTCAGAAACTTGTACTTTAATTCAGAATCTGTACCCTTCTGACATTTGATATTAAATTGTCAGAAGTTTTGTCTGGCTGAAAATGGGTCTTTCCCTAAATATAATGTGTGATTCATTGGGCTGTAGGCACCATTTTGCTGTGGCTGCCAGAAGAGAAGAGTGGAAAAAAAAATCTGCCAAGGCTAATCTCTCTTTTTTTGTGTGTGGTGCTTTTCCCCCCCATCTGAAATGCTGTGGCACTGAAACCACATTTATCTCAAACCAAAAGCAATTGAGCCCTCTGTCTAATGTTTTATTCATTATTTAAAACTGTTGGCAACGCACTCCCTATCACCAGCTGCACATGTTGTAGATTGCATTTTCTGACACGCGCTATATATAAATCTGCACGGTAGCTCTACTTTATCTGCATTAAGGTCAAAAAAACATTCACATTTCTTCATTATTTTAGATGTGTAATGCAGTGCAAGTTCCGTTTCCTCAGAAGTTCAGTTGTTTCTATTAAAAGAACACTTCAGGTATACCTGTTTAAATAGATAACGGCCCAATGGAAAATGAAAGCCGTGGTGTTGGAAGCATTTTACCTGAAACTTTATTGTGACCATAAAGGCCTGCAGGCCTGCACCAGATCTGGAGAGGAAATGGTGGGAATGGCCGCTCAGTGCTGTCATTGTTCCGTCTGCCAGCTCTGCCACTAGTTTTTTCTCTGCTGCGACTCTGTTGTTTGTGATTCATTTTATTTAGGAGCAGGACTTCACTTCTTTTCCTTTAGAAATCCCCACCGCTTACTTGCATGTAACAGAGTAAATATGAACCCTGCGATTATTCGCCTCTATCAAGCTGTAATGGCCATTTGCTCAACAGACTTGTCGTGTTTCAGAGAAACTCCACAAAATGATGTTGTCACTTTGCTATGGACAACCCCACAAATACTTACTTTTATAAGTTCTCTTCGGCTTTATTAAGAAACAATTTTGATTTCAAGCATTGTTTCAATGAAATATAAGGTTTAAGATGAAATTGTAGCCATTTTACTTCATGTATAAGAATAGATTATTTTAATTTAAAAATTCAGTACATACAGGCTCTTTATTCATATATTTCTACTATAGTCACTGAAATTCTATATTTTTCATGGCACAGCTGGGCAGGGTTCATGCCATAGCAGTGTGCTGTGGCCCGCTGGTTGGATACCACTGTAGGATACTATACAAAAGAACAGACTTTATTTGAATGGCTTGTCATATCTCTTGAATTCAGAGGTAGTCTGTGTGATCAGGTTTATGATATTTTTGTCCCCTTTTAAGGCAACCCTGAATTTCTCTCAGTGTACAAATTTGAGGAAAAGTAGCCTCACTTAAAAGCAGCAGGCCCCAGAAAGCGGCGGCTCGCATTCTCTCTGTGGCGTTTACGCTTCTGTGTTCAGGCCGGGGCGTACCCCCTGACTGGCTAGCCTAACTGAACCCTGGGTCGCCCCAAACCGTGTGCCAGCCGGGGCCTCGAAAGGCCTTGTGCTGTGAATGTGTCACCGTGGTGGGGGAGAGCAGCAGGGTTGGCTGCGGACGCCCTCGTTTCCATGACTAGCGCTGTCGAGGGGAGAGCAGTGAGAGAGCTCACTGTGAGACACACAGAGTTCCTTTGTGCCGCTGGAAGGGGAGGGAATGCGAGCGCTCCTGTGAGGAGGCAAGAGCAAGCCTACCGCACTTCTGAAGTGCGCGCACACACACACACACACACACACATGACTCATAAAACAAACACACACACACACAGGACTCATAAAACAAACACACACACACAAACACAGACACACACACACACAATTCACACTCACAACTCGCAAGCACGCACACACCCTGTACACGAGCGCATAACTCACAGACGCACACACGCCCTGTAAACACACGCACGTACACTGGCACCTGTGCACATACATAACTCACAAACACGCACACACCCTGTACACACATGCATGCACACACAACAAGCACACACATCTCGTACACACACACACACACACCCTGTACACATGCATGACTCACAAACACGCACACACCCTGTACATGCATGCACACACAACTCAACAAACACACATGTCCCACACACACACAGGCGCCCACACACCCTGTACACACACACAGCCCGCACACACGCATGCACATACACCCCATACACACACAAATAACTCACAAACCCATGCAGACTCCGTACAAACACATACTTACCCACACATGCACATGCACACACACATAACACACTCGGCTTGTGCACACGCATGCATACACACACACACACACAAAACTTACACACACACACCCCATTCACATACACTAGCACTGTAAAGCACTATACCTGACCTAGGCTGCCTGTCTCGGCCTATAACTCAATTGATCACACCTCTAACCCAATGGATCAGCACCCTTTTGTGACATTTGTGGTCAGCACTGATCTCACAGCCACGGAGAGTCTGGATCCAGCAGCTAGCAAGACGCTCTGGCCAAGATCCAAGCGCAGCAGTTCCTCTCCCAGAGACAACCAGCAATGAAACTGGGCAGGGCTGGAAAAAGTAGAGAAGAAACCTTTCCCTTTTGCTCAGCTTGTCTTAGCAGGAAAAGTCTTGAATGAATGCAGAGGACGGTGAAAAAAAGTGCAGATCTTTCCTTGTAGTCAGATGAGTCAGAAACTTGAAAACCATGCCAGCTTTCATTTTTTGTTTTCTATTATAACATCGCTGTCAGTATTGAAAATACACGCACAGTGGTAAGTATGGCTATACCAGTACTGTTTTGAAATGGCCTTTTCCCGGTTCCACGGACATTAAAATGCTGTTTACTTTGCATTTATTTTGCATACTGTAGGTGAAGGACTGTTGGTCATTCTCTGGTTCTCTTTTAACCTGCTTGCTTTCTTCTGTAGGTACCTGGACACCTTTTAATCCGGTGACTGTCCGGTCAATCATATGTAAGTGTGTGGTCGTCTTTGAAAATATGCTGTGGATTTATTCAGTTTTATTTCTCAGGGTAGTAGGTTCATCTGTAGTAGCCTTTCCATTCACTTTGTAACCTTAAACTGCATGGCAGATAGTTGCTTGTTGTCTGGTTCTGTTAAATGGGAGAATGTAGCTACCAATCAGGAGAAATTGGAAGAGAACAATGGGGCTTTTTCAGAACTGATCTCCTATTTACTACATGTTTTTTCATGCTTTGGCTAGTCAGTACTGGAATTTAAATGTAACTGATCTAGATGGTAATTACAGAGATAAAAACAAGGTTGCTCCATTGGACCAAACGAGGCTTTACAAGCTAGTTTACTGAATCTAACGTATACAGGGAGTCTACTTCCATGTGGCTATGGAAATAAAAATAATCCAAGGTAATCTCAGTTCTGAACCATGCTTCCCAGCAACAGGGGTGAGCTCACAAGCTTCTCTTAGGTGCTGATGGGAGATGAAGTCCAGTTCATTTTGAACATATTATACTGTGTAACCTGGATCTCTGGACCTCTCCACCCATGAGCACTGCAGCTATACCTTGTGCAATTTTCACCCTATTCAGCTCATCACCACTTTCCTGTCCTCCCTTTTGTAGCCATGTTTGACAGGGATAACAAAGGAGGTGTGAACTTCAACGAGTTTGCAGGCGTTTGGAAGTACATCACGGACTGGCAGAACATTTTCCGCACCTATGACAGGGACAACTCCGGCTTCATCGACAAGAATGAGCTGAAGCAGGCTCTGACAGGGTTTGGTGAGCAATGTATGCCTCCTTTATTGTCAGTAACTGTGTGAAGGAGAAGCTTGGGTGGGCTCACTCGTGTTTAGATTGGTCAGCCCAGTTACCTTTGCTGTAAGTAATGACTGCATGACCGCGCATGCTTGGAGATGCATGTTGCTTGATAGATAATGGTGTTATTAACAGATTATCACCTTGTGTAACATTAATTGTGAGGTGATATTGTGGATTTTCATGATTTTTGTGCATTTTTTTGCAATAAGGAGTGGCCCGTGTCACCAATAAACAGATTAAAGATAAAGTATTTCATTTTAAAGACAATATCTATAAGTCTATAAAGCATGTGGCCTAAATTCAATGTGAACTAGAACACAAATGTTGTATGTTCATAATGTTTTTTTTCCCCACTGTCTTTTTAGGTTATCGTCTTTCTGATCAGTTCTATACCACTCTCATTCAGAAATTTGACAGACAGAGAAAGGGACAGGTGGCTTTTGATGACTTCATCCAATGTTGTATAGTACTACAGGTAAAGTCTTCTATCGGGCTTTCTTGAATTTAGAGGCCACTTTTGGCTGCTCTGCTAACAACTGTAGGACAAGCATTTCAGATTGTTGTCCCAAGCACAAAGAATATAAGGACTTATCAGGCAAATTGTTTGGGTTTGGGGGTTATCAGTGATGAAACTCATAAATAAACGCACAGAAACATTAGTTATTTCCTCCTAATCGATTTTTATATATTTTTATGTGAAGCACTGAACACTAGTTAGTAGTTACTGATTGCACGTCATGTTAATGACTTCAGAACGTCTTTAATAGTTAGTAAACAATAGATCTAACTATTGGTCCAGAATCCTGAATGATTTCAATGTAAGGTTTGTTACCTTTGCATTTGTATTAATTGTATTAATTAATTGAATACAGGCATTGGTGTAGCATAATAATAAAAAAGTAAAGGTGGTTTTGGTCAGAGGCTACTGAAAGCTTTGTTGCTGATAGCAACATATTTAGTAGACCTGAAAGTGCCTTTACCGATGCTGCTTTGTTAGTTCAACACAGTTGAAGTTTTTGAAGGTTAACTCCATTGAGGATTTTCTATGGATATAGACTGTGCCAGTGGCTGGCTGCTTTTGGTTCACTCTGTAACACTGTGAACATGCACTAGAAAAACTGGGTAGAATGTAACATTAATCAGTGATCTTCCTGTTCTTTCAGAGGCTGACAGATGTGTTCAGGAGATATGACACTGATCAAGATGGGTGGATTCAAGTGTCATATGAACAATATCTATCGATGGTCTTTAATGTTGTATAATGGAAAAGGAACCAACTGGACACTACTGTGCCAAATGCCAAATCCTCCACAAATGTCTTCCATGTTAACATGACCAAACACAACCTGATTGTTATGATAGGATGGAAACAGGACGGAGTAAGGAGTGGCTATTGTACATCACTCTATTGTATGTTTATTATATGAATCATAATAATGTTAAAATGATACAGGTTTAGGTAAATTTTGGTTGTAAATATTACATCATTCAGTTGCATGCAGATGTATATTCTCCCAAAAACATGGGGGAACATCCCATAATGCTAAAGCATGAAATATTAATCTTAAGTATTTTGTTGATGCAATGTTTACAAACACTGTGAAAAGCAGGATTTATTAAGATCTTAAGTCGGCTTTTGTTTAATTGTTACGTCTGTTTTCCTGTATTTATATTGACGTTCTTTTAACCAGCAATGCCATTAAGTACATAAGTACACATTACCGTTGGCACAGTAGAGGGAACATGCATTTGTATAGCTTATTTTTTTCTGCATGGTGCCTTAAACTGTACAATTGCTAAACATTTTTATTAAAACACATTTGAAAACAGGGGAATATGATGTTTACTGTCTGTTGTGTTTTCAACATGTTTATTAGTCTGTACGGAAAACCTGTTAAATTAATTCTTAACTTACTGTTCGTCTCCAAGAAAGTTTGTATTGATTCGCCAAGTTGGTTAGGGGCATCTCTTCCGTCTCTATTGGGTAAGTGGGCATCAACAAACGGTGAGACATTATTACTTTCTCTGCTGTTCATCCGTTTGAAAAATTATGAAGATGGGTAGATTAGGTGGTTGTCTTATTTCTGTGAATTCTGTCACTTTTCAAGGACAGGATGCAGTTATGGCACACATCATTTCCAATAGTTTTTCTTAAAACGTACTGATTGCCGGACAGATAAGCAGAATTTCAAGTGCATTACATTACATTTTTATTTGGCAGATGCTTTTATCCAAAGTGACGTACAAAAAGTGCATTTCATGGTCATATACAACTACTAAACACAGGTTCGATAAGGTACAATACTTATTTTGTACAGCTATTTCTAGCCAAGAACACAGTTTAGTTCACACAGTGAACACTATTCAGGCCTAACCTCTGCAAAGCCAACTAGGCAGAAGAATAAGCTACAGTATTGTACTATTAAATACAAATTACCAAAAAGTGTTGGGATGGGGCAACATGTAAGAAGTGTCATGAAAGGGGGGGGGATTTAGAGTGATGGTGGTAGTTAGTCCAGGTATAGTCTGAAGAGCTGAGTCTTCAGGCCACGGTGGAAGATGGGTAGTGAAGGGGAGGTTCGAAGAGGGATGGGAAGTTCGTTCCACCACTGGGGAGCTAGGGTGGAGAAGCTCTGTGATCCCTTTGGTCGGGTGGGAGGGGATACAAGGCACCCTGCTACTGCAGAGCAGAGTGGTCAAGCAGGCACATAGGATTGAATCATGTCCTGCAAGTAGATGGGGGCTGTCCTGTTGGCTGCAGTGTAAGCAAGGGTCAGGGCTTTGAACCGGATCCTGGCAGTGACTGGTAGCCAGTGGAGTGATCGCAGCAGAGAAGTGACGTGGGAGAATTTGGGAAGATTGTAGATGAGTCGGGCAGCCGCATTCTGAATCATCTGTAGTGGCTGAATGGCACAAGCTGGCAGGCTTGCAAGGAGAGAGTTGCAGTAATCAAGGCGAGAGGCCACCGTAGCCTGGACGAGCAGCTGGGTAGAGTGTGTCGTCAGGTATGGTCGAATCCTTCTGATGTTGTACAGAAGGAATCTGCAAGGTGTGATGTTGCCTTGATGTGCTCCTTCAGGTCCAGTTGGTCATCCAGGACCACCCCCAAGCTCTTGGCAGAGTGAGTGGCAGTCACTGCGGTGCCATCAACCGTGATTGAGAGCTCACGTAGTAAGGAGGTCTTGTATGGGAAGAGCAGCTCAGTGTTGTCAGACATGACTTAAACAGGTAGCAAATGCCAAACAGTTCGCTAACAAAATTGGAAATAATCATACTGCACCATTTACATAGCGTGTATGTTGTATATAATTGTATAATTATATACAATATATAATTAATTTACGACTAGTTTTTACTAAGCTGCCTAGGGGCAGTGCACTGAGTTGAATGAGACACTTAAATGTGTAACCGTGCTCTGGCTTTTTATTTTAATGTTGACATCTTTCTCTTGAGTTCTTTTTTGTGATTAAACATTTGGAAAATAAGCCCGGCAATATTGATAGCCAAATGGTCAGCAAGAAAACGTAATATCAAGACAGGAAAAAGACTGTTCCACTAGGACCTAAAATGATGTGCTTTGTTTCCGGGGGGATTGTGTTTGCGGTAATATACTGATAAGGAAGTTTTTATTTATTTATTTGTTGTTGTCAGTACGTCAGGCTTAAAATAATCGTGTTGACAGGTAATAGAACGAAAGATTCTTTGGAGGGAACTATTTTCAGCTTTTCACGTTTTCATATGTTCAGCTAGCTGTAACAACAACTTTAACATTTCTAATCCATTCGGTAGCTTGCAGAACTATTATGAATGCGTTGAAGGTCATCACGAAAGCAAATGTACTTCGGACCGCATCGTTATTCTGTAGAATTCCCAGGGAAATGATAAACAAGTCTTTCAGTACTTCGAGTAATGTTCAAGAAGGCCAGGGAGCAAGAGGTAAGTTGCATTAACGAACGAACTTCACGTATTTGAGTGAGGAAGGTGTGTTTTATGTGAAATTTCTGTTTGACGTCATTAGAGGGCAGCAGGAGACTTGGTTTATTTGGAAGACCTGTTGAGATCAGGCATATTGCACTTTCTGTTTAGGCCTAATAAAATAAAAAAAAATATTGTAAAAGTATTTATTAATTAATTTATTGTCCTTTCTGTTGTCGTATATGTTTCGATTGTACCAATCGGTTTTTGTTAACAGTGAATTATATTTTTGATATAGGCCTACTTCTGGTGACTTCAGAGCATCTTGCGAAAAGGATGGAGTGCTTGGAGCGTATTTTCTTGACATAGAAAATATATATAAAAATAGAAATTATATTAAAAACTTAAGAAAATAAACTGTGCTTTCGAGCCAAACTCATATTGTTATTACGGTAGTAAGTGTGATTTTATATTAAAATCCATGTCATTAGTATCATTAGTACAATTCCGTGCTTTAGGAATATTATCAATGTACAATCATTTCAGTCACTAGTAGGATTATCAAGGCTATGCAATCTGTGCTAATGCAGGTCCAAAACGAGAATGTATTTAATTTCTTGTCCTTTGGTTGCAGCTGGTTACATTATGTCATTTGGTGCTCATGTTTATAGAATTTTCAGACGGCATAATTGCGGTGTGATTTTTGGTTTTCTGTTGTGGTCACATGAATAAAAAGGGTGGGATATGGAGAGAGGGGAAAAGCACAAAGACCCACCCTAAAAATAGTGAAGTAAATGATGTGTGGAAAAGAAAATTTTTCATCAAATATCAGTATTTTCCTAACTTTTGTTTTTCTGTACTTCTGTGACCCAGGCCATTGGTTCAGGTCAGCTGCACATCTTAAGTAGGAAAATACATCTGGCGCAAACAGACACACATTGTAATGTTTTACATCACTCATAGTACGTCTATGGTTTCTTTAACCTAAAATCGCTAGAATAAAAAAAATTGGTGCTGACCATGAAAGACATGGATCAAGTAAACTAAGACGTGTTTCTTTTCCCATGCATTTCTCATAGGATTGCAAATGCACTGATACAGCCTCAGTCATAAGGAAGGCAGCTGTTCCCCATTGCACTTCTTGGGCACTGCATAATAAAATAATCTGAAAATCTGCAGTTATTTTTACTGTGTTGTTATATGATGGTTCCTTTCAAATCTGTCCTGACTGTTAATTGTGGCAGCAGTAAAATGGCAGAAGCCAGTTACACTGAAATTCACCACCTGCACCTGACCCTCAGATTTTAAACACTACCAGGAATCCACGAGTTTTGTTTTAGCAAAAATTGTTTTTTTATATATTATTTTAAAATATAGGTTTTCCTTTTGCCAGCTACTGTGTATTGTAATGAGAAGGCGCCTTAGGTTTTTGTACATTTAAACTTAATCTGAGGATGGTTTTTGATTTTATGAAGCAGGGTGGGGCCAGCTACTCCCCCCTACACAATTGGCGACGGCCTCTTCTTTCATACCCCGGTTGCAGATGTGCCTCCGCGATCCCTCCACTGCACAGTAAACAAGTAATACGAACTGCGGGCGGCAGGCCGCAGAACTGTGACCTAAACCAAACTTCAGCCCAGGCCGGGCGCCAAAAGCAACAATGCCTTCTCATTCTGCACTTCCTCCTCCTGTCCAAAATCGATTTACATTCCATTCGTCAACACTGCATTGTGTCTGGGTTTTTTTTTTTTGTGTGCGCCATTATCTCTCTTAAGCGCCGAGGCCTGTTCCATTGTATCGGAATGTGGTGTCAGAAAGGACGGGTTCCGTGCTGGCCGTCGGAATCAACTGCCCGGAGGCGCGAAACGCCGTGAACCAGGAGACGGCGCGGCTTTTGTTCCAGGAGCTCTCCGCATTCGACGGCGATCCCACACTCTCGGTGGCCGTGCTCTACGGCGTTGGTGAGTTCTGCCGCGTCCTTTGAGCACTGAGCATGAATGTGACATCGCTCGGCCAGGCATGGGGAGGGTGCTCGTGAGGTTCAGTCGCGAGGCTTCTGACCATGCCACCTGCAGCCATTTAGATCTGATAGAAGGATGCAGAGAGCAGCAGCGATTCTTCTTTGTCTGACCTTAAATAAACTTGCGCCCTCTCCTTACCTGTGCGGTAATTTCCTGAGGCAGTCCCTAATTTTCTTTTTCTGCAGGTGTGAAGACACGGAGCAAATAAGCACGTCTTTACATTGCGGGTTCAAATTCTGCGTTTCCGTGATAAGAGAACGCTAAGCCCTGTGGTGTGTGGTCCCGGGGCAACGTAATGAACGTCTTTGGTTTCTGTGTTTAAGCAGACTGCTACCCGTAACAGCAAGGTGTTAAGGAATCAGACCTCGAGCTCAACATTTTTTTGGAAAGATTGTAATTATGGGGGCAGTGCACTCAATACACACAATACCAGCCAAATTATTGTGATTTTTAAAATTATACATTTAAACTACCCCAGCTCAATCATGAGTCGTAAAAGATCAAAGCCTCTCTCAAGCCCTAATTAGCAGTTATTGGACAGCATCCGGGGGCCGGTGTCAGAGAGGCCACGCTGTCAGCCGCCTCCTTGCGTTACTGTGCGCATAAACACAGCTGAGATGGTGGGCCTGCAGCACGCCAAGAATGAGGCACGCAGGATGCTAGCTTGAATACGTTTCAAAATGGTGCTCTTCATCTGTAAACTGAGCTCCTTCGACCGCAAGTGACTTCTTTCAACCTGCACATCCACTGTTAAAGTCCTGCTAGGAGGAATAAAAGTCCAATAGTTCATGCATGCACTTCAGAGCTAGATGTGTGCCAGATGCAGGTAGATAAACACAACGCGATCTGACTGAATGAAAAAAGTTCTCTGACTGTTTTATGTTAAATGGACTAATTTGAACCAGTTGTTATCAAATGGTATTACAGAGTGAGTTGAAACGAGTGCATACTCAAACTGTCTCTGAAAGACCATTTCCTTATATCCAGCATTTGTTGACAAATGCTTTCTTGTTAATTTTGTTGTTCAACGTTGCTTATATGGACAAGCATTGACAAGGTTTGGTTTGGTCTCTGATAACCTGTATGATGAGGGGGCTGACCGCAGTGATGCATGGGCTATCATGACCAGAAAATTTCTGTTTCAGATCTAGGCTGGAAGTTCGCAGATCTGCGTTCATGAGGAAAGTATTTGAGGAGGCCTAATTAGCCAAAGCATAATGGTGTTCCTTTCTGCACATTTTAAGATAAATGTGTGTTTCAGGGCTTTCGGTAAAGTATTAATAGCTTTATCGGAACCGTTTTTCTTTTCACTTTAAAAAGAATTATTTTTGTGCTCCATACATTCAAAAATGAAAGCATGTATGCATTTATTACGCTGTGTGCACCAGATGCCTTATCTAAGCTGAGGACGCATGGTGGCACAGTGACTGTGCGGGGAGACCAAAAACACTATGGGCCAGTATTAGAGTGCACTAGAGTGGCACATTTGCTGAGCCACTATGGCTATTCATTTGAACTGAGGCCTGGAATAGACTGTTGTGGCTAAGCTGGAGGCAGACAGCGTAACCAAGCACTCGCAGTCCTTTTGGCCTTCGTGGATCATAAGAACACATCATTAATAAGACCTGTCTGGACCCTGTCTGAGTGGAAAATGGTTCCGTTCCCATTACCCTTTACCTAAAATATTCTATATGCCCATGTGAGAATGATGAAAGGATATGACCATCATCCTTCTCACTATTATTGTAAAGAACAGCAGTGTTGCTGCACTACTTTGACACCCCCCTGCTGGAAAGCATGCAACATGCGGTTTATAGGCACCCCCAAACAGGCAAATTCCACACAAATTAAATTGTCTGTGTTTAATTTTGCTGCTTTAGTATTAATGAATGCATTGTCCTGCGGGAAGAACAGCTTGGCCGGCCACTTTAAGTGGAAAATGATTTGTGCGCCGGAGTTCCCTCGGACCGGTTTCCAAATTGCAGCTCTCCCTGGTCTCAAGTTGTCGTTTTTTTTCATCTTCCTCTTCCCCTTCTCCTCTGGTTTCTGTTGCCATACTTTATAATTTTGTGGTCTCTTCTAGGAGGGAATTTCTGCGCTGGTTATGATCTGAAAGAGTTGGGCCATCACTCTGCCTCCCTCAAATTGGAACAAGATGTCACCAAAGGTCCTGCTCCTATGGTTAGAGCCTCTGAAAAAAATGCGCCAAATATTGTACCAATAGTAACGATCCGTACTGAGTAATCTCTGGCACCATTCTGTACGGACGAGTCACTAATGCCTGGCAACTCCTCACTACATACATATGTTTGCATTGAAGACTGGCACACATTGTCCTTTTGTAATGAAAAGTTGATGATATATAGTATTATAGCTGTCTGCATTGTGCTGTCATTGGCCACAGTTGCATGTAGGCAATTTTATGAATGCTCTTTTATGTGCCCTTTGAACAGTTATAGTCAAACTGAAATGCTTTGATAATAGCTAGCAGTATTTGGACCCGATGCAGTATATACGTGCAGTACATGTTCATGTTGAGGAGACATGGTTATCTGTGCTAACTAAAGAGTCACACAGAAGTACCTGTATATGGGTTAGAGGTTAAAGGTTTTCTGCCAATATTGATGTTTTAGTGTTATCAGTAAAGAAGGTTTATCTGTAAAACCCGTTCACCGTCTCCACAGGGTCCCTCCCGCATGCAGCTGTCCAAGCCGATGATCGCAGCGGTCAGCGGCTACGCTGTAGCCGGGGGGCTGGAGCTGGCCCTGCTGGCCGATCTGAGAGTGGTGGAGCAGAGCGCCATCATGGGGGTGTTCTGTCGCCGCTTTGGTAGGCCCCTTTCTCCCCTTTGTCCTCATCATCCTCTTTCTCTTTTGCCTCGGCTTGTGTTCATCACTTTTTTTTCAATTTCATGCCCAGTGTGGGCCTGCATATATCCAATTGCCACCGTAATCTAGAAATGTTCAGTCGGCAGTCGCAGCCGTGACAGTTCTTCTCCGAAACATGTGACGTCACTAACTGCTTCTTTTTCACACTGCCGACTACTGCCAAGCTCACGCAGAGCAGAGTTCAAGGAAGGACCTTTCATGTGTTGCCTTGACATGCAGTCCACGGGCACCAGCAGAGGTCACTGAAGAGTGATGAAAATGGACCCCTAACTAACTGAACCCTCCCATACCGTGGGCCATGCAGTCACCATTTATGCACCGTCCTATGGGGCTAACGGCTACAGTTAGCACTGGCGTGGCCTGAGGCCATGAGGTTCACCTTTACACCACGGCATGGTGCCTTAACTGAATGAGCCAGCCAGCAGCCCAGAGAAAACATCACATCTCAGAAAGTGCCAATGGCGGGAGCAAGCCCCCAGCCATGTGGTGGGATTCATATATTGACTGAGAGCAGCCCACCCTACAGATTGCACCACCAGTATTGCCCAGAAGTGTTTTCTTGGTAGATCTGGGTGACCATCCTTTTTTGTAGGGGATTAAACTATATGCAATTACTACGTTAAGGCATTTTGGAGGGCTCTTATCGAGTGCTTACCAATTTACATAGCACTTACATGTTCCTATACGCGGATATTCTGAGCAATCAGTTAAGTACCTTGCTGCAAGGGTAGAACGGCAGTGTCTAACGGGATTGCTGCAGCTTTGTTACCAGTCTACACCTGTCCACTCCGTCCCTTTGATAGTATGGGCCATGGTACTGATCGTTAGCACTGTGGTGGATGGCCCTATGGTCTGGCTTCAGACCATGCCAGTCCGAATGTGCGTAACTCCATTATTGTGACCGTGTTAGAACGTTTGGACGGTTCGTTGCCAGATCGTTTCATCGCTCTCTGGTGGCCTGCTGATTGATTGGGAGCTGCGGTCTGCTTCCTAAAGCAGCACATCAAGTGTCTTCCTCTGACTCTTGCCTGTTCAAAGTTTGGCTTGTGGTGTGCTTACAGGGCAGCTGTGCTAATTGATTCAAGGAGCTCAGCTAAGCATTGGCTCCCACCGTTCCTGAAATCTTCGTCCTCTAGCTTCATTCAGCTATTTGGGACACCTGATTTCTAATTACGCTCAAGATCTCTTGCTTTTGAATGAGGCTTGATTTCTTAGGTTTGGAGTGAAAACCTACCGGACAGTAGATGTCCAGCAACATGAGCATTCCAAACTAGGGAGAAAATGGCTAAGTGGCATTTCAGGAGCAAACTCATGTCATGCCATGAGATGAATTAGAAGTATCCTTAAATTAATTCTAAAAGCAAGTTGAAGCCAATGCTGTGAGACGAGGATTGGGGTAATGTGTGCTCTGAATATGTGCTATGCCCTGCGATGGACTGGCGGCCTGCCCAGGGTGTATTCTTGCCTCTTGCCCAGTGCACGCTGGGATAGTCTTCCGCACCCCCGCGACCTTGCCCAGGATAAGTGCTTATAGATAATGGATGGATGGATGGATGAATATGTGCTATGCTGCTGAATGCTGCATGACCTTTCCCCTGTTGTATGGAAATGTTTTATGGAAAGATCCTTCTCAGTAGGGAGGCTAACTTTGTATAATGCATAGCATAACATTTTGAGCTCTCGTTTGTCCTCAGGCAGTATTGCATTGAAGTGGGCAGAAGTGACTTGTGCCCCTAGGCCTTGTGGACTGAGGGCATGGAGGAGCTCCTGTAACACAAAGAGGTAATGGAGATGCATTGCCTGTCCTCCTAGATGCTCCTTCCCCAACTAAAAATACAGCCGCCACGTTTATAAATACAACACACAGACTGTAATTTGCTGGCCATGGCCGATTCTCTGTAGCCTTTCTAAACAAGGCTTATCATCCCCTCTCTGTAATTAGCTTGGAGATCCTGGCATTGCCCTCGTCTGACTATACATGTCCTTAGGGCTTTCTGACGAGACTGTTATTGAGAAACGAGTCAGCCGTGCTGTCATTCGCTTTAATGTGTGGCACTGCCTGTAAGGTTCGTCTTTATGACACATTTTTACAAGACGACTCGACCAAGATGCTGAGCTGTGAGCTTTACTGTAGGATATGGGAGGCATTAAAGGAAGGCCCTGTATTGCGACCTGTCTATCCTCAAACCATTGCTAATGTCTGAAACTCCTGCAGCGCTTCGCGTCCCCCTGCTGGCTGAGGTCGTAATAGCAACATGGCGATCACCAGTACTCCTTAAGATTCTCAATGACGAAAATCTCTTTCTTTGAGATCTCTGAAAAGGGCCTCGCTCTATCCCTGACCTGTGTCTCACACACGTTTTTTTTTATCCCTTAAGACATTTTCCTAAAAAACATGAAAATCAGTGGGTGTGGCAATGGAACCGGTGTTTTGAAGCCAAGATAGGTATCCAAGCACTCTCAGCAATGGGCCTGTAGATATAACATTAAACAAAGAGAAATCACTATTTATCAAACATAATAACACTGTTGGTATTATGGCTGAGAGATTTATTTTAAGAACCCACTGGCAAGTATGTGAAATGTCTAATTTTGACAGATAAATTCCATAGTATCCATTGGTTGGGCGCAGATGGCTGCAGGCCTGGGGAAACCCTTGCGGTGTCAAAAAGACTACAGCATGCGTGTGATGTGGCCGCACCACAACCACAAGAGGGTGATGACTTCCTGTCTTATGATGCCCGAACCTGCAGCTGGCTCGTCCAACCCTGTGTCTCTCGCGAGCGGGAGCGCCGACGAATGTGTGCTCCGTGGAAAATCGGGAGCATAGAATGTGGCTTTCAGACTCGAGACGCTGAAGAGAGATGAGTTTTGGGAGGCTGGCGGAAAAATATTACGATGGTAACCTTTGAGGTTTAGCACACGGAGACCTGCAGGAGTGAAGAGGGCGGTCTTATCTTGGAGCTAGGGGCCGCAGAACGTCCAGTAACGGCTGGCTGGCTGCTGTGACGATCTCGGAGGCCCCAGCTTGCTGGTGGGAGGACTTGAGGCTTTGCTCAGGTTTCAGCAGTGCTCAAAGCCCCAATTAGCAAGATGAATGGAGTGCTGAGAGAGAGGCGAGTGCCAGCGCTGTGTCTGATACCTGCTGGGCGCGTCCCAGATGGAGCACACTGCTGCTTTACCTGCTGTGTGTGTGCGTGCGTACACGCGCGTGTGTGTGCACGTGTGGTTGAGTGTGTGGAGACACGGCTCTGGGAGAGCTCTCCAGACTCTCAGTATTGGCTCCGCTATACCAGGGAAAGGGAACCCTGACTTCCTGAAGGGCCTCAATTATTCAAGTCAATCTAGGACATTGTGGCCTACTTTAATTAAAATGCCAATAATTTGCCAAGTCACATAAAGGTTTCAGGTGGACCAAAAACCAAAAGTAGCTCTGGCGTTCCAATTCCATTAGCCTTAATGTTCTCAGATTTGTATTCGGTTTGGCTGTTTTTGGCCATTCTGTCATTTTCTTATCATATGCTGTTTCCACTGGCAATGGTGCAGCATGGAGACCTCAGTCACTATTATGGTTTTACGTATTCCTTTCCTCAAACAAGAGAATTTAACTCATTATAAACAAGTTATTTTTAGAGCTTTTTCCTTTGGTCATACTTGCTATGATGTCAGGGCAGGGACAACATAAGAACCACAGAAAAAAAGCAAATGATTCAATGCTATTCGCTGCAGAAGATTGAATGGAAAGAAATCCTATTCTTCTGTTATTCTGGGGCAGCAGTGTGTTGCACTAGTCAAGGTACTGGGTTTCTTGCTTTAACTACTGCTTCAGACAAAACTGCAGTTAGTGCTGAAAAGTAAAATCCCTGAAACCTCTATTTATGTTTAGTCCACACTGCATGTCTGTTTTGTCACGGGGGTTTTTTTTTGTCCGGAGTCTCTAATCCACACTGAGTTTAATTGCATTACCCTCATTGTAGGCCATTGTGGATGGTAAGGCTTTGATGTTGTTTTATGCCAGAGAAGAAAAGCCAAGCCTGTTTGAGCCTTTTCTCATGGTACAGTACTTCTCTGGTCTGATAGCATAGGGTCTGCTAGCATACATGCCTGTACACATGAAGGTAAGGTGTTTGATCCTGCTGATTTACAAACATTTCCCACTTGGCACAGATATTCTTTAATTTGAATATTCTCATGAAACACAATTTTCTTTGATCACCACAATTAGTCTTCCGTACAAAAAGTAAGCTAACTTATGACGTGTGTTGCTTGCTGATTTTTCGCTATCTTGTATTCATTGTTCTAAAGAAATCTGTTTATAGTCCATGTTCTGAAAGAAGCTATCTTAGACCTGAGGTATAAGATTTACAGCTTTGAAGATCAGAGTGTACAGTCTCTCAGGACTCCAGAAGTATAGTCAGAGTAGGTCTCATGTGTAAAGAGTATTCTGCTCTTTGCATTTTCTGATTCATTTTAAAATATATTAATTTTTACATTTTACATTTCAAATATATACGTAATTTGAACTTTAGACGCTTTTATCTAAAGTGACGTATAATAAGTGCTTACCAAAGGTCATTTGAACAACTACAGAACATATCTGGTAAGGTACAATGTTCATTATGAAACAGTTATTTATAGCCATGAACACATTAAGTCCAGTTCAGACAGTAAGTATAGGGTAGGTCAGAAAGTTATCGTAAGTCAAACTAGGAGGCATGACAACGAGCTACAACATACAGATAACGATACGTCAGTCCAGTATTTCCTCAGTGCTAATCACATTTGTATTTTAAGATCAGACCATGACTATGAGGCAAAATTCACAATGTCTACATTTATTTCATGTGGTCTTTTAAACAGACATGGAATTATATTACAATGGTACCATTCAATGAGTTAAGTCCCCCTATTCCAAGTCAGCATACGTATTGGGACCATTGACCGTCAGCTGTTCCAAATTTCACTGGTTTAGCATATTGCCTTATTTATAAATGCAAAGCTGTGTGTCATACTATGGAAGAGTTAGGTACAAGACAAGAAGATGAGGGCCAGAGAACTGAGTATGACAACCATAACTACTTGCCAACAACCAGGCTATCCTTGGAAGACATCAGAAAGCCATGAGAGGATAATAATAACCAGTGAAAAAAATCCTTAATTGCCAGCTTGAGTAATTCCTAATTATCTCCATACATTGGGGGTGGAAGAATTGCAGGGCACTGTGCACAGTAGACAGTAGAGGCAAATTACACAGGCTACACTTCCAGATGTAAACCTCACCTCCGCACCAAGAACAGAAAAGCGAGATTGGAATTAGCAAAAAAAAATACACAGATGAGCCTGATGAGTTTTGGAAACAAGTCTTATGGACAGATGAGACCATGATAAATCTTTAGCATAATAACGGAATGGTGAAAGTGTGGCGAAAGAGAGGAACTGCCCTGGACCCTTGACATACTACTTCATCTGTCAAGCATAGTGGAAGCAGTGTGATGGCCTGGGCCTGTATGGCTGCATCTGGAACCAGTTCAATGGTCTTTATTGATGATGTAACCAGTGATGGCAGCAATAGAACGACAGCTGAAGTACAGAGAAACATATTGTCCACCAATAACCAAACTCATTGGACAGAAGTTTATCATGCAGACCCAAAACATACAGAAAGCTTAACCGAGGATGCTTGTCAATCTGGAAGAAAAGGTGGAAGTGTTTGATGTGGCCAAGTCAGTCACCAGATTTAAACCCCATTGAACATGCTTTCCACTTACCCAAAGGGAAACTGAAGTCTGTAACCCCAGCAAACAGACAGCAACTGAAAGAGGCAGCGGTAAAAGCATGGCAGGGCATCTCAAAGGATCAAATCACAAACCTAGTAATGTCTATGAGTCACAGACTGGATTCAGTCATCAAATGTTACAGATATACAACAAAATGTTGACTTTGGAAGTCATTCAATTTGTCAACTTTACTTACTTTGTCCCAATACTTATCCTGGCTTGACATATGGGTACTTGAATCATTGAATGACATTATTGTAATATGGTTCAATGTCAGTTTAAAAAAAACCACATGAAATAAATGCAGACATTGTGAATTTTACCTCATAGTCATGGTTTGATTGATCGAAAGTTCAAATTTGAATAGTGCAGAGGAATAATAACCAGTTTGACACAACTGTCTCAATACTTTTGCATTTAACTGTAGCTAATTTTATAAAGACTTGTCACAATACAATTCACAGTATAGTCTGGCCTGAACCCCCACAAAGCAAGCCTAAGGTAGCAGTGGCAGGCACAAACTCTGTGATGGCATGTTGAAAGATGCAGTACCTTTGGAGGAATCAGACTCAGTAGAGGCAGCCCATCCTCCTCTCTCTAATAATAATTTGTTTCTGCATATTGATGGAAGGCATAGGACTGAAACAGGTCAAGGGCAAAGCGCCCGTTGAGGTCAGTGGACTGAAATCAGATGGATCATACAGTAAGCAGCCATCATCGGCAGGGACGACAGAGCAAAGTGCCCTGTGGCCGTGGGGCTGACCCCTGCAGTGCAGAGGCTGTGGCTGAGCTCATTATACCAGAGCGGTGACATCCTGAGGAAGTGGCACACAGTCTCAGGTCCAGATGCTTCCTCTTGCCGTTGGTCTGCTTTTCCAACACGACAGATCAATACCAAGGGCCTGACCTGGGGATGCCTCACCTTACAGGGCCCTCAGGGCTACTGGGAAATAAATAATGTTTTCATTTGACATCATAATTTGATGGACACATAACATGTTCAGGTATTTAACGTAAAAATCATTTCAGCATTAGTAAAAATTAATTTGTAAAGATTTGGCTAGCATGTTCAAGTGTCAAGATATTTTACATTATCCAGAGATTCATAGTGCCCTTCACAATAATCAGCAGTCTGAGGATAATGTAGTTGAGTTTTCTTGTGCACTCTTGTGCTCCAAACCAATTTGAGTCACTACAGGGAGAACATAGAATTAAACTTGCCATTTTTATTACTGTGTCTAAACTCATGCCATTGAGCCCGTAGAGAGAGGGTCCATAGGAAATGTAGTCTCAACCACCATGGGCTTTTACAA
This sequence comes from Anguilla rostrata, assembly GCF_018555375.3. Lineage (NCBI taxonomy): Eukaryota > Metazoa > Chordata > Actinopteri > Anguilliformes > Anguillidae > Anguilla > Anguilla rostrata. Next base: position 20,156,089 of record NC_057936.1, on the reverse strand, counting down.
CATGGAACAGGATGGGACTGAGCCAGGTGTATTAGCCATTAAGAGACGGGTACTGGTGAAGGAAGAGGACACCGCAGATGTATTCTGTGATACCAGGAGTAATGCAGAGGGTTGTGTCGACCTGTCTCCTTTTTTTCCTGATGAAGTGTGATAGTAGTGGACCAGAGCTGTGGAGGCTTTTTGTGTTGGAGGACCCAGCTGTAATCTAATCTTCCCTCCATCCCAGAAGGCAATTATGGGTTTGAGTGTGTCTGGTATCAGGGCTTCACCTTATCACCAGCAGAAAGGAATCCTTCCGTTAGTTTAAAGACTCTATGGAGTTTTCCATTCAGAGTGGTGCTCAAAAGCCCTTCCTGACCGGACTTACGTTTTTAACCTGAGATGCGCTTGGCCTGTTTGCATGTTTTTATTTTTCAATAAAAATTAAATCCCTGACATTAACTCTGATGTTTGAAATATGGCCTGTCTCGAGCATTTCTCCTCGGGGCCTTGTAACTCATAACTGGGTATAGAGACAGCATATGCTGTGCACTGTGTTATCCTTTACCATTACGATAGTCAGCATGGAGAAATGATTGATGTCAGTTTAAGGCAACAGAGACAGGAAGAGGGCTATTAGCTGACAGACTGAGGCCTCCTTATTGGTTGCAGATGTATTACAGTCTATTCCAATATGATGTATTTGATGGATTTTGAGAGCTAGCTGCATGTATAAATATAATTATATTATTTACATAACTTTCTACCCTGGGACTCCATAAAGAAAAAATAGACTGAGAAATTATTTGGGGTTATGAAAATACATTCCTCTCATAGTGATGGTTTTTCTATAATGGCCTTATGATGGGTAAGAAATTGGAACCCCCCCGTCAGAGGTCTTGAAATTCTGGTTATGGCAGAGAGGTGTTTTAAGTACAGGGTTACAATTCAGCTATTCTTCAGAATGGCCACAGTGGATGATTGTTACTGAATACCTTACTGAGTAAGAGAGAGGCTAGTGCGTGTGTGTGTGAGAGAGAGTGAGTTAAAGAAATAGACAGAAACAGATTTTGTTTCAGAACTGGATGGTGTAGACCAGAAAATGAGAACCCTGTTCTTGTAATGTCTCAATTTAGGATATTTTTAAAAATAGATGATGGTCACCTAAATTAAATTTAAATGAATTTTAATGAACATATTTTTTTGCATCTGGGTGAGGTAGCAACACTTCACAATGTGAAGTGATGTGATTTATACAGTTGCAAAAGAGGTTGAATTGATTTTTGAAAATCAAGGTATTGGGAATTTATGTGCAATATGTTTATTATTGTTCACACGCCTCTTTTATCTTCAGGCAGTTGGAGTCATAACACAGTGGACTGTCCTGTCCCACAGGTGTGCCCCTCATTGATGGGGGGACGGTTAGGCTGCCCCGTCTCATTGGGCTGTCCCGGGCCCTGGACCTCATCCTGACAGGCCGGCCCGTGGGCGCACAGGAAGCTCTGGCATTTGGACTGGCAAACAGAGTGGTCCCAGATGGGCAAGGTAATGCCTGGCACACGTGCCCATGTGCTTACAGCTGAGCGCTTTTAATTTTCCCTGCATGATCATGGTCCAGAATGGGGTAAACTACATAAAAAACTATGATTAGTAATGAAATAAGCGTAAATGTAGAAATAACTTGCGCTTCTTTGCTTGGTTTTACTCTAATTGTGGGGTCATTACTTTTTGATTTGATGTATAAAAAATACAGAGAGCTAGACAATAGATAAATAACAAAGCCTTTACGTTGCATGCAATTTAACTGGAATATTTCTGGAATTCTTGAAAGTTACCCAGTACTCAGCAGCACGTGAATAACTTCTGTTTGAGACGAGCGGGAGACCTGCACCATGTGCAGTGCTTATTGGCAGAGAAAGGTGTGATACATTGGACTGGATTAAAAGAAACGCAACAAGCCGCTGCAGTTATCTGTAAGCAGAGAGCGGAACATTCCACAGTGGGACCAAATGTTATCTGATAAGAGTTGAATTAACACTGTTCGAGTTGAACTGACACTAGATATTTTGCTGTGTAGTCTGTGCTTTTTTATTTCTCACCTTACTAGCCCATATGATTTATGACTTCTGGCACACATGCAATTTTTTTAAATGGTCCTTTTGTGCTATTTTGTGTTGGTCTGACACCCAACATAATCAAAATCCTGCTGAGAAAGTCTGTAGGAAAACCTTTGCACGCATACTCGGTCAAGTTCTTCAAATGACATTAAAAGATTAACTTTGTTCCTTTAGGAAATCATTCCCACAGTCGTAGCCAAGTCCGGCTAATTGGGCGGGTTGCTCGGTGATGGCCAAGTGGCAACGTGGCATTTTCCTGAAAGCCAGATGTCAGGAGGGGTCGTATAGGAACATTTTAATTATCTCAGACCATAAATCGAACCCGCAGCTGAATTTTCCTGCCTTGGCTGAAGTGTTTCGGTAAATAAAAATATAGATATTACCTCATTAAAAAATGTTTCTCAGTGGCAGCTTCAGCCAGAAACCTCAGAATGAGACTGCATTTTATGACCTCCTGGTAGACGTGTTGTGTGGGTGTGTGTTGTGTGTTTATTCCTGTTGGTTGCTGTGGATCTGGCACGTTTGTGTGTGTGTGTGTGGTGGGAGCTCCTGCTGTTTGTTAGCCTGTCACTATGGAGTTTGGGTGTGTGTCTGTGGTGTGTGTCTGTACCACTGCACTATATTAATGTCTTTTGTTAGTCTTTTTACAGCAGTAATGTATTTCTGTCATGCTAATGCAGTAATTAAAGCAGTAATGCATGTTTCCTGTCCTGTTAATGCAGTAATGCATGTTTTCTGTGGTGTTAATGCAGTAATGCATGTTTCCTGTCGTGTTAATGTAGTCATGCATGTTTCCTGTCATATTAATGCAGTAATGCATGTTTTCTCTCATATTAATGCAGTAATGCATGTTTTCTGTGGTGTTAATGCAGTAATGCATATTTTCTGTGGTGTTAATGCAGTAATGCATGTTTTTCGTGGGGTTAAAGCAGTAATGCATATTTTCTGTGGTGTTAATGCAGCAATGCATATTTTCTGTGGTGTTAATGCAGTAATGCATGTTTTCTGTGGTGTTAATGCAGTAATGCATGTTTCCTGTCGTGTTAATGCAGTAATGCATGTTTTCCGTGGGGTTAAAGCAGTAATGCATATTTTCTGTAGTGTTAATGCAGTAATGCATGTTTCCTGTCGTGTTAATGCAGTAATTCATGTTTTCCGTGGGGTTAAAGCAGTAATGCATGTTTCCTGTCGTGTTAATGCAGTAATGTGGGTTTTGTGTCCTAGCTCTCCAGGCTGCTCTGGAGCTAGCGGAGCAGATCAGCTCCTTCCCCCAGCAGTGTCTCCGGGCCGACCGTTCATCTGCCTACTACAGCTCCTTCGACGCCTCGTCGTTCTCCGAGGCTATGCAGCGCGAGTTCGACCACGGCATGCCCACGATCCAGGCGGAAGCCACCGCCGGGGCCGCCCGGTTTATCTCAGGAACGGGACGGGGAGGGGCGTTCTTCTAAAGCAACATCACCAAACACTTCCTGTGCCTGCCGTTTTCGATGTAATGCAGCAATGATAGAGTTGCAAATGAGGATTGAGCATGTAGGATCTTCTCGCTTCTTATTAAGTGGATAATGTCAGGCTACACTGAGGACAATGGATTTTCACCTCCCCCATTCTAGCAGACCACACATCAGACAAATCATGCACCAGACTTATAAACAGTCATCATAATGAGCACCCGTGGCACATTTGTAAAGCGAAATTCATCGTGATCCCATGATTAAAAGATGGGGGAGGGGGGGGGCAGTGGCTGGGAAACAAAGACAGGAAGCAGTGGTATGGAAAGCAGGCTGAGTTATTACTGAAGGGCTTACAATGAGCTTACAAACAGCCTCACCCACAAAAGCCAAGAGCGGCAGAGCTAGGCCCTGTAGGCCTGCAAATTAATTTAGCGTCGTTTGGCAACACATTAGCCTTCACCGATTGTGGCAGTACTTTGAATCAGGCTCTATGCGCTCTAAAGGGACAGTGCAGCCAAAGGTGGTCATTAGCGTGTGCGAGTGGCACGCACGCCCCGTGGTGATCCAGGCTGCCATGACCGGGCAGGGGGGGATGGGGTGGGGGGGAGAGAAAGTGAGCCGAGGGGCTGACCACACCTGCTGAGTGAGCAGCCAGCAGCCAGCGAGCGGGCCGGGGAACATCGCTGTGACCCATGTGATAATTAGGGCGAGAAGAGACTCCGTCTAGACAGCATGATCACAGGACGCGCTGGGTCTCCGCTGCCCTCCGGCTTCCTCTCTCCAAAGCCGCCTCTCCCCGTGCCCTCGCTTTGTGCCGCTTCCGCAGCGGGAGAATAAATCGCTCCAAAACTCGGGATGATTACTTGTGCTGTGTATGTTGTATTCATATTTACATGCAGTGCCTTTGTAAAGGATCGTTGTGGTCATATTTTTATTGGCTTGAAATGTGATTTAATAATGTATTATAAGGAGGCTTTAAAGGATTTAATCTGGTATCTTGGTTAAATTTCAAAACTGACTTTATCCATCTGCCTGACTAATCTTCCCCAGTGCAGCTAATTAGCAATACAATGCCTTGTCTTCCCTTCCCACCTCCATTCTCCAGGTTGTCACTACAAATGATAACTGAAACCTATTAAGTTCAAACAAAGTTTAATAAAGAGAAAATCAAATGATGCGTTGTATATTATGTGTGTTAATGTTATACATATGCATCACAATAGATGCGGACTGTAATTGGACTGTAATGGTCAACATCACAAATGAAAATTCAACACATTTTCAGTATGCAGCATGCACCACTCTTCAGTTGACTATGTTGTCTTAAGACAGTAGATGTGGAATTGCAGTGCAAGATGTTGCTATCCTGTCAGCTTTCTTTAAAACTGGGAGTGTTCTGCAGTATTAGCAGATACCCCAATCAGCTCAGCTCTTTCCTGTCACCAAGCGTGATAGCAGACGTCTGTCTCTGTCGGCCAATAGGAAGCTCCAGTTCTGTATTAAATGATTCTCTGTTGCCGAAATATCACTGAAACTTTCCTTTCACTAAATGACAAGGAAGCTCAATAAAAAACTGGCCTAAAATGATCAGACTATAAAGTTGTGTCAGTATATCGGCACCTATTATATGCCGTTTCGGTTTCTGTTTGTGTAAAGGCTGTTGACATTCAGATCTGACACTTCTCCACAAGTCCCCTCCCCTGAGCTTCATCAGAAATCATTGACAATAGAGAAATAAAAGAGAACTCACTGTGAACAGGTGGCAAACCATTTAAGACCACCCCTGCAACCTGCGGGAGCGAGTAAAAAAACCCCCAAAAAAACACAAAAGGACCCATCTGCTGAATATCTAAGTTAATAAGCATTTGTCTTCCTCTGCGCTGTGCAGTTTTTCAGATGTGCTCGGTTCCTCTGCTCTGTTTTGCCATCTGGGCCTCCGCCAAGGAGAGGGGGATTGCGTCTGTAGCTTTGATGCTGCGGGCTTTGCTCCTGAGCGATAAGATTACCTGAAGAATGATAAGAGCGCCCTGCCTATCTGAGGATCTGAGACGCTGCAGACATAACAGCGGATTCCCAGGGGGGCTGGTGCGCTCTCTGTTCCTTCTCAAAGGCTGAACGCAACAATGGCAGCCCCCGCACCAAACGCGCAGAGCTCAAAGGTCCTGCACCTGATCTTACGCATGCCAACCACTGAGACTTCAGCCCCAGCGCTGAATTCCCACCCGCGTGTTCCCCACAACACTGTTAGCACAGACTCCTTTGAGCTGATAACCTTTTTTTTTTCTTCTGTGATCTCAAAACACCTGTTTGTGACATCACCTGAAAGCAAAGGACAGGGCAAAAATCCCAACCAGCAGGCCAATTATAATTCATAGCAAATTATTTTCTCTCTGGATTAATACCATACCAGCCCATGCACTTGCAATCATAGGAAGGTGTTATTGTGAATTCTTTTTGACCACTCAGATTAAACTAATGTTGGCACTAACAGCCAAACAGTCTGAGTCAACAGGCTTGTGGAAAGTAGAAATGGATTATTCCCATCCATGTGGTGGATAGCATAGAATCTTACAACCGCATGTGTATTGATGGGCAAGAAAGAACTTTTGACCTCTGGCCTAATGATTAAGGCGTTGTCTTCTGGTCGAGAATGCAATGAAAGTCTGCAACTTAAAGAAAACTTCTAAGGCATTTAGTTGTGGTGTGTTTACTTGTGTTCAGTCAACACAAGTAAATCCCCCCTCCCCCCCACAAACACAGTGTAGAATGGGTTTTTAATTCCCTGTTCTGGACTAGGTCACATCTATACTGCGAGACCGATGTGGTAGTTTTAAAACTTCCCTCACAGGTTAATGATGTCAGTTCCAAAAACACGAGGAGTGAAATTTTAATTGTGAATTAAATGTTTGTCGTATTCAAATCTTACTTTCTGTTGCTGTTCTCATTGTCGTCGTAAGGGGTCGTGCCTGGTCAGAAATGTAATCCTTTCAGCAGTGCGGAATGCTACATTTCTGCATCGGAGGTGGGAGTTCTGTAGGAACTGCCGGGCAGTGACATTTTAGTACAAAAATAATGTTCATTCTGACTTAAAGCTGGGTTTCTGCTATGCTAATGTGCAATATATATGCAAGTTGATTCCAGTACACAATTGAGTTTTCTCATTCGCCTCGCCCTCAATGGAAATTTACACAATTTAAGAGCAATACTTTAGAACTGCCTGAACATGGGCACATAATGAAAGTGAACGCATTAAAAAAACTCCTAATATCTTAGGCTACAGCAAAAATGGTTTTTGAAATGATGAACTCAACTGAGCACTCTGTGATAACTGAAATTTCCCCGAAAGCTCCTCCTATGTTAACAGAGACTGGGCGGGCTCAACGTGACAACACGCGCTTTACTAGCTACCTGCTAATGCCACTTTATTTAGTCGCTCGAGGCAGTCAGTGGACTACTGAAGTCACTATGGATGAACTGTAAAAGTCGCTGAGGACGGTAGCCAACCAGCTTGGACATGTTTCATAGTTATATGAATTTTGTTACACGGAAACAATAATTTAAAATGTTTACTTCAGATGGATTGCTTTTGTTAGTCCTTTACAACACAGATATTTGACCCGGTCTAAAAAGTAAGAGCATTCGGACTTCCAAACTTGAAAACTCACCTTTTTGCTGTACGAAGCAGAAAGCCCTGCTCCGGACTTAATGGAGATATATCGGAGCGTCGGAGTCCTGGGACAACTCATCAACACCTTTCGCGTTGGATAATAGATATTTCATATGGCGTGAAGGATATTGCATATTTGTTATTCTTCCAAAGACTGGGGAGCACCTCGCCAAAAAATAGCGCGTCAGAGAAGATTCTCATACCATAATAAGACGCATCAAATAAAGACAGTTCTATAAAACCCACTACCCTAAAACTGCAATCTGGGCATACCATGATAAGCTACTCTTTTACTTTTGGGGGGTTGTGGTGGAGCACATATTGTATTATGCTTATTGTCGGCAGCAATTATTTATTTGATGGAAATAACGATATCCATCCAAACTTTGTTCACCGGCGGTTGCGGACTCACGAGAAAAGAGAGATGCAAAAAGAAATTCTCTCTATACTCGGGCTGCCACACAGACCCCGACCGCATCTATCACATGGCAAGTACAACTCGGCACCCCTCTTCATGCTTGATCTTTACAATACCATATCAAATGAAGAGAAAACAGATATGGAGGGGATTTTGGACCAGTATAAATCTATGTTCACCACTCAAGGACCTCCTTTGGCCACGTTCCAGGACAGTACCTTCTTGAACGACGCCGATATGGTGATGAGCTTTGTTAATTTAGGTAAGCATAATTCAATTTTCTTAATCCTGGTGTATGCACTGAAATGGACACGTGGTTAGAATTGGTATCTTGCTGTTGAAACGCTTCCCATGTGGACAGGTAAAATAATTAATAGTTCCCAGTGAGATAATTTATATTTATTGTCTTGAGATTTCTGGAAGTTAACGGGCAGCACGGTAAGTTTAGCGGAAAGCAGCATATTCATTTTAATCGAATTTAAATGTAATTATTTTAAACAAGAAAATAAATACAATTTGGATTCACACTCCGAAAGAAATGTATTCATGAAATGCATTCGTGAACTGGCAATGTATTTACTTATCTTACATAGAATTTTTAATCATGAACACAAATAAAGCCTTGACTGTTCAGAATATAAAATTGAGCGTCGAGCGTGCGCGCAGTAACCGCGTAAAACTGGCATCCACAACCGCAGTTTTTATTGTGGACACTCCTGGCAAAGAAAAGTAAAGCAAAAGGTCTAGGGGGAGTTAAGCAGATGAGTACAGGTGCTTATTTGCCAATATACCGTTGCATTCCAACAAACAGAGGAATGGATGGAGTTGATGATTGTGCCACCATACACCCAGCAACACCAGTGCCAAATGAGTGCTATTCCCCAGGAAATTAGCAATGACTTGGTGGGGCTTTTTGGTGGGACGATTTTGTTGGGACGGCGAATGGCAATTGTGTTAAATCAGAATACTGCAAATATTATCAGGGTGGTATCTTCTGTCATCCCACTCATAATAGAAGTGGTTAATTGGTGCCTAACGCAGGAAGCAGAATATTTTGCAATCAACTGGATGATTTATGTTTTAACAGAGAAAATTTGAAACATCCACAGCAAAGTATGTAGACTAAATAATAGGGTGCAAGCTTGTTGTCTTTCCAGCTCTTTGAAGAGAAGGTTTTTTTAGAATGTTTCGCCCCCCAAAATTCTAAGTCATTGTTCTAGAACTCCATTGCTTTCAATTGCCTGTAGTGGTGGTTACATCAGCATTAGAATGGTCAGTTAGAAACATTCTAATTACATATTTGTGATCTTACACCTTAAAGGGTTAAATCTATTATCGGCATTTACTGATAACAACTATGGTTTGTGTGTATAAAGTCTTGGTCATTGTTTGTGTTGTTTTTGCTACATTTCTATAATTACACCACAAGCTTTAACGGGACACTTTAATCATAAAGGTCAAACATGAAAGGGCAGGACTATCCCTTCCATTTACAGTGCAAGTGTTTACAGAAACAATATAAACAGACTGTATGAAGATAAACAGAATTGGTGCCAGGCATAGCCAGGTCAGAGTTACTGAGCTTTATGGATGTCACTCACTGGCTGTTTCACATTGCTCAGGTCGAGAGCGCAGTGGTGTGTCTCTAGAGGAATTGAAACTTGTGGAACTTTGAAGGGAATCTGAACCTTAGCCTAACCACGCAGTGACTCTTGTGATGTGATGTAATCAAATGAATGAAACAAACTACCCAGTAAAACTGTCTTAATTTATGGCCCTCCAGAGTTTTTTTATTTGGTAAGCTGCAGCACAGAAGGGTAACATTGGAAAATCAAACAGAGGAAACATGGGCTGTTCTTATGTAAATATACAGCTACTTTAATGACTACTGTATGAGGATGCTGTCCCATTTTCAAGCTGGTGGGTGTGTATGTATTTATCATTAAGGATGAGTCAGTTGCTGCTGCATGTCTGTGTGTCTGCTTTTTTAAATCACGTCCTTTACAATATTTCACATTTCTTTCCAATTCAGGGTGCCCAGGGAGTATGTTGCCATCTCCCTAACAGTACACAGAGTGCTGACCACTTTGGAGACACAGAGTTCCTTGAATGTGATTGTAATTAATGTCATACAGGCCAAAAGGCTCCATCTGCTTTGCTAATACCACACAGGCTGACTTCTGTTTGTGTCTGCATGTGAAGGACTGACTTTGAATCATCTTGCACTGTGCCCAGGTGGGCCGAGAATTATTATTAGCGATGTTGGCTGTTGCCTCTTTTTTTGAACACGTCTGAGGATGACAGAATAACTGGCACATTTGAAGAACGCCATTGAGGTCTGCAGAGTGGCATAGAGGGACATTTGCTGGCCTCTGTCCCTGTCCTAAGAGTGTTATGGAGTGACACAGAGGGACATTTGCAGGGTACTGTTCATATCTTCAGAGTGATATAGAGTGACATAGGGGGACATTTGCAGGGTTCTGTCCCTGTCCTCAAAGTGATATACAATAGAGTGACATATAGGGACATTTGCAGGGCTCTGTCCATGTCCTCAGAGTGACATAGAGTGATTTAGAGGGACATTTGCAGGGCACTGTCCATGTCCTGTGTGTGACATAGAGGGACATTTTCAGGGCACTGTCCCTGTCCTAAGAGAAATATAGAATGGCATAGAGGGACATTTGCAGGGCAATGTCCATGTCCTCAGAGTGATATAGAGTGACATATAGGGACATTTTCAGGGCACAGAGGGATGGATAAATGGTTGCAGATAAATTCTCACCTAGACCCGCAAACAATGGTATTTTTATTTGGAAGTATTTCTATTTTTCTATTACTATTTTATGTGTCCAGACATCCTTTTTTGCTTATACTTTGTCTAGTGCTCCACAGAGGTAACTGCCTGTTACTAATTCATAGTGTGTTACTGTCTGAGTCTTATGGTCATTATAATGTCATTGATGTGGATGCGCCATTTACTCATTCCAAAAATACTTGTGGACTGTGTTTCCGGAAATATCCTTCCTTTTGTTTTGGATATAAAAACAGCATGCCCTTCCCAGCCTTGGGCAGTATGGAGGGTGCCCTGGTGGTGGTATGGTGAACAGATGCAATGCTGAATGTGAGTCATTCTCAGACATTCAACATGCCCAAACTTGCCCTGTTTCTGTGGTCTTAAGTGGCACGCTGCAATAAATGTCCCATCACTGCAGTCTGATGTACTAATGTGTGCGCCGTGGCAGTGCATGTGAGCTTAGCTGCAAAATATTTGGCAGTGATGTCACTGAAAGATTCCCTTCCTTGGTGGTATATTGTAATTGCTTGTGCAAGCGTGTATGGCTTAGGTGCTCTCTTTATTAACTTTCATTGCATTCATATTAACTCAATGAAAATGTAAATAATTAATATCACTCTCACATAGCTCGCTTGCAAAGTTTGGAGTTAAGCAGTTTGACAAATCATCTTCTTTGGTCAGTTAGATCGCACTGTTAAATTGGCTGAGACAGGATGAATGGTAGTAGCTATTTGAAGGAATTCCTTGATGAGGTTTGGCGGTACTGTAGCTGTGATTGTGTAACTGTGAGTTATGCTTTTTCGTAAACTCAGTTTGGCTAGTTAGTTTTAGTGCTTGCTGATCTTGCTGAACTGCGTTTGTGAAGATTCTTGCTTTTAGGCTAATTGTTAGTCAAAGTTAATATCTAATGTTGATTGAATCCCAGCCTGTTCCAATGTCACTTGCAGACAGAAACATGTTTTCCCAGCTCTGTCTTTGTCTCTGTAGATGAAAGAGTTCTCCAGCTGTTTGGTTCTCATGCAGTAGATGTACTTCTGCAAAGTAAATGGGCATTTGAGTTTTGCAGTGAATCCTGGTGTTTAGTTAAGGATCAGCATGCTTTCTCTCACCCTGTGAGATCACTTCATCCGTGATTAATTTGGATGTCAATTGACAAGGGGCCACCTCCTCTGTCCCAGTCTACCTGTTTTTTTTCCATACCTCACTGCACCATAACCAGTCAGGTGTCACTACCCCACTTAAGTGATGCACTGCTCCCCATGTGGAGGATTTATGCTCAGCAAGCACCTCTGTAATACTTAAAAGGTGACCGGGCGTGGAAAGGAGTGTTTCAGAAGATTAGCTGGGTTTGGAAAATCCCAGATTATTCTGAATCTTAGTGTTTTTTTTTTAAATACACAGAAGGATTTCCAAGTACTATGTCTATGTTTAAGGCGCCATTTATTCGCACCAGAATGTGTTCCAAAGTTGAGCAAATAATTAATTGGCTTTGATCAAGGAGTTAATTGTTTGATGCAGTGGGTGCTGTGTGCAGTTGTTCCTTTTTCGCGTTAGGCTTTATGGAATTATGAGAGAGGCATCTAAGAAGTGCTTGTGCACGTTGCAGAATGAAAGAACCTTTTCATACTGTGACTCAGCAACACAGATGAAGACAGGAAAAGAAAAACGTGTGTGAGTGTAATTTAAAAAAATGTAGCCAAGTTGTGGTGTCTGTCACTTTAAGAGAGCTTTGTATGGAAAACTCATATGCGATGCAGAGATGTTCAATACATCAGGACAACTGTTTGTATAATTGGAGCAGCTGGTTTTTTTGCCACATAGCTTGATAACTAGTAACTTACGAAAAGCTGAAGTGTTTTTTAATGCCGTAACTCAATACGTGGAATCATTTGTGTGTCCCTGGAGCGCTAAACCTTGTTGTACCTGTCTGTATAGTTTGAGCAGCCTTGTGAACCCATTACACACTTGATCTTTTTAACATTTGTGCCACTACAATTATGATGTTTATTTATTATTTTAACCTCATTGAGTGAATCTGGCCCTCTCTTCTCCCCTAATTCTTAGAGCTGTGGGGCAGTACTGCGAGTTAACGGAGAAAACCCGAGTGTCCCTGTGTATTTCTGTGCGCGTGCTCATCGCTCTTGCTACACTGTGTTTTTGATAGTGCTCAATCAGGGGGGCGTATCTCAGCTATCAGAGCTTGCTTGTGAAACTCTGATGCTATCGTTCCTTTTCGTGCCGTACGCGTCCCTCCTGACGAGATAAAGGTGTCGGAGCCGGGAGTGTGAAGCCGAGGTCGCAAGGATTCCGATCTCGTGTGCCGCTGTCTCGGTCTCTCGGAGCAGCGAACGCTCTCCCTCTTCAGAGACGCTGTGAGATCAGGTGAGGCGAGGGCAGGAGATAACGGGAGGACGCGGCACTCTCCCGACAGTTAACGATCCGCAGAGGAGCGCTGATAACGCCAACGGAACACCTGAGTACACGCCGTTTGCACATATCGTCTCCTGTGTAGGCATGCTGCAGTGTTTGCACGAGCGCTCGGCACGGAAGCCTCTGATTGGTGGCTGGTGGTGCTATGATGACCTCGGGCACGGCTGTTGTTGAGGAGGGAAACCAGGTACGCTGTCCCAGGCCCTAGTGAAGGAGGGGGGGGGCGCTATGGTCTGTAAACTTGTGGTAAATATAATTGAATGCTACACACAGTGAAAACTTTGCCCTTGTCTGCTGTAGATTGTTGTACCTGCTTTGGGCGTGTCTTGTCATCGGCCTGTTGCTGGGCTGCTGTGTGTCCTCAGCTGTCCCTCCCTCTGTGTGGGCAGAAAGCTTCAGAGACGGGAGAGGGGAGCGGTCCCCAGGGCCGCACGTGCTCCTCGCAGTCCGCTGCAGTCAGTCAGGGGAACAGAGGGGCCACACCGCCGGTCAGGAGCCCGATTCCCCGAAACGGACCGGGCTGCGCTCGCTGTGCGAGGGGAGACTAGGAGGGGTGCTGCCACATCACCCAGGCCTGCGGGGCTAGCTGCACTGCAGACAGGCAGAGCGTCCAGGCGCTCGGGTTTACCCAGTTCAGCGTAGCATTTAGCAAGCCCCCAGAGAGGAAAATACCCTGCATTATTCTCACCTCAGTGCTCTGCGCTGACAGAGCTTTAGGGTGCCGCTCAGGAACGTGTCTCATGAAGTAAAGCTAAACTCTGCGTTCACACCACTGCTGCGATGAAAGCAAGTCAGGAAGTGTGTCTTACTGTGTTTCCTTATTAAGAAAGGCCATATAAATACAGCCAAACACAAATCATAACTAAATGTGGGTAAATATATCATCATTGTTGAATTCTATGTGTATAATGAGGATTATGAGGATGATTATTATTTCAAATGATTATAGTTTATAAAAATTATGTAATTTGAATTGATGCAAGTTATGCTTGTTCAGTCACTTGCAACAAATGACAAAAATATACGCAATAATAGACAATGATGGTGACAATAACTGAATGTGCCGCATTGGGGTTGGAGTGAAAGCCTACAGGACGTAGATCACCAGGAACCGGGTTGGGCAGCCCTGTTCTATACCCATCTGTTCTTCCCATCCCCCTGTACTTCCCATGATGGACTCCCTCAGAAGTGGTGAAAGGGGAAATAAATGTGACCACTAGGACACGGTCACATGAACTGTGAGCTCGTTTGTGGAGGGTGTGCTTACTCACCTACTTTCCCACCAGAAAAGGGGAGGATAGGAGCATGAGCTCTCTCTTCCCCTCTCTGCCCCCCCGGCTCGGCCCTTCGCTTTTACAGCCTCCCCTCTGAAGAGTTATGGCGTCCCAGTGCCATAGGTGTTGTGTGTCTTGAGTCAACACGTCCTGGGTGGGTTGATGCGAAGCAGCTGGGTTTGCCCCTGAGATCGGCACGCTCTGCCGTCTGCCGGGCCGGGGGGCCTACCGGCTGCGGGCGCGCGCCCAGACCTTGCCTGGCCCCCCAGGGGTGACGCCGTGCGCTTCTGAGGGGCCTTCATTTCACAACAAAACTTCTCTTCACATGATGCAGATGCAGCAAACTGGACACATAAGGGATGGCTGGATGGAACCATATTTGAATGAACCCTTTCAAGAGTAGTTGAAAAATTCCATGTCTGTGTTCTAGAACTCCATTGCTTTCAATTGCCAGCAGTGATTCAAATAGGAAAACTCTAATCTTACACCTTAAAGGATTAAATATGATGTTGACCTGCTGTGGTCTGGTCATTTGGTCACCAAAATGTTGAGTACTTACAAGGACATCTCACATAAAGAAGGCATTCACTTGTAGTGATTATGTTTAGATTGCTGTAAACGCCAGAAAAGTGTTACAGCTAAGTTTCACGACCACCTGGGACATAGCCACGTCACAGCACTAGCCAGCACCTCAGAGGTTGAGATGTATCTCCACTGAGTGAAGAAGGGGGCGCTGGGTGCATAAAGAGTGTCTCAAAGACTGAAAAATAAACACCAAGGCGCGGAGAAGGAAAGGCTCGTGGAGTGATGTCCGTGCCTCTGCAGATAAAAGATGGGGTCGTAACCCGCGTGCGGCCGCCCCCCCGCGGCAGACGCACCGTGGGACCGCTGGACCCCCGCAGGCCCGTTTTCTCAAGCCCGTTCCCCGGAGCAGGGGGACGTGCCTGAAAAAACAAGCCTTTTCTCACAACCAGCACGCCCAGCGCCGTGGAACCGGGGAGCCCGCTTTACGGGCCTGCGCTGACAAATTTATGAGCGCTGGGACGGCGGAGGGGGTGGCTCTCCAAACACGATACTGCGCGAGAAAACACGAGGAGATGAGCGCTGAGATGGAGGGTTATGGCGGCGGGCGAGCCGAGCCGCTCTGGCCTCCTCGCATTCCGCAGCCTGACGCTCTGTCTCTGTTCCACACGCTACGTGACCCTCTCTCGGACCGTAAACACTCTGCTTTGTTTACACGCGCTTATCTTCTGTGGGAAGAACGGACGCTAACACGCACACGGACACCAGGAAGCCGAGCCGGAACCCGATAGTTTGTCTACTGCGTTCCATCAGTTACCTTCCATTTAATATTTAATGATGATCTGTGTTTGGGTTGTTTTTTTTAAATTGATACATTTGCTGTCAGCCTCAATTCCAGATTTCATAATGTCTGTTAATGATAGACATATGTTTAAAATCAAAGCTTGCGCGTGGAACTGTTAAAACCCCTGATGCTGACAGAAAGATAGACCTGTCTTAATCTGTCGATGGCATCGTAGCACCTGCAGTGTTTTATTGCAGCCTGTCATGGCCTATCCTGAGACCCGAAAATGAGAGAAAGTGGGAGAGACTGTCCCTCTACCTCGCAAGTCTGGAATGCTCACCACCAATATTTTGACTTCTCTTTTGGAAACAGCTGCGTTTCCTTTTTCAAAGATATTTTTTCCTTATTTATCGGATCCCTTAGGAGGAATCCATCTCCCCCGTCTGACACTGGCTTCCTTCTCTAAATCTGCGTGCTCCTCTGCCCAGTGGACGCTCAGACACACACCTGCTGCTGCAGACACCAGATTGCTCTAGCAGGTCCCCCCTACAGGTCCTGCTCACCCCCCAACCCCCATCCTCTGGGACAGGGCCTTAGATGCCTCACCACAAAAACCCAAAGGCCAATAGAAGACCTGAACATCACTGACTTGGCAGGCTTTGAAAACAGCTTCCAAAAATGAGACATCTACACTGTTAGAAAATAGAAAGCATATAAATTATTTGTAGAGTGCATCTGTTTATTTTTTGTTTTGTTAATGTAAGCCAAATTTGAACATAGCTAGGGAGTCATTTTTTCACAGGGGTCAGTAGCTTGGGTCTGTTTGAAACCGGTGGTCATATCCTGATTTCATAATGGAAATTGCCCATAAAGATCTGAAACTTGGATGAAAGTTAATGGGCAAATAATGACCAATATGCATTCTGTATTTCTGAACAATCGTATTTTCATATGTTGCTGGCGTTACTTCAGGAAGCACATTCTGTTGAAGCTATCTAAACAGGGTGGCTTGATTTTATTGTGGTGTGTGCAGTGTGGCGGAAAAAGCAATGCCTGACCTTGCCAATGACAACATATAGATGCTGATATCAGCTGTGACTCTTTGGGTTCTGCCACAAGATAATAATGAAGATTACAGGTTGCGGTTGTCTTCAATGAAAAGGTCAAGCAGATAAATATTCCCCATTGATACAAAAAAGGAGCAATGAAATATACTGCCGTCAGACGCTGAGCTTGTAAACAATGTGTGTTCTTTGCCAGTCCTGTATATAGCTAAATAACAAATTTATGGTGCATTCATATTGTTTTGCAATATATTTTTGAGGTGAAAGGGATGCAATGCAAATTTAAATTTCCATAGTTATTTTGTCCTCCAGTGGCTTTTAATCATATTATGATGGCCATGTCATAGTGTTATTTGTTGACATGTAAAAGTAGGTTACAGTTGGTTTCATGATCGCAGCGTGTGGAACCCCAATTAGCCGGTAATGTCATTGGTGCTACAGGGTCATGGACACCTGCTGCAATGTCTCCCTGGAGCACACACTGCCCCTTTCATGCCCACATCTGCCTCCTCACTGCTGAAGATTGAAAAATCTCCCAGTGACAAGCAGGTATGAAGCTAAGAGTCTCCGTCAGTGAGGCTCCAGATAGTCGCCATGAGTACAGCTTGGAGCCACTGGCACGGACAGAAAAGGCATCTTTTATCGGCATCTTACCAGACCTGTAATGGTCACAAATTACCCATGTCTTTCATAGTCTTGGAGAGTTTGATATCTGCAGACAAATTGGATATGGATGGTGTGCCCAGTTTTTTTGTTGGGTGTTCAGTAGGGTTCATTTTCAGTTGGGCCTGTGGAGAAACATGACTGATTGCTTTGTTTTCCTTTTCTGTATAGTCTAGTTGTATTTTTTGTTGGTGGGACTTTGCAGGTCACAAACACTCCTGCACCCTGAGGATGAGCATGTGTGAATAAGTCATAAAACACACCAATAGCAAGAGTAATGGTGGATGTGAAACTGTACACCCTTCTCAAGCAGCTCAAGCTCTATAACTTATAATGCAAGTTTCACCAGAGCCCCATTCCTAAAATGGCTGCTTCCTCTGCCTTGGAAATAAATGACATCACATCTTGACCTGTGTACTATTCTGTTATTGGCATGACAGTCAAAGTGACAGCCAAATGTCAATGTAGCTATGTACTGTAGCTTTGGGTGAGTGGGGTGGGTAGGTTGAGGGGGTTTCTGTCTCCAACATGTGCTCATACTCCGTTTTCATTCCCACGGCAACGGAGGTGTAGCGGGCTCCCCCCGCGCGCCGCGGCCCTCCCCAGGCGAGGGTTTCTCGGCTGTGCGGAACGGGTTTGGGTCGTTCATAAACTCCGCTCCCTCCAAGCAACCCGCGCCTGACCCGACGCCTCCTCGCGGGCCGGCTTTGATCCGCGCCTCGGGTCGGCGAGGGGGATCAGAGCCCGTCAGACAACAAAGCGCCGTGGACAGTGGGACGTGGAAGCCCGCCCGGCGGGACGTTACGGGCGGCGGCGGTTTGGGGCCTCCTTTGAGGCGGATCCCAGCTTTGCTCTGAGGGATGTCTCGGAGATTACGACACTCGTGGAAAGCACGCTGTCAATGACAAGGATGAAGAAACGCGCTCGAGGCTTAGCCTCGGGAATGGATGCGTTGCGATGGTTTGAAGTGATCCGTAAAGCTTCCTTCATCAAGAGAAGCATGTTGAGGTGGAAAGATGTTGCAATGGCCCTTAGGGAGTTGGTAACCATTTTTGCCTATTTTGACTTGAGAAATCTTCCCAAACCAGGGTTGAATAGCTTCGTTTTAAACTGGTCTGTGCAAACCTTTAATTATGAACCCTAGTGCAATTAGTTACTGAGGAAGCTTTTGGGATGTGTGAGGAGGTCCCTGTAGAAGCTGTAAAATTTGAGAAATGCCTGAGAGCCTTGCAGTATAATTACATAAACACATCTAAATTCTTAAAATGCCTTGGGCAACAGTAGCTTTTATTAGTTTAACCAATGGAGACGTCTTTTTTCGAATCTCTGCGTCTGACTGTTTTGTGTGGTACAGAGATGTTTCTCTTAATTGAAGGGCTTGTTAAAAAGTGTGGATTTTCTTGCCTCCATTTGCAGTGGCACCAATTCCAGAATGAATAGGATACAACAAAATCTTAATTACAAAGCAGATTGTGCACATGATTTATGCAGTATAAGAAATACTTTATTTTAGTTGTTTTTTTGTTGTTGTTGAAATGTTTTTCACTGTTATACAGTGGAGAAGACGATGAAAAAATTTATCTGTTCTGTGATTCAGAAGACCACACTGCGTTTTGTGGATTTTTGGTGAAACAAATATGCTAATTTGCAACATTTAGGGTCAAATCGAATCTAACAATTTACCAGTTATATTTGTTGTTCAAAGTTAGGGCCAAAGTACATTGTGGCTAGGTTGAATCTGGCCTTTATAATCTAGATTCAGATGAAGATTAGACACAACTGAAAAATCTGAGGTTCTTTTTCAAAATAATAATATTTTGAAGTTAATCATAACAATTTGTCCCAGAAATGACCTGTACTCATGCAGCAAAACACATCGTCTCCGTCATCGGGGTGTTTTGCATTTTGAGATAATGCTTTCAACAAACGATGCTCTGATCACTCTATAATTCAAAACAGGAGTAAAAATGTGAGCAGCACAAACAGCTTTTTTCCCCATCCGAGCAGGGCGGTAGTAAGCGTTTTCGCAGTGAGGAACTGCAAGCATAAATAATCTTGCTTTTCCCCTGTCTTATAAGTTACTGAGAACTCTCCCCTCAGCCTTCCAGCACTGTACCGTTACTCAGCGTAAAAAGCTGCCCTCTTTTCCATTCATGCGTCCAGCTGTTTGCATCCAGGGATTCGCGCTCTTGTCACTGCTGTCGATACGTAGCGTTAGTGTTAGCCTCGCGCTCTTCTGGATGGCTCCTCCCTGCTTTAATTGTTTTAGGAAGGGGGGGGGCCCTAATGCCAAAATTCAGCAAAGAAAAATGCTGTTGTTTTTCTTTGTGGTTGCGGGTGGGTGGAAAAGACTAAATGTGGTCAAAGAATTAAATGCAAGCGACCGCTGAGCTCCTCCTGGGGATGCCGTGGAAAACATTTAATGTGAGGGCCGGTGCTGACCGCTGACCACAACCGCCCGCCTACCTCTCAACATCAGGATCATGAAACCGGAGCGCTGGGCCAGGAGGGGAAGCTCGGCGGTCGAACGCTTTGGTTCTTTGAACCTTTTTTGGAGTTGTTTTCATAGCTGGCCACTCGGGCTCCATCGCTGCTGCTCGGTTGAAGTGCTTCCTTTGCTAATGACAATAACACCGCGGCATGGAGACAGATGTTGCACAGGTGGAAACGAGAGAACGGAGCCCCACACCTGTCCTTCCCCCGCGCGGCAGCGATGACTCATGAGCCACGTTCTGGCTGCTCCCAGGTTGCATTCTTTCGCAGATTAGCCGAGGCGCTCCGCCGCGGCTCTGCGGTCGTGCTACGTGTGTGGGAGCCCGAATCTCGGCAGCCCACAGAAACTGTCCCATTGCCAGCTGTCTTACTGTTTAGCTGCCTCTGATATTGACACTGGACATGGATGCTGCGAGCCCTCACAATGCTGGCTAAATGTAGGACCCTGCACATTCTGGCTAGATTATCTCAATCTGTTCTTCTGCACTTGAGGCTGTTATTAGACACATATTATGCCATTTGCTCAGTGTTGCTTCAATCCATTGTAAAAGGTCAACTGTCAGTCAGACATTTGTTTCAGGCACCTCTCCGTTAAAATACTGCACAAACCGGTGTTTGTACCTGAGTAGCGTGTGCACATTCATCCACATTAAAATGTGCAGTGTTAAATCATCTCTGACGGAGTACATTTTACTCTGATAGAGTACAGTCAGGCCCTCTTGGACTCTGTTACTGTTACATTAAGGGCAATTGGGAGGCTCATCCTGTTGAGGCTCTGTTCTAGTGCATGGCTGTGCCGCATGGTCCGGTAATGAAAGTGGACCATCCCAGTGCCAGCTGTGGCCAGTAGCCCCACAGGGCGGCACACAGTTGCCTCCTGTGTCACCCAGGGAAGGGAGGGTTTCATTCGGCCAGCAAGACTGCGTCTCATGACACACCGCTGATCCCCGCTGATCTATCGGGCTTCGGCGATTTAATCAGTTAACTTGCACATGCAAGTGTCTTCCTCCAGCTCATGTCTGTGCAAGCCAGACTCGTGAAATATGGTAGAATACTGAATGGGAGTAGAGCACACACTTGACTGCACTGTCCTGAAACAAGAGCAGAGGATGCAGAAATGAGCACTTCTAAAAATATGATAGGGCTTTCCAAAACTGAAGAGAAAAGAGGGTTAAGGCATTTAAAACAAAAAAAAAACAGAAAACAAATGCTGCACAAACAGACCTCACCACTAAAAACCCAACTCCCCCAAGGCCCTTTTTACGAACTGTCTTTGCCTCAGATTAATGACATATTTTCCTCTTTGTAATCACCCTTTAATTTAATCCTGCAGCTCAACTTTCACCCACCCATTCATTTCTGAAGCCGTAAACATTCCTGCCTTTTATTAGACGCTCAGGAATGCACTACTGTACCTTCAGAGCGCTCGACAGAGGAGTAATCCCTAAGTGGGCTGTCAGCTCCCATTTGCACCTTGCAATTGGGAAGGAGTGCGGTTTGCTCGTTTCACTTTGTGGCAATCGCGCGTGCTGTGAGGTCGTTGCCTCTTTCACCTCTGTTTCAGTGAGTCTGCACATACAGATTTCACTTGTAATGTTGTACAGTGCCGAATAACTATTCAGACCAAAACCCAATTACTTCAAGTTGGAGTATGGAGACTTACTTTAGAATTAGCTACAGTGTGCTTTAAGCACCTCTTCTCCCACTTCATGCTGCAAATCCTGCACATCTAGGATATTTCATTGGTCGCTGTTTCTGTCTTTTACTTCGATGCATGGATCAAAAATGCTCCATTGACAAATGTTCTGGTTGAACTCAATCAAGGTACCAAAGATATTCTAAAAGAACATTGAGGTGGTCTAAAAAGAAATGTTGAAAGAGTCACTGAAATTTGGTGTAGGTTTGAAATATTTTTACAAATATTATGTTTCTTTTGTGCCATTGATTTCATTTGCCTGTTTGCTTTCCTTAGTTCTTAGTTGTGTTGACCGAAAACTTGACTTGACTTGAAACCTTTATTGCAGGGAAGTCCCACTGAGACCAAGGTCTCTTTTTCAGAGGAGTCCTGATTACAATATAAACATTTACAGTGACAGTTTTACAAAACATAAATTATCATAAACATTCTTTAATGGCTGTTTTTTAAATGAAAAACTGTTAGAAGAATTTCCAAAGGACAAAAGTGTGTCCTGAGGAGGAAGTATCTGTGCATGCCATGCTACTGCGATATTTTATCTTTCTCATTGTAGTTAAAACTATTGTGAGCGTGCAGGTCGTCTGTGGAGGTGTTTGCTCCAGATTTTCCAGGGCTTTTGTCAATGCATCTCAGAAAACCTGTACCTTTGGAAGGACATTAGGTAACTGATAAAGGAAAGTCGACCCTTCATTTGCTGGCCCGTAAGTCTGGACCTAGTGAGGCGTGTCCCCCACCTTGGATTGGGGTGGATTCAGTCAAAAAGCCGAGTGGCCGTGAGGGAGCTTGCTGGTGCTGCTCCTGCACATGGGCAGGTTGGTCAATGTTAGCCAGTCAATTAGGCCTGGCGCTGTGGGATTCGGTCCTGCTGAGAGGACCCCTGCGCCCTGGTGAAAACCTCTGGAGTGCACCGTGCTGCTAATTAGGAACACATGCTCGTGGAGATTCTTCAGTGTCTGCTCGAAGGGCAAAGATCTGGGGAATTCCTCCCGCAAGCCCGGCCCTCCTCTGGCCTGCTACCGTAATTCATCACACAGGGAAGTCTCTATGAACTCAGACACACTCCCTCCACCACCCCCAGCCCCATCACTGCGCTCTGCAGTTTAATTTGCACGTACTCTGGGTTCTGAGGAGGGCTGGGCAGAAGTGTGGGCTCCGCTCCTTGTGGGCGGGATGGAGATCCGATTATGGCAGGACACTTCCTCTTGCTTTTGGTGGCGGGCGTCTGGCCGGACTTATGCGGTGTGAAATGCGGCCACTTGGCTGGCCTGTGTGCATGCGTGCATCAGCATTGTCTGATGGGAGAAGTTTGGTAAGGTTCCTGCTTCATTTCTCTCTGCCCTCTGAATTAGAGTTAAGACTTAACTCTGAGGGAACAGGTGCTTTTCATATGAACCAGATCTGTAGGGAAGCACCATAAAGTTGAACCAAATTTTTATTGAAATGTAGTCAAATTACACTGCATTAACAGATTAAATTAACAGATTAAATTTAAATGATGATTAAAATAGTTTCTTCACCTAACTAGCTTCATTCTGATAAGGAAGTTCCTTCCATTAACTGGGTGTTCTCAATTGTATAAAAGTATATAAAGGGTAAGCTTATTGTGAATCGCACAATAACAGAAATGGTCAAGTATTAATCGTGTGAAAATCCAGAAACTTCATATTGTAGTACGCTGTACTTTTTGCATCTGTATTATGTACTAATCTGCAGGACAATTTGGCTGCATAATAAATAAAAAATGATAAACATATAGGAAAGGGCTACTATGTGACAGTAAGTGTAATTGTACTGATTATTTAAAACTACTATAGTGAAGTTTTTGTACTTGATAGTCACTTATGCACAACCTGACATACAAGGTGGTTATTAGCAAACCGCGGCGTCTGCAGCACCAATGTGCCCCTGTCGCTTTGTCTTTTGCACAGTGGAGTACGACCGAGAGCTCTCACCACAGCGGCGGCATCACAAGGAGTTCAAATTCAACCTGTCCCAGATCCCCGAGGGAGAGGCCGTCACTGCCTCAGAGTTCCGCCTCTACAAGGAGTGTGTCAGCCAGGCCTTCAAGAACGAGACCTTCCTCATCACCGTCTACCAAGTGGTGCAGGAGCGCCCGGGCAGGTAGGGATGCCTGGCGTGCGTCAGTCGCCCACTGGCAGCTGTCTCCATGTTTGGTCTGTCTACAGAGGAGCAAAATTCAGCAGCTTTCTAGTCCGTTTTTGCCACTTCTAACATTAATATTAATCTCTGTTCTATTACTGGGTGCAACATGTTTTTGATATCATTATTATGAAATGAAACTTGTGTGGTTTGCTTCATGAGTGTCCTGATTAGTGAACTAGGTTTCTTTGCAGGAATAGTTTAATTTCTTCTCTTCCTGATTTGATACCCTCTACAAACAGTGTTTATTAAATCTCATAGGTATGGCTGGAGTGAATGGTGAGATGCAGAGATTAAACTGCATTTTACACGTATTCGTACTCACATATAAGGAATTAATTTTTATTGAGTTTTCGATGCATGGTGAGATCACCCTTGCTGATTTGTGGGATTGTGCTGGTGATCAGATGTATAGTAGCACTCAGGGACGCTCTGGTGAACCCCACTATGACCTGAGGGGCAGGGCTCTGACTGAGGGCCTGAGCCCTCCAGTGCTGATGAGGCGTTCAGCGACGGACACAAAGGGAACGGGCCTCTTATCGAGCGGGATCAGTCAGGCGGGGTCAGCTGTGAAAAATGAAGTAATTCAATTAACACCTCCTGCCAGGCTGGATTGAGGAGAGGTCAGAACTCACCCAGGGGCTATAAGGAAATGTGGGAAATGCGTTAAGGATGGACGTTTCCGTCGAAATCATGCAGTCATTTGGAAAGCAGTCAAAATGCTGATGTACTCGGGTTTAAATCTGTTTGCGGGGACTCCACTTTAGGAAAGTGCATCTTCTGTCTTTTTATTCATCCATCCGTTTTATTGTTTTTTTTTTGTTATTTTAGCATCATCTTTCCTCTCTTTGTGCAGACCTAGTGGAACACTATTTTGTTGTATAGATGGGTGACACTGGGTGGAGTTTGCTCATTTTTTGTTTCCTTGTTATGCTATAACTTTCTTAAACTGTGGGTGTCCGAATCTTTGATCTTTGACAAACAAGTTTATGACTACTATTTTGTGTAACTCATACAGCTTGAAGAATGTACTAAAATGTATGATAGTCATTTCTCTGTAATTAACAAAAGAACATTGAATGTGCTTTATTTCTCAATTTCAATACAAGCACATATGGTTGTATTGAATCTGAGTCTTGAGACAAAATAACTTATAAGAACTTCTCATTTCTAAAACATTTCAAACAACGCTCTGTTTTGCTCTGTAAATGTGAGCACAGGCATCCAAGCACAGTTAAAATAAGCTTTTTAACTTTTGGAGTTCATGGATCTAGACTTTAGGCTCTTCAGATGAAGTTAAAACACACACAGCAGGAAGGCAGTGTTCTCTTGCCATTTATTACGCGTTAGAGAGTGGGTTCTCCTGAGTCAGGATTGATAGTGTTGTGAGTTCTGCAAAGGGCCTTCTTGCTGAAGGAGACATTCTTCCAGCTCTGGTTTTTGCAGTGTATTTTATTTTGCAGATGCTTCTTAACCACAACAGTTTCAGAAATAGCCTGACTGTGTAGTCCCAAAAAGAGCTAGGCGCAACACACGTCCAGCGTTTACACTGTGGCCAGTGGGATGGACATCCCGCCTAACCGGCCAATGAGACTGCGGGTTGTTATTTACGCTGTAGACACAAGTAACAATGGACCCCAAAGCATGCAGTATTTCAGCGGCAAGTTCATTGTTTGCTGTAGAAACCACTGAGTGCATGCAGTCATGAGTCAATTTTTATTTTATTTTATGGACTGTGTTTTTAGGTGTGCCTTTTCCTCAGTTCTTTTCCAAATCCAGAGCAATTTGCCATCGCTTAATCAAATCAGACTATAGGTTTCATTTGGCGCTCATTTGTGTGTGACTATTGTATGACTATGTCCTTATCATCAAATTTTACTCTGTTTCTTATGGGTATCATGGTGTACTTATTCACCGCACTCCTTGATCTTTACAATAACCTGTCTGTTCTCTGCTACTGCTAGTATGTGCCTTTTATTTTTAGAGATATTTAGAGATAAAAGGGGTCATGTATCTCCAATTACTGTATTATTGTAGGGGTTCACTTACCTTGAAGCAAATTACAGCTTGTTTCACTGAGTTGGAGAACCATGCTTTGTGCTTGCAAACCCCAAATATTTTGAGGAATGCATATGCATTTGGTGACAAACAGATTAATTTGCAAGTTTGTGAGGGCTTACAGTCGTAATTGCTTTAATTATAGCCCTTAATCCTTAATAAGTACATTGGTAGGAAAAAGCCAGAGTGCTAACAGATGTTTAACAGATTGCACTAGTTCAGACCCACTGGCATGTACTGATCCAGTAATCCACAAAACAAAGTGACATGAGTGAATAGCCCTGTGCATGGGTAATCTACTCCCTGTTTCGGTTGTGTAAAACACAAGTGTTTTTGACCAGACGCCTTTCACTGTTTTATCTGCAAAAGGTACTCTGTTGTCAGACGCCTTTCACTGTTTTATCTGCAAAAGGTACTCTGTTGTAGGTATTTATATCTAACCTTCGTTATGATAGTTGATAGATGTATAATATGACAATATATGATTTACAAAACAGTTAATTATACATTGGGTCGTGAATATGTGCTTAGTCAGTTTTAAGATTTTATTTTATTTTTATTTTGTATGAAAACATTTACCACATCTTATGGAAGACTGACTATTCTACATGAAGTTGGAGTTAAATTGAACATCATTGTGAAAATTATGCCTTCAAACATACTATTCTTTCCAAACTGCTTCTCTCTCTCTCTCTCTTTCTCTTCCTCCCTCCCTCTCTCTCTCTCTCTCCCTCCCTCACTCACTCTCTCTTACTGTCTGGAATCATTGGGTTGTTTATGCAAGGCTATAGTCTGTACTGCACTGTAAAGCTATTCAGTTGCCTTGCTGTATGTGGAAAATTCTGTGGAACATATGTTAGGAAAAGGCAAGCTAGCTAAGGGGGTACTGCCCAAAAAAGGGTGTATTTTACAGCAGCCATTGACAAGGGCAGTAAAGTGACACATGACCATATTATTCCAGTTAATTGAAGTAGTCAATAACAAACTTTACAGTAGAGGTTTTAGTGCCCTGTATCCCCTTCCCCTCAGGCTGACCCCTCAGCCCGGCCCAGACGACTGAACGCTGGTTTAAATCCACGTGAGTCAGCAGCAGCGGCCTCCTCACGCAGAGCTGAACGTGTGAACCGGGGGCGGGATGGGGGGGTGCGCGTCGCCCATGTCATATGGAACCCTTCACAAAACGCCCTAATTAATGACCAATAAAAAAGCAGAAAGGCCTACTGATGCATGACTTCAGGAGAATTCCCAGAACACCTGTGCTACGGCGCTCTTTGAAGTTGGGCTGTAAGGAGGTTCACAGCCCTGTTGTGTGTGATTACTTTAATGGGGGCTGACCTTTTTTCGCCATTCACTCACCAAAACCAACACAGTACTTTAAGTACAGTTAAAATGAGGAGGAACCTTGGGGTAGGAATTGGGGAGTGGTGGGGTGAGGGCACTTACTGTTACTTGCCAAAAAGTAATGTCTAATTCCAGTTAACTATGTTTGGGAAAAAAACATTGTTAGCAGCAAACAGAATATGGTGACGTGTGTACAAATGAATGCATTGCGCTTGCTTCTCGTACTAAATAAAATTAGGTTTGATGGGAAGAGGCGCCACTGCCAAGAGGTTAGTTCATAGCCGCTAATTCCACTGTCCCTGTGTCCTCTAAGGTATGTCCGTTGGACCCGTGGGGAACAGGGCTACTTCCCGAGGGGTGTGTTGCTCACTTGGACCTTCTTGAGCCTCCCCTGGTTCAGATGATAATCTGTGAAATGGCATTACTTGTTTCATTTGCTTGCATTGTTTGTTCTGGTCGTATCTTGTGATGATTATCGTGATGGCTGCGGGAAGATGAAAAGCTTGTGTTGCGTGAACGCCGGAGCTCTGACGTGCTTTCATGTCGTCGCGAGCGTGACCTGTTTACGGCCTCTCCCTCAGGGATGCCGATCTCTTCCTGCTGGAGTCTCGGAAGCTGTGGGCAGCCGAGGAAGGCTGGCTGGAGTTTGACATCACAGCCACCAGCAACCTATGGGTGATGAGTCCCCATCACAACCTGGGACTACAGATTAGTGTGGAGACCAGCAATGGTGAGGGCTGCTCACTATCTCCAGGCTTATACTAAACAGTTTAATATTTTCAGACAGAGTGTATTCAAATATTTACATACATTATATTATCTTGTTTAATGTTTACATTCTTTTTACATAGTAAACTAATGTTAAGCTAAGCTAAGATAATGTATTTGAATTTTGCTGAAAGGGGATTGTCTACTGGCATATACAGCTGCATGAGCTAACATAGGACTATATACGTGTGATACTTAAAGTGGCAATGAAAATGCATACTAGGCTAATGTTCTACAAGAGAGCATTCTACTTGGTGAATGCTGTGATATATTCACTCTGATTGGTCTTTCGAACAGGGAGGAGCATCAGCCCAAAAGAGGCGGGACTAGTGGGGCGTGACGGGGCTCTGGAGAAGCAGCCCTTCATGGTGGCCTTCTTCAAAGTTAGCGAAGTGCACATACGGTCTGTCCGCTCAACAGGCAAGAGGCGACAGCAGAACCGCAACCGCTCCACCCAGCCACAAGAGGCAGCCAAGGGCCCAGGCATTTCAGGTGTGCTAACCCCTCCCTCCCATTCATTTCTGAAAGACAGACCACCTTAATACTACATTTCATTATTACTCCAGTTATTATGTGTTGCTATGGTATTCACAGCATACCATTGGGTTTATATTGTAATATGTAGAAATAATTTTTAAACTCTTTGGTATATGTGAATTTACTGAGATGTGAGCAAATAACCCCCAGTTATGAACCTAAATGCACACTGTATTTGTTACATCTTCAGAATATAAAGCAGTGAAGTTTTCTCCTGGGTCCCCATATGAGGGTAACTGTGCACACATTTCACCCACAGCTGCTAACTCTCATTCACTATTGTGGGTCACTGGGCTAACCCGCCAGGACTTTGTGACTAATGCAGCGGTATCAATGACAGCTTTCAAAAACAGAGGAGGCTCAAGCCCCCGAAACCAATCCTTCTCCATCCGAGTTTCACTTTTATGTCGTTGGGCCCCGCCGCCTAAGCGCTACGCCAGTAACCAGAGCAGGTGGGCTGCCGTGGAAACAAGGGCTGAAAGAGAGCCAGAGCAGAGCCCCCCTCGTCCGTGCGTGGCCTCGTCGTGTCGTGCCTGATACAGACACCTGGGGGGTGGAGGGGGTGGGGTGGGTGGGCAGCTCTTACATTGCCTGCTTTGTACCTCCCGAGCCTTTCACATCTTCCCCTGCAGAGCCGGGAGGGCCGCGGGCGTCTGGATTTGAGCTAATATCTGGTTGATCCGTGACTAATTTTGCGCATGCAGGCAGGGACTAAATGTTAAGCTATAAAATTAGCGTGGGGGAAGCTAGACTCTTAAATGTGGACTTGAATGCTCAGCCAAGTAATGTGTGGTCTCTCCTTTCCTGTTGTAACTCTATCCATCTATGAAAAAGTATAATACGTAGTGTTTAAATAAATGTTATCAAATTGCATCATGCTGGCAAGATTCAATGCAAAGGCACTTTGATTTTCGTGGTGATATAATGATCACATTCGATGTTGACTATAACTTTTAAGGAGAAAAAATTATCTATCTATCTATCTATCTATCTGTGTGTGTGTGTGCATACATGTGTACTGTTACATTAACTGTGACTAGAATATTTTTGCAGTGATATAAATCATAATGGCAAATGACTTCTATGAAATCAGCACTCGTACAGTAGTCATGGAATTTGAGAACATTTTCTGTGGAATTTGAGAACAAAGTATCACAAATAATGAAAAGAGGAAAAAATTTTTAATTAAATATGAAGGATTGGACTCTCAGTGACCCAGAAACATCAATTTTGTCCTGCTCCAGCACTTGAGAGATCTGAAGTGTAAATATTTAGATTAAGAGGAAGTTGTAAGCATTCGTGACAGTGGTTCTGTCACGACTGCAAGAACAGTATCACAAAGACTGTCAGCCACATGTTCTAATGGCACTCATTTAATAGGTTTCAAGGAGTGGGCTTGGAATGGACTATCCAGTTTGGTTCATTCTTGGTTCACTCATTGAACCCCTGGCCGCATGGAGAGGAATTCAGATTGTGGGTTGAGAGTCAGCCACCCTATTGACAGCACCCCATGGTCTCCTCAGGCAGTTTTTTCATTAGAAATCTGGCCTTTTGCTGACCACAGACCAGTCATAGAAGCACTAGCAAGAGATGTGGAAGACTCCATCTTGGCTTAGTTTGAGAGCAGCGAAAATTACACAGGTGGAAAATCTGTAAATCCTCACTAGAAAAAGAAAAAAAATGATGCCTTTTCAGCACTGAATTGTACAAGGCATGTAAGGAAAGAAAGAAGAAAACAATACAGACACCTTTAAAGATAATTTTGGGTTTGAGTCATAATGGCAGCTGAGCTGGCCCCTTTACCTGAGACCTAATGACCATCCCCTGCTTGTATGGAGCGGTACACTGACACCTGTAATTACTCTAGCCAGTCATTAACCGCTTGGTAAAAGACTGACCAAGTTAATAGTATTGCTTAAAGAATTATAATAACATGGCAGTGTCCAGCTGTGTTTTTTCATCTTGCCCCCTCCCAAGTCTTCTTTTGTTTACTGTTAGGGTAATTAGACATTGCAGAGCTCTGGAGAGGGTTTAATAACCGCTGTGATGAGAGACAGGAAGAAAGATAAACTTCAGTAAAAAAAAAAAAATCGTGTGGATACAGACAACAGTCACATTCTCTTTCAAGTCTTCATGGGAGTTTGGAACTCTCTGCTCTTGTACCGCAGTTCCTGCTCTCCCCAGGAAGGAGTTCACAATCCTTTTTAAACGTTATACCACCGCGGCCATTATTTTGACATTCTGTCACCGCTGCGCCAGAAACATTACTTTGTAATTTCTGCTGTGAAGTGGCAGTTTTCTAAGGTTTCTGTTTTTAGAAAGTTCTAGAATCGACTGTTGAGTTACTGTTTGGTTCCAGGGACTGAGGCTATGGGTCAAAGGGGGGGCACCCGGGGCCCGCTGTAAAAACCAAACGAAGCCTGTGCATGAATGTAAGTGCTCTGTGACTGGCAGCGTGCAAATGCTTCTGGAAAGACATTTGGAAACTATCAAGGACATTTGTAGCTTGATCCATTTGATAAATAATTTATCAGTCAAAAGTACATCTTTAAATGCCATGATTGAGAGCACTGTTAACAAAGCATACTTCAACTTACTGGGTTTTTAAAATAAATACATGAATAAACAAAGAAATGAGCAACAAGCCAGCCACTAATAAGACTGGACCCTGTTTCGTAATCCCCTAGGTTTTTTTTTTTTTTTCCACACAGGAGTGTTTAAGCCTCGCAGGAGAATGTTCTCAGTGGTAGCTGTATGGCATTAAATTTTACAGGCAGGAAGTGTCGCGGAGGGGAGGAGTGCTTTATGGGTACCACTAATCTGGCCTTTACACTCAATGAAAGCCCACAATATGAATGTGCTTTATATCCTCTAAAGAGCCCCCTAACTGTACATGCTAATATTACTAAATAAGGAGCAGCATAAGGCGCAGAGTCCGGGGGGCTCACGCACACCTGGTCTCACACAGCCGCTTGCAGACGGGCCTCACTCCGCATTCGCCCACAGCGGGGATTAGCTCAGATTTATCTCGCTGACAGATGTGGTGTGTCACAGTTACGGCCCTATCCCTGTGACTCAGCCCAGAGCGGAATGTCACGGGTTGTAAACCCGGGAATACGTGGGCACGGGGCGTGGTGGCGGTGGAGTACCGTGGTTCCACCCAGCAAACCGTGGCCCACGGAGTTGGGCCGGGACAGGCCGCTTGGGATGGCTGCTGGACTTTGCGAGAAGGGATTTATCTCTGTAAATATTTGTCTGTGTGAAGCCGGAGGAGAGCTGTATAGAGGAGTGGCGGGTCCTGGTAACAGGCTGACCTCGAGAAAACCCCCTGACTGACCAGGAAGAGACACCCCCCTCCCCCACACTATCAACATCATAAAGAGATCAGCTGGAGGAGTCCCTCTGCTAGCCCAACAGGAAAGAGGAGTGTGAGCTGGAGTGCGGAAACACCTGAAGTCAGCGTTTCTGGAGCTCACAGGCCGGGCGCATGGGGCCTATTCCAGTCTCTTATTTTCACTCCTGGTGTGCTTTCCTCACGTCCTCTCCTCGCTCATTACCTCCACCCAATGGAGGACGCATGGAAATGACTTGAGGACAGGACGCAAGGATGTGAAGGAATCAAGGAAACGGGAATTAGGCGGATGGAACGTCCTTGTTAAAAAGCGTCAGTTTTAAGCCATGTCAATTACAGACGTGGCAGATGGGGAGAGACAGATCCACAAGCCAATCATTTAACGAGTTGGAATGTCCTTAAAGATGGCATCCCTCAATCAATTTCTGGGTCAAGCAAGAACCGAGGAGACACAGACAGATAGAATAAGTGATGGGAATGAGCCCTTGACCCTGCTGCTCGGTGCCCTCTTGCGTTACTGAGCCTTTCCCTTCACTCCTGTGAGAAACTGTTTTGAGGTGACATAGTGATGTCATTTAAGTAGCTAGAGTTTTCCTTGAATGGGAAGCCTCTATTTATTACCCTAGTGTTAGGACACTCACTTTCTGGATCTCACTGGACAGCATAGTGTACAAACCAGGTTTAAGGGAGCTCTCTTCTAATGAGAAGCCTGGAAGATTTCCCCAGTGAATTCAGCTTATAAACAACAAGGTGTGTACGAGAAAATAAAACCCAGGGATTGTACCGAATTTGGCAGACCAAGTGTTTATAATTCCCCCCTTCCTTGGATAGACCATTTTCAGGGGTTCATTTTCAAACACACATTGACATTTACACAAGAATGCATTTTAATATTCAATTAGGTATACACGTTAGGTCTAATTGATAACTACGAGGTAGACGACTCATTTATCATTGCCCTTTGTGCCGTTTCAAACTGTAATCCAGATTATGGCTCTAATTAAATAAACAAGGACAATAAGTGTAGAGATGTTTAGCTGAAACGTGTGTGCTGGCATTATTTTACGTGGCCCTTCCATTTTGAGATTACACAGCTCTGAATCAGAGCCGCTCTAACCCACAGTCAGACGAAAAAAAGCCCGGCTAATAACAGGCTCCGCTTCCCAGGAGGCAACAGGAAGGGATCCTGAACAGCGCGTCACTGTCCCCGCCGGTTTACGGACGTGCAGATGTTGCTGGCGCCCATGCCAGCGTCCAGGCTGCCTGACGGGCCTGCCCGACGTGACACCAGATCGTTTCGCTGGGCGGGAGCGCTAAAAACACAGGAAGTGATTCTGCGGCCGGGCTGATATCATAGCCTTGCCGTGCGGTTTGTTTTCGGGCCCGTGGGCAAAAAAAAAAAAAAAGTCGCAGAGAGAGCGTACACAAAACGTCAGTGGAAATATGGAGTCAGAGTTTGACTTCAGAATATATTTCCATGCCAGCGATGACCTCCTTTGCTGAAATTCATACCTGCAGCTGACTGAAATAGGCAGATTGTTTATGGAAGAGATAATAACGTATATGCATATAAACTGAAAATGAAGTGTATCAAACGACTGTCCGTACTGTGGTTTTTACCAATGCGTTTATTAACAGGAAAACACAACATATTTTTGAAGCGACTATTTGCTGGTAACCCGAAAATGAGCCACACACTGGTTGAGACATTCTCATTATCCAAAGGAAGTGAATGAAAGGTGACTCATGGGTGGTTTGTTGGGTCTCTTCTCAGGCGAGCAGTACCTTTGCCTCCAGTAATCCCCTTCTTCCCCACTCCTCCCCCCAGATTACAACAGCAGCGACCAGAAGACAGCTTGCAGAAAGCACGAGCTGTATGTCAGCTTCCGGGAGCTGGGCTGGCAGGTAAGGGTATGCTAACACCTGTCAGGTTTATTAGTTGAAAGCAACAAACAAAAATGATTATGTCAGACATTCCTTCACAAGGCAGCGACTAGTGGGTTGAGTTAACTTACCAAAACAATAGTCAGATTTGTTGTATTGCTG
The DNA here is from genome assembly GCF_018555375.3 of Anguilla rostrata. Taxonomy (NCBI): domain Eukaryota; kingdom Metazoa; phylum Chordata; class Actinopteri; order Anguilliformes; family Anguillidae; genus Anguilla; species Anguilla rostrata. The sequence goes on along the minus strand of NC_057936.1, from coordinate 20,122,475 downwards.
TTTTTTTTTCAGTGCATAAAATACTGGTCGATAGTATTAAACACTAAGTTCACCATAGTTAAGTTCACCATAGTGTTTTTTTACTCATTTTTTACTTTTTTACTTTTTACTTTATTCATTTCAACAAAATATTTTCATATAACATTATACTACATATTTCAACTGCACATGGTGCTTTTTGTGTTGTGGATGTCAAAGACAAATCAACACGCCACTTCTAGTTGCATATTGTAAAGGGAAAAACATTTTTACGCCTGCAAACAATTAAAACTGAGTGTACTGACAGCTAGAGACAAACTGTGAGCTCAGATGCAAAATAACTGCAGGAAAGATCCAAGGGGAGTATCAATGGATGTAGAAAAATTTCAAAGTTGATTTGTCTTGCTGGATAGCCTGATCAGTGCCGCCCCCTGTGAAACAGGCCGCAGTTGCTTGGCAGATGTATAACGGTTGGCTATTAGTCTGTCCCTGATTGGACAGCAGCAATGACAGACTGAGTAGGCCGTACATTTTTGTGTTATTGAGAAGCCTGAATTTAGGCCATTCTTTTTCCCTTTCTTAAGTAAAACTGACAGTTATAATGGACTGTAGCCCATGATAAAATGCAGAACACTAAAATAGTATTTTAATTGAAGGACGGAGGAGAGCACTTAACGGTCTTCGATATTGAAGTTGGCCCATGGTGTTGGCTAGGATGAAGCCCTAGACTTGTCAGTGTTCAGCTGACTGGGTAGGATGAGTATTGACTAAGTTCAGCTACAGCCATCATTTTTGTCATCAGCTCTGCTAGCCTCCGTCACTAGGACCATGACTCATGGGGGAAGACTGCTTGCTGCCTGCCAGTATTGAAAATAACACATTACTCCTTGTTTATAATGGATCCAGGGGATGTTTTGAACATGGAAAGGGCAACATCTTGCAGGTGCAGATACGTCGTCGTTTTTTCCTAATCAAAATTAATGATTGAGGTTGTGCAAAAAACAACTTTGAGAACGTCTTATTGGAGATAATATAAACCCGGAAAAAGCAATCAGCAGAGCTGTCAGGAGGTGTTGAGTGGAAACTAGATATTGAAGCATGTTGTGGTGCCTGTTCAAATATCTTAGTATCACTGTTGTGTTTTGTGACAGGACTGGATTATTGCACCAGAGGGATATGCTGCCAACTACTGTGATGGAGAGTGCTCCTTCCCCCTTAATGCCCACATGAATGCCACCAACCACGCCATTGTGCAGACACTGGTGAGCTCCAGTGAACACCGTCTATGGCACACACTTTGCTATGAGCTGACACTGACTGAGCATGTGCAAGGGGTGTGCTGTCACCACAGAAGGCGCATGCATTACTTACTGCACTGCATGCATTTCAGTCTTATGCAGATATAAAAAATATTTAAGGATTTAAGCAAGCATTTAAGGATTTTTATCTGCCTATGGCAGCAGTTATTTTATTTTTGGAAATAATACAGATAAATAAGAATATGAATTTATAAATAATCTATCCGTCCCAGGTCCATCTCATGAACCCGGAGAATGTCCCCAAACCCTGCTGCGCCCCTACGAAGCTACACGCCATCTCCGTGCTCTACTTCGACGACAACTCCAACGTGATCCTGAAGAAGTACAAGAACATGGTGGTGAGAGCCTGTGGATGCCACTGACCCCACCGGACCGTCGCAAGCCCAATGGCTGCAGCAGACACTGCCTGTACGCCACATGGGTGTCACAGGCGTGTGCGTGTACGTGTGCGTGTATGCGTGTGTAGTATGGGTGTGTGTGTCCGTGTGTGTGTGAGTGAAATAATACCCCTTACCTTCGCCCCGCCCTCTCCTCACTGCAGCGACTCGGGGCGATCGAAGGACTGCTACATGACCAGAAAAATGTGCTGCTTTCTCCTCTGACCCGAATTCACACCATTCCAAACCCTGTAGCTACTCTAGCGGTGCGGTTCTCGCATGGCGAGCGATCAGGCGTGCTCAGTCGTCCACTTTAAAGCCTCTTGATGATGGACTGATTAGTATGTCATTGCAGAGAAAACAATGCTGTTTGTGAGATGTACTCAGATGTCACTGAAAATGAATATAATGCTTTTTAGGACAGTGGGAAAAAATATTAACCAAACCAGACTCTATCTCTAATACAGATATCTATATCAGACTAACCAAAGCTTGATCTTAACATATAAAATTCCATTTGAATCTAATTTTTATAATTAGTATTATGATACAAGTTATGTAATTGTTCAAACCTTCCTGCAATTCTTAGCTGTTCCTCATAGTATATGCAGGAAGCTACTACTCACAACCCCCCACCCCCCCACGACACCCCCATCTAAAGAAAAAGCCAAACTTCATTTGAACCAGGAAATGACCGTGCTGTTGCATTTGTAAACAAGCCTATATTTTCAGAGCATAAGTATTTTACTGTATCCTAGTCATTTTGTGTTGATATTTAACCAAGTTTAGTGTCAAAAATGTAATGCCTCAGTTTGTTTCTCAATTTTGATGGCATAGAATTGAGAATAATTGCAACTTGGTACAATTGTTTCCTAAACAAGCACAAGATCTTTCAACACAACAAAATCTGCTGCAGCAATAAAGAATAGCTATTCTAGAGATAACTACACCGTCTTATCTATCCCACCACAAATTATGAACCACGATAAGAAAAAAATACCTCCAGAAGCTGCTGTCTACATTTTTCTGAATCATGTTTAGACTTCCACTTTGTATGTAAATACTTGTACATTATTCAGCTTATTTATTGCACCTCATAAGTTACATGCCATCTTACAATGAAACAAACAAGACTATTTTTGGAAAAGAAGTTTTATTACAAAATCTTTGCAGAAATCCATGTTAGCAACTCGCAATTATTTTTTGTTGCAATATTTTTGTTTGTAAAAAAACTTCATGGGCAGTGGACAACCCACTCATAGAAAATACTACTTTCCTTCACTCGAGCCTGTCTACACCAAGTGCTATCCATAAAGGTTTTACTGACATTAAGTTGTTTACCTGTCTGTTCATTTGCTGTGTTGAATCTGAGTGTAAATACAGGCATGGCAAGATGCTGCCACATACATCTGCATAGAAATGTTTTTTTTTTTTTTTGCCACAGCGATGCCTAAAAACATTCCATATCGTTAACCGGGTATTTCGCAGTTTGGTAAACACGGAGTAAGAAAGAAGTGTTCCGGCTGGTCCTTTGTGCTATTTGGTCAGCTGCTTGTGCCGTGTTGGGAGTGCGTTTCGCAGTGAGGGAGGTGAACAGGGCTGGCGCAGTGTCTATGGGGGGGGGGAAGAGGCTGCAGACACAAACCTGAGAGGCGGTAGAGAGTACAGAGTAATGGACTGTCAGGGCAAGAGACCACGGAGCACACGAAGGGAAGCAGGAGAGAACTGGAGCCAGACAGACTGGGCCAAGGGCTTAAAGGGCCCTGGAAATGAAGAGCTGAACACACAGCGATCACTGCTAGTGGTGTCGCTGAACGTACAGATAACGCTGTTTACGCATGCTTATCTGACCGACTGTACCGAAGGCTTTATTTGCCACCAGCGTATGCAGAGTAAAATCTATATTTATTTTATACATTATCAGTGCTTTCTTTACTCTGACATTGCTGACTACATGGGTGTGTCGTCATATTGTCACAGAAAGGGAGAAACAAGATTTTTTTTTTTTGGCTTTGTCCAGCAAATTTCCAGGCGAACATACCCACCAGCCTGAGGTAATGACATTTCCCAGATCTGTCAAATTTTTGTGCTTCACTGTATAAACTGAGGCTGTGTGTATCAACCTTGGTGACCATCAAATGTGCACTACTGATACAGTTGTTGGATTCCACAGATAAGGCTGTTGAATGCATCAACTACAGTAGATAAAACATAGTGGTCGACAAATTATTTTAACAATGATTTGTAAAAAAAAAAAAGCTTTGATTAGAGAGGGGGAAAAAACATCAGGTATCACAATTGACTGGGCATGATTTGTACACAGATTCACAGGTCTCCATATCACTGCAGCGAAATATTTCCATCAAAGCACAAAACAGTTTACATTGAAACTCCGGCAGTACAGTTTTGCAACGTTTTCCAATATATCCAAGGCGAGAACACTCAAAGTAAGCCCCAAGGTGCAGTTTGAAATACAGCAATTGATAACTGGGAAAATATATAAGCTTGTGCACCACTTAAAAAAAGAAAAAACTTTGACAATGTGAGAAATTGGTATATGGCAGGACCAGGACCTCCACTCCCTCCAGTAAGTATATCCCTGAGAGTTAAGTTAGGCTATCACTGACACACATGAAAATACCATCAACTTAACGCTCAATGTCAGTTAACATATAGGTGACATCTCTAGTACAGAAATGTAGATGGCGCGTAAAATTTTTACTAATCACATTTTCACAAATCCTATTTTCTTTGAGTAAATCATCCAATATGAAGAAGGAATTTCAGCTGAGGTCACCTGGGTAAACTGCCAGCTTTACTGTAAATATTAGGCTAGTCTCGGAAGGCACATTGATGACCATCCTTGAGTCACTTCAATTTGGGATATTGTTCGTACATTTCAAATTGAGTTAAAAAGTACCGCCTGAAAAGTGGTTTTCCATGACCGTGTATAATTTCACTGCAGAACCTTATCCACTCTAGGGCGAAGTGGGACTACGCATTCACATCTTTTAAATACGATTCAAAAATCAGACCCACATTTGCCCACAAGTCCTTTGGCAGCAAAAAAAAGAAAAAAAGAAAAGAAAAACCACAGTCTGTGTTGATGCAGCTCCTCGCTCGCTGCAGAGAGGTGGAAATGGCTGCCGTGTGGAGGCAGGTTTAATGCGTTGTGACACCAGAGACTTGTGACTGTGGGAGGAGGTTTGGACGTTACAGCTCGTCTCTGGCCTGCTTCATCACGAAGCTGTGCAGGCTCTCCAGATCCCGCCCCCCGTTGTGCTCCTCCCCCTGCTGCCCCGCCCGAAACATCAGCAGGGTGGGGTAGCCGCGAACCTGGAGGGGTCAGAACGGCCGAGGTCAGACCACATGACAGGAAGTCACACTGCAGTCACTACTTGTGATTTCCTCCATTGGCTTCCATTTACTTCATATGGGGAACATCAATAAATGATTCTTATGAGACCAAAAATTTCGGAGGCCTAATTGCAAAAATAGCAATACGTTTTACTTAATTGACAGTATTAAAATGTTTGTCTAAAATACTTTAAGTAAAAATCTAATTTAAATAAGTCGGAAGTATACAGCATATAATTTTCTAGCAAAAATAGCATATCACCAAAATCACAACAATTAAATTTTGTAACGATCATGACCATCATACAATATGCGATATTAACAGGTCAAGAAACAAGACAGCAGAAAAATGATCTGCATACACTGGATATTTCATACCCAGATTAACTCTTTTAAAATATTCACTTCATTTTTTTTCTCCAAACAGTAACATGTTAAAAATAAATTTTTAATTACACAATCAATCAGGATCTGCTTAAGTTACACAAAATGACAAACACCAGATCAATGGAGTTGATATTTCCTCCAGGTATCATCTCATATTACTTTTTATTACAAGCATAAATGTTTTAAAACGTGAGTAGCCTGTGGGGCAGCTCTACAGCAGTGCCTCTGAGGTTTCAGCAGAAGTGCTACAGAAGCTTACTGCCTCCCACAGCAGCTCAACATTCAAAACTTTGGGTTAGCCATCATTCGAGTCATCTCCATATTATATTTCTCCAGAGTTTACAGGCTGCTACGGATCGTCTCTGGGCTCTGAGCGACTGACTGAGAAAAGACTGAAATTTGTGAGGAGACTTGGAAGGGGAAATTCCGACTGATAAGAATTTAGATTTTAAATTGAGGTTATTACTGTGGGCATCTCAAAGGCCTCAACTGGGACTAGAAGGTCTAGACATTCCTGAGAGTCTTACTGCCCTCCGATGTGAGTCAAAGGATGTAATTGCTTTTTAAAAAAGGATTTTATGGTTTTTGGAAACCATTAATTTAACTGAGAGAAAAACCTGAAACTCCAAGACTTATCTAGAAGAGCCTTTTAGTTCAGTTCTAAAGAGTACAGGACATGGTTAAAAAACATGTATCAATCACTGAATGGAGAGTAATTTACATGATTAGTCCAGGGCTTCTCAACCCTGATCCTTGTGGGCCACAATAATGAAAATTCCATCCAAACGTTTTGCAAATGTTGAAAGAATTTCCGAAAAGTCAGCAAAAGAAAATGCGAATGAGTGTTTTCACCAACTTCATTTGAACATTCTGATGAGGGCGCTACAAGATTACGTAATCAAAAGAGTGCCAGCCAAACACAGTTATGGAGGGTTTGCAAGACTATCGGAAGAGTGATCATAACAGACCTCTATCGGTTATGCATGGCTGTATTACATGCAGTCCAGAGACATCGAACAGGGCATGTAATGGTCCATTTAATGACAGCACAAAAGGCTATGTCACCACCACAAAATCCACCATACACCTGTGAATGCCCACACAACAAGAAATTCTGAGAGAATGTTGTGCATAGGCCAGCTTTGGGTTGAAGCATTTTAGAATTTTGGGCATTCTGGAGGGGAAGCATGTGACTTAGGTCCCCATCACGTCACCATTTATTTAAAAAGTATGAAAACTGTGATATTTCAGTTTTTTTTTTAATCTCTCGAATTTCAGGAATTTCCACTCAGGAAACACATAGAAACAGTTGGATGGAAACCCCACTAATGTAAACTAGCTTTTCCTTTTAAGATGAAAATACGTCACCAGGAAACCAGGTGAGGTGACTTAATTGTGTAATCATCTGCTCAGCTGCTTTAATGGCTCAATAAAGTACCTGGGTAATGACGATAAGAAGTACCCCTGCGGCCCTACTGAACCAGAGTAGAAAATCCCAGAGAAACGAAAAACCCCTAAATGAAAAGGGTGAGTCGACTCACGGCGAATCTGTTGCAGAGCGAGCGCTCCACGGTGCAGTCCACTTTCGCTATCTTCACATCTGTGAGCCCAGGGAACTCCTTCTTGGATAGATCTTCCCATAATGGAGCGAGGTTCTTACAATGACCACACCTAGAAAAATAAACACGGGACCTTCAGCGGCAAACGAGAGAGTTTGGCCCTTTATTTGCCGGCCGTGTTGGTGCTCCCCATCAGACCCAGTGCCCTTTAACTGCTGAGGAAATGCTTCAGACGATTCGACTCGCAGATAGTAAAATAGATTCTTCCTGTTCGTCTGGTCTGGAGGTGAGGCAAGATCCTCAACTGCCCAAGGACTAGGATGTTTGAGTGGAAAACTAAGGTGGTGCCTACAACCTGAAGGAGATCTTAGAAAAGGGTGCAACAAAGTAAAAAAAACACTAGGCTTGCATTATGTCTGGTATGGAAAATAAAGGGCAATGTCACTATCAAAATACAATTGTGTCTGCCCAGACATTTTGTCACGTTTAATTAATCTTGCAATCACAGTTGAGGATACTGGACACATTTTAAGTTGTTCTCTTGGCACACACAATATTCAGCATTACACCGTTGCTTTGTTGGATACTTGATTCTTATTGGTCAATGAGGTTGCATTACTACTGTAATATGACTGCTGTTCCAGACCTGATTATATCCCTCTGCCAAATTGTCCAGTCAAAACATGCGCTCTTGCGTTAGTAACATTACTATTAACTAAGCGAAATGGGGGGAATTCCTCGGAAAGGAAAACGCCCATTTCAACATAACACACTTCACAGTAAATATAAATTTCCCCATTTCATTTTTGTAAATGGTGTGAACACAAAATACACTTTATGTTCAAGTTAAAACACCCTGGTGAGCCGTATTCCTAAACAGTTCACTTGCGCGCTATACATAATCCCTTAATTACTCTCTTACCATGGGGCATAAAACTTGATGAATGAAAGACCTTTTTCCACTGTTTCATCAAAGTTGCTTTCAGTGAGGACCAGGACTTTGGACTAGGGGAAAGAAAATACCATTACATAATTTAGTACCAACACAACAATGAAACAACATCCAAAGATTTCTAAGGATATTTATTCAGTAAATCATAAATTAGTTTTACACAATAGCCTCCAAGAAGAGCAGAAATATTAATCTCAACGCAACAGCTCAATGAAAAGTCCACGTTCTTTCTGCCATTGGAGTTTTTGTGTGTGCTATGACGCAGTACATCTCCTTGTTAAGGGCTAATCCTCTTTAATGACGTCACCTTGTAGAATGCTGTATTTTTAATGAATTTTCAACAATAGGAGGAAATAGCTAGCCTGCCCATAATTGCTACTTCACTGTCCTGAAGTAGCAATTATGGGCAGTCACAGTGTGGGCTAGATGATCATAGTCCCACTGGTAGAGCATATGTAAAAAAGCTTATGAACTCATTAAGAAGAATCTATAGAAGTATTCTGCAATATGGTCAACCCACACATGCAAAATGTACCCTCTCAAAACTTGAATACTAGAATAGATTCTCCACTTTTTTGTTTAAACTATCATTTGAAGCCCATACATACAGAGACAGATGTAGTATCTTACAATAAGAAAAAATTCCTATATACAACAGACGAATGTTCGAGCAAACAGACAGACGCTTAAAGTGACACTCTACCTCCTCTTCGGCAGGCTCTTCGCTGGGGGGCACGACTTCGTTATCCTGAGCGTCGTCAGCTGTGTCAGCGGCGGCTTTAATGTGACCGTCCACAAACTCCTTCAGAGAGTCCAGGTCTCTCTTGCCTCTGTACTGGTCTGCCTGCAGACAAACACAGCACGTGCCAAAAAGACGTCTCGTGATCCTACTCCTCTCCTGCTTATAAGCTTGAAGGGAGCACATATTTCAACTGAGTAACGTAAAGAAATTTGGAAAGGTCGCCATCCAAATTAAATCATAGATGAGACTCAGTTATACAATTACTCCTTAAGTTGACCTTGTTCATAGCTGGAATACATCATTTTTCTAACAGTGATTAGCATGGACAGTAGCAGTAGAACAGTTGCACTAAATGGGTAAACGTAGACTGAACTCCCTTAGCATTCTGCCAGTTGTATTTGCCTGTTTTAAATGGAGGTACCTCCAGCACAAGGCCAAGAAATGAACTGCAGTATGTGATGAAGTGGCTTAGTCAGTGCAGTATGGAGCAGGGATTTCACATTCCATAAGAAATGTACTACCTGCAATCGGATCTGCTCTGTGCATGCTCATCTAAATCAGACCCATGGATGTCACCATAGACAGGTGAAGCTGGTGGAACAATATACAAAAAAACCACAATTTCCAAACAAGGCGTTACAGCCCTTCGCATGCAATCCACTTCTTACCTTCTCTCCATCCTTGAAGAACAGCAAGGTGGGGTATCCGCGCACTTGGTTTTCAGAGCAGACCTCGTAGTGTTGAGTGCAGTCCACCTGCGGAAACGAAACGCACCAGTAACTCAAGCCGCGCTGAGCTTCAGGCTGACGAACCAGCCCTGGGACTCAAAGTCAACAGCTGATGTGTGCAAGCGTTATCATAAACTAATTTGCTAAGCCGGTGTCAAAGCAAAATGTTATGTTTACACAAGGGCACAGCCAAATTGCTTCAGCAGAGCGTTGCTATCTAACGGCTGTGTGTCCTGGTGCGTGGGCCCCAACAGGACCCACGTGCTCACCGATGCACTGCTGCTACGGCTGTGGCCCACCCACCTTGCCAATCTTGACGTTGTCAGAGTGCTCGAATGTGCTGGCCAGCTGCTCCCAAGTAGGAGCCATGGCTTTGCAGTGACCACACCAAGGGGCAAAGAACTTGACAAAGTGGTAACCTAGGAAATAAACAAAGGGGAAGTGCATACACCAACTAAAACCAACACGTTCCACTAAGCAGGAAGTGCACACGGCCTCACGATGACACCTCAACCAAATACTCTGTAAGAGTACAGTTACAATGAGACTAACATACACTGTGTTGTGTAGGTACATTGCTAAATGGTAATATGGTAATAAAAGTAGATCCTAAATTATAACCTGCACCCTTATAATCAGATATATTGCAGCATGGTATATCCCCACAGAAAACACAAAGTACAATTTCATATTTGCAATTTTCATCTAACAAATAAGAAAGTTAAGCTCTATAAAATGAGACAATGCATAAGTAAGGGATAAACAGCAAGCCAACAGACTATTGGAGTCAAATTAAATGAAACATAAAATCAAAAAATACATTTCAAATTAACAGTATGTAACTATTTTGGTCATTCCAGTATGACGCTCGATGTACACATAAATACCCATTGCAATGCCTGTTCTGTTACCTTTAGTGATGTGGGCCTTGAAGTTGAGAGCAGTGAGGTCATACATGCCCTGTTTTGGCTCTGGGGCTTTGGGTGGCTCAAGTTCACTTTGGGGCTCCTGGATGCCACAAAGATACAACGTTGCATGAAACAAACATTAGGTCCTGCCATCTACTCAACAGCCTGGGTCCTCATTGCAACATCACTGATCTGAAACACCTCCCAACTGTGATCCACTGACACACCTCTGTATAGCACGTGTGGCTGGAACAGCAGTGGAATAAATGTAAAGGTTTGTCGCACAATCAAAGAACCGCAACAGGTTGAGCTGCTGCTCGTATTCCCTTGGATTTTTGAGTAATCCGACTGCACCAGCAAGAGAGAGCTAGCAGTGAATGAGGTAGTGTAGCCCTGCCCTCCAGGAACCTTCTATACTAAATCATCCCATGTGGATTAGGTGGCGACACATTACAAGTGCAGCCCACCGATTCACATTTCGTTTTCCATTACACATACATTGGATGCAGAAGAATACACGTAAAAGTAATGCACACTCCCACAAGTTATCCTACAAACGCCTTCAGATAAATTAAAGTCTGGCATGTTTTGCAGTACTGCACTTCTTGAAATGGGGCATATTACCTCATTTCAGGATGACGACAGACCAGTTATACTTCAGATAATCATACTTGTTAGTTACTAAAAGACCTTATAGTAGGCCTACTCTTGTTTTCTTGATAGCAGCCTCCTCTCTTCTGCTTTGCATTTTGCACTTACCTCAGGATCGTCATTCATGGTCTTCAGCATCCAGGACTCCAAAGACTCCATGTCCCTTGATCCCTGGTACTTCACAGCCTCCATTTCAGGTCTAAACAGCTTCAGGCTAGAAAACAACAAAGATCTTTCTTTGGATTACATTACTTTATTTTGCCTGGAGAATTACTTTGTTCTTCCACATTATATCAATTTTACAGTGAACACCTACTTCAATTATGTCTTATTCTATTGGAGAAATGGAGGTAAAACATTCAACTGGAGAATAAATCAGAGAAATCCAATTCAACTATAGTTATCCTGCTGCATCATCATAAAATTTCTGAATGGAAACATTTCAAATAACTGAATATGACGGTTCTGAACAACAGTTTCTTGAACAAATTGTTGGCGAAAGCAAAGAGCTGTTTTTATACTTTGTACTTGCAACTTGTCTCAAAGACTCCATGTACGTTCAAGTTTAAATTGGTTGCAACAGAAGTATATGGTCTTTGGAAAAACTGATGTCACCAACATACAGCTGATTGAAGTTACACATTCAAAATGACAGAAAAGGCACTCCATTCAATACCGAAACACTGTAATGCATATTATACACTAATGCATTCGAGATGGATTTACAATTTCACACTGCATCATCCCAAATGCACACAAGCACCAGAGGGAGAAATATATAAAAAAGTGCAGCTATTATACAAATAGCAGTAGCATGTAGACATATTAAATAAATTGGTTACAATATGATGTTATACTGTACTTTAAAATTCAGAATGGACACCAGAAAAAAAGCTAACGGCCACCCTAAAGAAACAAAATTTCTTACATTGAGAACTGTGTTACATTTGTAGATCTTCAAAGTAGCAGTGACAGGGGTGCTTGGTATTACTCGCAAACATCTTGTTGTGCCAAAAAGTGCATGACTGTTTAGAACAATACATTTTGATGCTAGAGGGGAATTATGAATAATTTTACTGCCACTCCTAATAGATACATTGAAGATGTGACTATTGCAATAGGTTAACAGGTCTATTACCCTGCAGTACAGTACAGGACAGTCTGCAAAGTACATAAGCCTTTTGCTGAAATGTACATAGGGAATTTGAAATGAAACCATAAAACACTTCATGGATTACATTCCAGTATGACATTACACCCCCAACAGAGAGCAAGCATACTGACTGTGAGATTATTACAGCAGAGCTTCAAGGTCTGTTGACTCCCAATTCTCAGACTTTTCTTGGGATTGGCTTCTTCGTTGTCTATGACAACACTCCATAATTCTGTCCAGGGCATAACCCCCAGCATGGACAAGAGCAGTTTGGAATGAAAGCAAAACACAGAATGATTTCCAATAGGCACCACTTACGTGGGGTACCCTCGTACTCCATGGTCTGAACAGAACTTGGTGTCCTTTGTGCAGTCCACCTTAACAACATATGCAGGGGGTTCCTCCATGTTGTTGTATTTGTCTGCCAGCTGGTTCCATGTACCCTGAAGCCTTTGGCAGTGGCCACACCTGCCCAAACAATGCAGAGTACGTAAATGGTACTGCATCAACCCCCCACTACTTTTCAGTTCTGACAATTATCACGCTCAAAGGAAGGAAGAAATAACATTAAATGCATGGAGAAATGAAGCTGCTGCTTGAGAAATGTTCACGCCAAGTTTCAAATAAGTCTACACATTATGCAATTACTTGCTTTCAACGACTGACCTACACTATTTTTATTTTCTTTTTTTTTTAAATGTGATTTTCAGATTTTTTTATTTTGCACATTCTCAGATCTACCCTAACGGGGGAAAAAAGTTACATTTTTTAATGACGCCGTGTACATATTCGCGGTTACATACCACAGCATCAAAGGCTAAACCACTCCATGGGCTGAATGAAATGCAGAATTCAATAAAGGGTGCAAAACCTGTCATTTTAGAAGCGAAGCTAGCTACTTAGAAGATGCGAATGCCAAAACCCGACAAAAAGCAGCCCCCACAAAGAGGCCAAATCTAGTGGGAAAGGGTCCAGGATAAGAGTTTATAAGTAGTTAGCTAAAAGTTTTAGCTAATTATTAATAGGCCTTCTACCACCTTGACTTAAACATTAGCTAGTCCAGCTAACCAGCTAGGCTACAAGGAAAATGCAAAGAAACTATCTAGCTAGGTAGGCTTACATTACACATCCCGGTGTAATACGTAGCTAGCTACTGCTAATACCAGCTAATAGCGCAACTAGTCCTGTACGATACATATCAGACTAGTAAATTATAATACAGACATAGCCAAGTAGCCGGTCACGATTATGTACATCACTGACCATGCCGGCAGTATCCACCAGGGTTAGCTGCCAGTGTACGCCAGTAGTTGCCACGTAAGCGACAAGTTTCCGTACACATCCTGAAGTTACCCCATGGTTACACTTTGATCTAGGTTCTTTTTACGTCAATAAACTTATAACATTAAATACGTTCCAAAGATAACGCTTATACATTATGAATTCCTCTGTCATGCACTTAGCTAGACAGCTCAGTAACTACTCAGCTAGCAGCGAAGTTACGTGGCTGTACGGATAACAGTTCAGTGTAACGATAGAGCTAGCTGGTTCTGATAGGCTAGCTAGCCAACAAGCTCCAATTCCAATTTGCAAGAAATTCCTGGCCTAAGACCTAAAAGCAAATAATGCAAGGTAATTCGGTTTCCAATAACACGTCAGTTACAGTATAGCTGAAAGTTAATAACAAACAATCCAAAATATTACACAGAATCCAAAGCAAAAACCAAAGCATAGACAGAATTAATGTTTAGCGAAAAGTTTAAGCTACAACTGCGAAAACTTCCAGGACTTACCAGGGAGCGAAAAACATAACGAAGTGGGGAGCTGTAGCGATGGCATGGTTGAACATATCCACCGTATACGTATGTTTCTCGTGCTCATCTTCTTCAGCTTCCTCCTCACAAAATACGGTGCTGAAAAGTAATGTGCAATACATTACACTAAGCAGAAAGTATGGATTGTGCAAAGATGTAGAGGCCATGGTCCTGGCTTCGATTGGCAACCGGTCTACTGCAGACACTAATCGAAGAGTGAACACCGCAAGCTATACGGAACCCCAGTGTTCAGTTTCATTCAGAGCTGCCGGATTTCACTACTGTGGTGCCGTAAAATGCCTTGCGGTGTGGGAAGATGGAAGGTAAGCGATACAAGGCGTAGTAGAGATGCTCCTTAGCGCTCTGTGGTTGTAAACAGGTAAAGCCTATTTTTATACGGTCTATGGGGAAAGCACAGATCATACACAGTTTGCATGAACTTATTGGACGTGAACGTAGACCAGTGTGAATCACGTGACATATTGGTTTCGTACAGCATGAGATAAAAAAAAGATTCAAAAGTGGCACATTACAATAACTAATTAGTTCCGTTGGAAATGCTGCTAACATGCAGTACATCTTCAAGACACGCATATTCAAGGATGTGAAGTCAGTACAATAACATCCAGAAAATCTAAGCAAATATGCATTTTTATAAGTATTAACAATGATATTAAATATGACAAAATGAGCAGACTGCCAAACCTCATCAAATAGGCTACAAAGTAAAATAGTGTCTAATTGTGGTAAAAAGCAGTCGAGCTTGTGGTCCACAAGTCATGCAGAGGCTGAGCAGTAGGCTATTAGAGGTGGAAGTTGTTAATAGGTTTGACCACAGTGCTACCTGGCTGTGAAAACTGGCCAGTTGGCCGGGAAGAATACTTGCTCAGAAGTCCTGGGTACATATTCAAAAAGGCCTCCGTCTGTGCTGAGGCAGCAGGAGTGTTAATCCAGAGATCCAGATTTACCATGTCCATATCCCAACCTTAAGCATTACGAACTAAAAGTTTAAATTGATCCTAGATCAGCTATCCTACTCTTAGATGCGTTATTGTTATGGGCACTGAACTTGTTTTTGAAAACTGAAAAAAATAATAATCTAGTTTATAGACCAGTGCCAGAACCTACAAATTATGTTTATAGTTACTGTTCTTATTGCATTTTAAAATGTATCATTTATTACATAATGGTAGTGAATTAAAAGGTGGAATCACTTGGGTAAACTAGGGACACAAAGTCGCCTGTACTGAAAGCAGGTGCTTCTATACAGATGTGGTTCCTCAATTAAATCAGCAGTAACATTCCAGCATTCTCAAAGTTGTGAACAAAAATACCCGTGTAGGCCAGTTTGTCTATAATTAATGAATAACATGGCTGAAGATGAAACCTCCATGGCTTTGAATGAGGGTTATTTCACAAGAAACAGTGCCTAAAGTGATGACGGCAAGGAATTCTGAGGGGAAGCTGTTATGGTTGAAAGCATGGGGAAATGATGTCTATGCACATTTTAAGGTTCAGGGCTGAACAGGTGAGCAGCTCTAAGCAGTTCACTGCACATTTCCATCTTGGGCATGAGAAGGAACTGTAATCAACAATGGTCTGTTGAGAACTCCACAGAGCAGCCACACTTCTGGCTGCAGTGCAAAACCAATCAGTGCACCTGGCAGTGTGTGTTTGCGAAGGCAGTGGTGCAAATAGCACAGGAAGTGGGCTGCTGAGCAGTAGATAAATGTGATATAGTCAGATAAATCCTCATCCTTCACCATGTTCTTGACAAATGGAATGCGATCACTTAAGCCGCGTTTCCACCAAAATTACCCTAACTACTACCCTAGGAACTACTTTACCAGGAACTAAAAGGTTCCTTCAGCCAATGGTTGTCTGCGTTTCCACCGGGGTCTAAAGTCCCGCGAAGATTAGGCAAATTAGCCCACTGACATATGAAAAAGCGGCGTTGTCGTCGGTCCATCTGTCATGATTTCTTCTGTAACCCCATACTACCACCGAAGTAGCCTACATTATTTTCTAATAACCGGGACAGCCCGGAGGGGTTTATTCCACTTATATACAACGGGTTACCAACAATGACTATATATGGTTACTTTTGTATTTATTGATTTTTATCGATTTAATCACATGGAATTGAAATATTCTTCTGCAGCCGTTTGGGCATATTTTACCGCTGTCAAGCAAACAAATAGGATATAACAGGCCAATAGTCAGATTGTAACTGTTTTATATATCCTCTCAAACACATTCATTATGTTTTTATGCGAACATTCGCTTTCATGTCTTGACATCCGAAGCGACAGAATGCATTCACATTTCCAATATAGGCTAACTGGCAACAACAGCAGAAAACATGCACACGTTGTAAACAATTTGCTGTTTGATTACTTTCTCATCGTCAATTCCATATAGGCTAATCGCAAAATGACAAGAATAGAACGAAAACTCGGACTTGCGTGAAAATTTAAATTAGTAGTGGTACAGCCACCGTTTGTTTTCCTTCGAAGTCACTGCTAGCCGAGCAGCGAAGTGTGCCCTCCAGATGCGAACCATGCACCATAAATTAGTCCATAGTCTTCCTGGTCTTTTTGTGGAATTGAAGAATGGGAGAGTAAAATTACGGCAGTCTGAAAAAGCTAAAGGTACGATTACTAGAATTAACCTGTTATTTTACCCTGACAAAAAGTGCGGAAGGTGATTTCCAGTTTGCTTTTACTGTATCACCAATGTGAATTACGCAGAACTACCGCATACCTCACATAACTGTATCAAACGTTTTGAGTCAATTACAACGGGCTAAGAAAATCCGGAAGAAAATATTCAGCAACCGAATTAATCCGTTTGAATGTTTTAGCACGTAATATGCTGTCCCAGCACGAATGCTTAGCATTTTATAAAACGAATACTAAATCAATAAAAGAACAGAAGAGCACACGTTATAATTCCAAGACATTGGCAGGCTATAACCAAAAGTAGGCTACTGCGCCGCATAACATACAAGTTTGATTTGAAGTTATTATGAAAATAAATTGTTTTGCGCCTGCATATTTTCAAACATGGCGCCTGAAAATAGACACAAAAAAATCCCATGAGTACTCGACCAATCAGAAATGTTCAGCGCTGCAAGCTCCACCCAAAAGGTTCCTGTACTTTCGGAAAGTACTACCCCACGAGCAGGAACCTTTTGGGGGGTAAAACAAAGCCCCCAGAACTAAATTTAGACCCTAGTTCCTGCGGTGGAAACGCACTGAGTTCCTCAAAAGGTTCCTAGTTCCGGGGTATAGTTCCTGCGGTGGAAACGCGGCTTTAGACTACTTAATGAGCCTAAGTGATCACCTTTGTCCATCATGTTACAGCATCTCTTTCCTGTTGTGAGAGGCATATTCCAGGATGACAATGCCCCTATCTAAAGAGCATGCATGGCCATGCAATGATTTGATGTGCATGATAGTTATATTATCCACAAGCCTTATCAGCCACCACATCTGAACCCGTTTGAACATTTATGGGAGTTTCCCGAATGATGCCTGAGATAACATTTCCCACCTCCATCAACAGGGCATGAGTTGATCGAGTTTGTTTTGAAAGAATGATGTGGCATCCCTTCTGCAATATTCCAGATGCTGGTAGATTCTGTGCCAGGGTAGATACTGTATATGCAGGTAACATGTGGTCCCCAAGACCTTATAAAGTAAATTCATACTGGTGTTTCCACACTTT
Source organism: Anguilla rostrata (assembly GCF_018555375.3). NCBI lineage: Eukaryota > Metazoa > Chordata > Actinopteri > Anguilliformes > Anguillidae > Anguilla > Anguilla rostrata. The sequence goes on along the minus strand of NC_057936.1, from coordinate 20,104,820 downwards.
TGGTCACTTCCTGTACCTGGCAAACACTATCTGTTTTCTTATTTCAGTCCAAGGATGGTGATTTGTGAGGTAGGTTAAACCTGAGCAAGCCCCTCCTTTAGGCTTAGGTAATTAAAAGCAAGTTAAAGTTAACTGTGCTGATTGGCATAGTAACAACTTAGGCCTTAATTGAGATCACATCATTTATTGTAGTTTAATTTTTACATGTATGGGAGGGGGATTTAGCTGGCCATAGCGCTAAGAAGCAGTCAAGCACTTAGCTGACACCCTTCTGCGCTCAGCGAACTATTCTTTGTGCCAATTCCAGTGCTCAGTTGAATTTGTTGGGTGATGTCATAGCAACACTGACGACATTTTAACATTTCTGTGGAACAGTTCTTCTGTAAGGCCTTGTTTTCAGTTTTTCTGCATTCCATGGTTTATGTCTTAGTAAAAAAAAAAATGCAGTTATTAAGTTTGCACACTGGCAAACAACAAATTAACTTTTTATATATTTTTAAATTATAAAAACACATTTCGCATATTCACACCAAAATATTATGGTGAAAATTAATTAATTGTAAAAAAATGATTTTGTTTTATTTTTCAAAATAAGTTTTCTGTGTTATTATAGAAAATGTTATGATTCTAAACTTTTACAGTATTGTTCATTACATTCCTCTATGTTGGGGAGAAAGTCTATTTATTAACTATGAGGTTGGAAAGAAAAGTTCTACGGAGAATTATTATTTTTTTAAATGAAAGAACAGGAAATAAAGTAAAATGAGACGCCTTCCTCTACTGCACTGTTTTAAACACTTGAACAATGGCTTTCCTCCCACAAAGGAAATTTGCCTGCTTGATACATTCTTTTTCTGCGGAATTTTAAAAGCAGACTTTGTGCCACTATTACAGCTGTTGTTCTGTGGAAATAAAAAGTGCATGTGGTCTTTATTGCCCAGTCATAATGTTTCATTGTTTTAAATGGAATGTGCGTTATCTCTTAAAATCATGCGGAAAGTTATTCTACCATCACATCTGTGTCTGCAGATTGAGCCATGCCCCATGCCCCATACGACTAAGAGACGAGTATGTTCCTCAGCTCTCTCCAGCTGATAGTAATATAACTTATCTGAGTATATCTCTGCTGGCATTCCTTCAAGCACAATTCTGTGCACGCTTCTGAAAATATTGATTTGATCTGACCTGTGATGTCTGACAGTATAGTTACATTTAGAACCCCGCAATCTTTTTCTCAAATCACACCAAGTATAAATTTGCATGACAAATATTTCAGAAATGCACAATATAAGAAAATCCAAGTGTAAAAAAAAGAGAGTTGGTGTAAGTAGAACACTCTTGCTAGCTGTGAAACACCAGAGAGCAATTATACCCGGGCATTTGTGTATTGTGCGCTAGTGTGTGGCTTGCGTGAGCTGGGGACTGCTCCAGAGAATGTGGTGTTGAGAGGGTCAATAAAACCAGAGGAAGGGTCAGATTTTTATCGGTGCTTATCAGTTGTGCACTATCCCAGGGCTGGCTCTTGTTTTGCACCTGGCTTTCTCCTCATAGGAATCTTCTGAACACTTTCTCTCATATTGGGAACTGTGGTTTTCTCCACTTGAGAAAGGCCAGCCTGGGGGAATTTTTTTGGACATTTTTTGGATAGGGCCTGTCAGCCAGGAAACCTGTTATGGATCCTCTCCAGCACTTCGCTCCTCAGGCCCTCCCAGGGCTACTCAGAATCCTCTGTTTGACAGCTGGTGGTAGACTAATCAACGGCGGAGTATTTCAGCATTAACAGTCAAATTAGTGGTTAACGAATGGCCCTCTGTGAGTTCTGGTTGACTGCAAGGCCTTGGCAGCTACTGCTGCTTTCCTTCTTAGTTTCATCTGACAGCTTGGAGTGCATTTTAGCACCAGAATTCTCCTTCTCCCCAGATCAAAAGTGTTGCATAAACCCTTTATAACATCATTTTTTTCAAAACTCATAAAATCAGAACCATATAAATTACTGTTGAACAGTGGCTGGTGTGTTGCCGAAGTAAAGTGTGGTTTTTATAGCTTCTAAAGAGAATATTTCACTTCTAGTGATGAAATGGTCATCTCTTTTTAATTGGCAAAACATACCGTAGTATTAGTTATATACTTTATATGCGTATGCAATGCATACATATTTGTGAATTTTGTTATATATGCAGATTTTTGTGATTTATACGAGACAAAAAAAAAACTATTGCATTGTGTTCCAATGTACCTATTTTCCATATTCAGCACTTTGTTTAATCATTGCTGACAGAAAAATAGGAGAGGGGTCACTAGTCCATCCAAGATTTTGTTCACCAGTAGTTGTAATAATTTTACTTGACAACAGCTGAGCTCATCTCTCTCTCTCTCTCTCTCCCTCCCTCCCTCACTCACCCCCCCTTCATTGCTAATCATGCTTGAGAAAGTATACTTTTATGGCTATTAATTAATATTAATGAATCCAATTTACTTTAGGGGCTGTCACCCCTCCACCCCCAGGAGAGCTGTATTCCCGCTCAATGGCTGCAGGCCTATAAATCTATGCCCCATTCCCTGAGTACTAGTGCCCTGTCTCCCTGAATAGACAGCACTTTTGCTAGAGTGTTTTCATCCTGTTGCACAACTGCCAGTATTTTCTAGTGTACATTTCTACATCCGTTTTTGCTATAAAAAATATTGCCAGCACTCTGTAATTTCTGAAATGTAATTCGATTTTATTCTGAAGGGCTAGTATGTAATTCTATAAATGTCCACTAAACACACTTTATATATGGGATATATCGGATGAAAGAAGTCCACCATGATGTGAACGAACATTTCTGAGTGCTAATACAATTACCGCCAGGCCAGCGTGACCACATGAATGTCTTTCTCAGCCGTGCCATTGAAGGAGGTGTTTATGAAGTGGCGCTTGGTTTGGTTGAACTGCGACGTGTTGGCGAGGAGGTTGACCTGTTACGTGGGATCAGCTGCGGCGTGCAATTCTCAGGACGGCCATTAAAATTCCACCCGTCCCGAGGGGCAGAGCCTGTTTATGGAACAGCCGTGTTGCCGACTCTCCTCATGGAGATGAATGATGCTTCTTGCCCTCGAGGTTGACTGGTGTTGAACTTCCACCTTTTCTCCGCACTACAAGCCTTTTCTCCTGTTACATTTTTGCAGAGTGCATAATGACTGATGAGTGATTCCATTAGATAAGGAACTAATGTCCGTTTATTAGCGATGAGGAAAAGGCCAAACAGCTGAGTTAGGAGGAGAATTGTTTTCAATGATTTGGACATTAAAGGAGTACCATGGTGGTTGAATGTGACACTTCCCAGTTGTCTTCAGGCAACAACAAAACAAATGTGCATAATTTTTTTATTCTTCAGTCATTTCAATGTACTTTAAAACATATTTTTCTAAGCCTAAATTTCCCACGATAAAAATTCACCCGAACCGTCTGGGCGTGGTAATGAGAACTGTCAGTTAGCTATGATTGACAGACCGTGCCCCGTTACCATAGCTAGCCCCATGATAAGCGCTATTTTTGGGAGACTGAATTTTCACAAGCTAGCTAGCTTAGTAGTATATCAAGTATCGATAGATAGCTAAGGTAAGGACGTTGACTTATATCCAATTATAATTTTTGCTATCTAGCTAGCCAAGTTAAGATAAAAGCACAACTATAACGTCCTCATAAAAGCAAACTAGCAAGCTAACGTTATCGATAACATTGCCTTATGAAAGCGAACCTCCTAGCTAGCTAACGTTAGCTAGCTAGCTAAATGAATTTAACCAGAAATAATCTAAAGCCACTCTAATTTAAGTGAACCTAACGTTAGTCAAATATTTGCATTGTCTGAACAACAGGACGGTGTTTTCTTGTCAGATTTCTTTACGGGGCGTGGAAATGGGAGTGGTTACTGTATTCGTGACGTAGAAAAATGACAACTTTCTCAACCGGTTGAAAATAGGACGATGAATTTAAAACGCATATTTCTCCAAAAATACAGAACGGACATATTTAATACTTTGCTCATTGTGTTTCTTCAATGCCTCTTGTGCAAATAGCACATAAAACCGAGAAAGTGTGAAAATCACCATGGTACTCCTTTAAGCTAAAACCCATACATAGTACTAATATTCCTTTCATGCCTGACATACAGAAAGTGATTTTTGTTCTATAATATCCCAATGTATATTCATTTTAAAAATAATATTTCTAATTTTTTAATCTTTAATTGATTAGTTCAAGTTACAGATACTCAGATACAGCTACAGATAAAAAAATAATTATGTGATTTTTTCCTATGAATTCTACAGTCTGCTGAAAAAGCAATGCTTATGTGAAAATTTTAATGGAATTTAAGTTTAGTTGAAAATCCTAGAGGAGAAGCATTTATTACTGAGGCCCACCAGTATTCATATTTCAATTAATCCTAACGACGTAATCTTCATATTTTATAGGGGTGGTAAATGTGAATAAATTGCAACCGACACGTTTATGCGTCCCCCTCCCGGAGGTGGCCAAATAGTTGCAGTGTCCACTGGTTACCCATTGTTGGTGATGGGCAGTTTTCCATGTGAGCTGGACTCCAGTGAATGTGCAGTAATAGGAAAAGTAGATTAACGGTCCAAGGAGATTGGAAGACGTGCTGTTTATTTTCTTAATTGCCTGAGGCTGGAGCTTCAGAGAGATGGAGCCAGCAGGTGGTAGAGTGAGAGAGGGCCAAATAGACAGAGTTGTTAGCTCTCTGCCAAAGTGCCTGAAAAAAAGTGCTGTCTGTCCACAATGTAGCTGCTAATGTGGCTACAGTGTACCTCAGTTTACTTACTGGTACAAACGTGTGACGATATTGAATATTATGAATGTATAATGTATTGATATTGTGTTAGTTTGGATGTTAAGCCAGGATTTGTATTATCAATAGGCCTATAGGATTTTTATGATTAATATCTTAGATCATACCATGTGTGAGTTTAAAATTGCATTCAGCATGTATGTAGAAGTGAATTTAATGACTTAATGACTGGAGTGGATACTCATTTTTCTATGGACTATGTGATTTGGAGACAGTGCTCATAACTATGTAGAACCATAGAACCATAGACGCTACAAGTTATAAACATTGTTCAGTGGCAGGAGACATTTTAGGCTGAAGTGCAGTATACATCAGATGAAACAAATGAGTTACTTCCTGGCATAAAGAGATATCTATGTATGAAATCTAATGTTTTGAAATTGCAGTGGAATAACAGTAATTGTTTTCATGATATTTCTCTTGCTTAATTTGTGTGGACCCTTTACTTCCAGAGAAACGAATGCAGACACTAACAATGAAATAGAATATGTGAATATATAGGAGAATATGTGCTCAGTCTGACTGATTTGTTACAATAAAAGCAAACAAAACAGATTAAGCAATACCTTTGAGAGTGAAGTGGCATAAAACATGTGCGGTGTTACATAAAGCTCACTTCACAGTGCTAAGTTACTTCTTGGCGACAACTGTGTTGAAACATCCTGCAGTCATTCCTGAAAATGAAACCAATGAATATGTACTACACAGATGTGAGTTTCAAGGCTAAAAACAGATTTTCAGTTTCAAGTTGCAATCTATATTTAAGATATTTTACTTTAAGAAAGCACTGTTTAAAAAAAGTGACTTGAAGTTCTCAGAGAAATTATGGTAGCCGAGTTACGCCCAAAACAATGCACTGCTCGGTACATCAAATTAAAACTGCTTTGAAACAACAAATTCACAATAGCTAGTTTCTGAGCAATAACAACAACAACAATAATATGCCATTCCATGTTTTCATTCCTGCCACATGATATCCTGGATAACAGAAGTGGAGAATAGCAGAATAAATGAGATTGCATCAGCTTGCTATTTTGCATCGACTTCATGGACACAGGAAACTATCAATTGTGAGGAACGGATGTCGTTTGCTGGCTAACTGCTGCACAAACCACCTTCCGTGGGAAAAGGCAGTGGAATACCGCCTACTAGAGTATATCAGCATGGAAAATATCTAAAGTAGTGTTTCATCTGGAGCAGTGGACTCTGCTGAGGTCCGTTGCCATAGTTATCGCCCTCGTATCAAAGTATTTTTATGTTCTCGTTATAGTGAGTAACTCAAGGCCATGCATCAGATGCTGTCAGTTCTCGGAATTTCTGTCTTTTTTTCCAGACTATCAGGGCAGTTATTTGACACACTGAGGAAGGTCCACGGGAAAATGCCTGTAGACAGGGTTAGAGTCAAGGACGCTATTCTCACGAGACTGAGTCTACTGAAGGTTTACTGCTTTTTATTGCATGTGAACTGGATGAGTTTTTGGTCAGTTACTGAACTGGCTGCTGGTTCAAGGTTCAGTTTTCCCTGGTTAACGGTGCCCGGTTCACGTCCTTGAATGTCCCTGTCTGCGCTAACATTGATCCAGCTTCGGGTCGGATCGGAATGAGAGCTGAGGTGTGGGGATGGGATGCGTGGCTGAAGGCGTTTGCTCTCGGTCCCCGGGAAAGGCTCTGCCTTCCTGCTGGAAAAGCCATCAGCCGTGCTGGGGCTGGGGCGCACTCATGGAATCACTGGAAATCTTCTTGAGGCCAGGCCTCTGGCTCCCGTGAGGGGTGTGGGGGGGGGGGGGGGGGGGGGGGCTGAAGTGCAGGAGTCCGCCCTGTAAAGACTATCATCTAATAGGTGGCACACCTGTTTGCCTCTGTTCCTCAGGAGGAACTGTGTGTAGGAGGGGCTAATCAAGAGGCAATGTGATGTCATGTGGGCCACAAGCCTTCTGCCAGGGTTACTATGGAAACAACAGACTACTTGCTGCAGTAAGTGGCCAGAAAACTTGATGCTTGTGTTGGCATATCAAAAGCAGGAAAGCAATTACTTAGGTATGTCTTAATTGTTACAAATGTTCCAAGCTCCAGTACTACAGCACATTTGTATGGTACCAAGATTGATATTCATGTAATTGATAATCTTCCATTTGCATGGCTTTCACAAAGTCTCCCTTTGACTGTTTATGCATATTGCAAGATACTCTGAAATGCATGACGTCAAGGTTTGTTTTTATTTTCCCCTCTAAAAAGAAATCGCAGATGCTGTCACATAGTCTTTAATGGAAAAAAAGTCTAACCTTGCCGAAATCTGGCTCAGCCAATGACGAGAGGTGGCCAAGTCTGAAAACAGATGTTTATTGTTTTTCTAAGGGATGATTTGTTCTTTCTCCATATTGATCCCTGTCCAACCATAACTGCACACTCCTGTCACAGAACACCATGTAACAAATGGGGGGTGTTGGGGGGGTTAGGGGGGACCACAGGCCTGCGAGCAGCAGGTATGTGGGGGACAGGAAGAGGGGTTTTGAAGCTGCGCTCCTCTGCAGCGCATGGGTTCGAGCGGTGGACTGTCACAGCGAGTCCCAACAGAAGCCATTAAGCGGCCTGCCTTGTGGAATAATGTGTTTGCCTTGGCTTCGGGCTGCAGCAGGTGCGTGGCTCTGCCCTGGACCGCTGCTCGCGGGCTCGTTTGATCTCCCGTCCAACTCGGCCCCGGCCACGGCTGCGTTAGAATTCAGCGGTGTTAGCCTCGCCGGGCTGCTGAAGAGCTGGCTGTGCCTCTACGGTACGGCGAGGTGGGCGTTTCAGAACGCACTTTTCATGGTGGAGTAAACGTGAGACAAAGTATATCACAGCTAGTTTAACAAATAAAAGTGCATGTACAGTATGCGTATGGTGTGTATACATACACATAATTATGATAAATCTGCGATTCAATGCAATGTTCCAGTTAACACATCAGTTGTGTAAAATATATTTTTAAAAACTATCCACCACAACCTGTGGTGGTTATTGCTTATTAAGCCTGCTCAGCTAATTAGAGATTTGATGCTGACCGACAAATAGAAGAATCGGCAAAGCAATGGAAATGTTAAAGTTTGAGTAAAACTAAAATTCCTGCTACATACGGAAATGAAGATACAGTCATCTTGTTATTATTTTTTAACTTTTTTCTCCCAGGCCTGCTATTTGCACATGTTCACAATGTTCCTCGTTTGGGGACCATTCAGTGCAGCCCCACGCAGCAGACA